>NC_089215.1:10595452-10941285 GCF_963930695.1 Labrus bergylta | reverse complement strand
ATACCAACAAGGCTTTCACATAAACAGACATAATATGTCAACCCAAACTGCCCTAATCTGAAAAAAGACATCATTTGTGGAAATAAAAATGGGATTTGTTAATGTCTTCTAAAAAAGTAACAAATCACTGTTGAAAATAAATCAGTTTTAGAAACATTTTTTTAAAGGCCAGACAGATGATGCTGTGTTGTTGTTATTCTAAGATGACATTTCCAATGTCGCAGATGTACAAAAAAAATAAGCAAACAAGAATCATATATATATTCAAGATCAATTCTAACAAGGAGAAATAGAACTGGAGACATTTTAATGAACAGATGGTATTTGCGCCACCATTTATGATGAAAAAAGAGATTCTCATATGAGGAAAAAATGTGTGTCATGGTCACCTTTTGCCACATTGTATAATGGATATAATAATAACAATAACATCTATATACTTTTATTAGGCACATCTTAAACTTCATCTCTAATTCCACTTCCCTTCTAACCAGCATTACTACAGAAACACAGCTCTCATTTTCGCTCTCCTCTTGCCTGTCCGGTCGAGGAGCTGTCCGGTGCTGAAAGTGGAAACCAAGGCAGCTTCAGCACGGAGCTCTTTAGAGGTCAGCACGAGTCAGCAGAAGACAGGGAGCAAGAGGAACACGATGTCGAGCGGTAGAGACACAGTGAGAGTGGCTGGTCAGGAAAGAATGGAGGAGGGAGAAGAGGTGAAGTTAGAAACATGGGAGAATGTTAGGGTGGAGGCTCGCAGGACGAAACAGGGACAAGAGTATCATTCTCAGTTACACTGTTTCACATGGTGGAGCCCCTCTTTAAAAGGCCAATTACTCTATAATAGTCCTGGGCTGACTAGGTGATTTCTCACTGTGCTGAGTGGAATGGCAGAGCACGAGTGGAGTCAGTCCAGTGGAGAGACCCAATCATCATTTCACTGGAGTGAAGGGAGTCAGGGGACACACACGTTTTTGGCGGTGGGTTTGTGTGCATGTGTGCTCTGTGTGGGCATGAGCGGCTTGTGTGTATAATTGTCACCATTCCACCGAATTCATTATTGAATGTGACCTTCAAGCACCACAAGCATCCCTTAGCACAACTGTACTGCTGTGCATTTCCGTGTGTGTGCTTGTGTGTATCTGTGTGTGTAATAACCCTCAGCAGGGATAAATTATTTGTACCTCTCCGATACAGTTCAATACAGCAAACAATACCACCGGCTACTTTCATTTTCACATCAAATTGAATTGGAATTCTATTCCTGTAGATGTTACAGTTTTAGTTCATTTGTTAAATTGATTAAATTGAGAGCGAATTCAATTTAAAAAAGCTTAGCAACCGTTCATTGACAGGCATGATAAATGGTGGTTCACAGTCACCTTTCCCCCACTTGCAGCTGCCCACACTAAAATCACTTTTATTTCTACGTGATGCTACTTATTTGTTTCTTCCTAGCTCCTTTTCTGTTTTTCTTGAAGTAATTTACATCCAATCAGTCTCTTCTAATTAGTGCCATGTAATTAACGTTGTTTCAGAGTTGTCTGCATATCAATAAGTATAAAAACAAACAGTGTAACTTAAAGTGTAAATGGGCTTGCATGGGAGGATTTTTGGGTGCGATATAATTCAGAGGTTACCAAATTCCGACAATGAGAAGATTACATTCACATAACATGTAAGCCAATGTTCTGTTCTGTTCACTGTCCACACAATGAATTGCATCATCAGTTGAAAAACCTGTGGGTTTCATAATCATTAGCCAACAGCTTTGTGACATCACCAAAAAATATGACACCAATCACTGTGATGTGCTTCTGTTATTAAGGACAACTTCATTTTTCAGATTCATTTTGGACTTATTTAACAGGACACTGAAGAGAGAGGAAATATAAAGGAAGTGAGAATGGGGATGATATGCACCAAAGGGCAGAGTCTTTTTTCACTGGGATGGCCCATCTGGGGCACTGATTTATGCAGTGACGGCATGAAGTCTGTGTGCACATAAATGAATAGCATTATATAACATTTCTGTCTCTACGAATCGTATCTACTTTAACCTAGTATGTTAAAGTGTCTACAATATGGTAATTAAGTGTTTATCTTTTTAACAAGTTTGAACAGGTTAAAGTGACACTCAACCGAGTGACAACATATAAATCTTAGCTAAATTTTTTAAGGGATTTAATAGAACATGCATGTCAGAATTCACAATTAAAAGTAGTATCAAATATTTTATGGGCTGCATTAAAATGCAAAGAAAGCTACTTGCAGCCTGCTGCAACACAAACCAAATAGTTGAAATCCCTGCATCTGTCGAGGCAAATAGCCAATCATTGTTTAGGATTTTGGGGCGGCACCAGTGGTGGCTGCACAGACTTTAGCCACCTTGTGGACGCCCCCCTTAGAGGCTTGGAGTAAAAGTGGTGGCTGACGCTGAGGGGGCTTTGCCTCTGAACATGGGGCTCATGCTCTAACCAATAAGCTTAACAGGAGCCTTATACAAATTAAAAACTTCAGTTTTAATTTATATAAAGTACTAGTATGTGGTGAAAAACGTGAAAAAGTAAATATTTAAAAAAATTGACAGCAGGTAGAAAAAGGGTTGGGAAATGACATCGTCTGTGAGGGCCCTCACTCTTTCTGCTCAGTGAGAGTGGTGAGAGAATCAACTCATTGCAATCAGGTGTGTGTGGCACTGATTTGCTTTGAGTAAGCCCAGGTGTGGGGAGTTTTCATATACCCTGTGTCTCCAGTGCTCTGTGCTGACTCATTATCTCACCTTCAGAGGTAGTGCGAGGTTCTCCCTGTGGTTTCTCGAGTGGTTGTGTGTATCTACGTATAAACACCAAGTAAGAGCTTTCTACATAAGATTTCCGTTGCCGGTCTCCCAGTGTTTAACTTGGGGTGCTGGATAGTTTTTTGTCTACTCCAGTCTTTTTGTGTTATCAAAGTTTAGTTAATCCTTTTCGGTGCCTTATTTAGGTTAGGAAGCCTGTTGTGGCTCTAAACAGTTTTGTTGTTTCTTACCCCCTTTCCAATCTATCGCTATCACACCCCTGGGTCCGCACTTGCGTCCCTCCCCCTTCCTGACATCGTCATTGATTAAAATTATGTAAGAATGAGTCTTCCATTATGTATAAATTGAAACTGATTATATGGTTGTGATTGTATGCTGTGCAGAATATGACCATTAAGGAATGTCCATTTTCTGTCAAATGAAAATAAATTGGCAGGAAAAAACATGAAACTGAAAGAATCTGGTGCACAGATGGTCAAACTTTGGAATGGCTGTTTAATTTCTACATGTTAACGTTTGCTTTGTCTCAAAAGTCTGAAGGAATTGGCAAGCGTCTGTTTGGTTGGTATTAATTGTGATTCTTCAGTATCACAGTGTAAATGTTCTTCTTTTATGAGTTGATTGGATTGTGAAAGTTGCCAGCTATTCATTTCATTAACTGATTAATTTAGTTAACTCTTAAGATTAAGTTTACATGCATTTTGTCCCTTTTCAATTTGGGTCATACAACAATGAAAATGTATTCATTCATCCTTTCATAAAAGCATAGACATTAGAAAACTATCACTGACTGACTCCCTGTCACTTTATGGACCAAAGAGATTACAACAATAGAGGAAATCACAGTTTGTGATGATTTGTTACTCATGTCAATGTGACAGCAATGTCAGCAGACCAAAGCAAACGATGTTCAGATCTTTGACAAAGAATGATGGATGACAGTACAAAACTGCTAATCATGGAAGCTCAATGGACCCAACCAATACTTCTATCTGGAGGCAAGTGACTGATCTGACAGCCTGTCAATCAAGTGATGTTGAAGGTTAAAAGCCAATAATTCACCTTTAGTAGCTGCTGGCCATCTCCAAATCAAGAGACTAGTTTTAGACTCTAGTTTTTATCCCAATAGACGGATGTCTTTCACCATGAATAACACAAGTGAAGGGTACACAAATATATAAACATGTTGAGTGTCTTGAAAGGCAACATTTTCAAATATCCGAACTGTCAGAATCTAATCTGGTTTGATGGTTTCTGGAAAATAAACTAGGGCATGCTCAAAGCATCAAGACAGAGAATTCCCCGACCACCCAGGCAGGTCCCCCCTCTGTGGTTCCCTTTAAAAGCCAACTTACCACAAGCTAATGGTTGCATATGAATGTTTAAACACATATGGATGGGATCAAAGATTTTTCGATGTGCGTGACAGCAGCCATTACTTCCCCAGTGGCCCATGCTGGCCGCCGCTAAAGATTTTTGAGTGAAGTCATGCTGAAAGGACCAGATGACACTTCTGCTGCATAAGTACTGCATGTGTGTGTGTGTGTATGTGGGTTGTCTGTGTGTGCACGTGTACTCACAGGGGGAGCGTACAGAGTGGTATGATGGAGGTGGAGGAGAAGCTGTTTTCACGCCCAACAATCTGCCAAGATTGTGATTTAAAATGATACAAACGACTCGCATGTGGAGAGATACAGCCGACCAGCTCCCGGTCCAAGATTGGGGAGGGGGGGGGGGGGTTCAGCTGCCAAAATGGACTCCTCCCAAAGCAAACAGCCCCATGCAAATATTAGAAAAGACTAGGCTCTTGATAGCAGGTTGAGCGTCCACACATGCAATATATTCAGCAGTTATTAAATCACTGTTATACCATGCACTTGCCATCTACATCATTGCTTTTCCTTCACTGATATTTTATTGAACAGGTGTAGCAATGTGTGCATGGTGTGACCTTGTACGCTGAGTAAACAAGCATGTGCAAATAACCATGTTTGTCTTAGAGGACCTGCATGCAAGTGCGATGGAGTTGTTTGTACTATATTGATGTTTCCTCCTTTCACTCATTTGACAACTTGGTGAGACATTTTCAGTGCACATGAGTGACAGGAATGGCACCGGGGAGAGTAAACAGACGGCAGCAGTAGCAGTCACTTGTCCTGACAAAATACAAAGTGCAATCTAAGACAGCTGAAAAGAATCAAGTAGGAATGTTCGGGATTATTATATCTCAGAAGACAATATTCTCTTACTCTGAATCTTACAGGCCATAGACACTGATCTCTTATAGATTCAAATCTGTTGTCTCTTTTTGACCTTTGCACTATCAGGATTTATTCCTGATAATTCGGTAGGGGCAACACTAGAAGATGCATGATATATTGCTTTGTTTTTCTGCGGGGTTGCAATTGCATCTTGACCAATGTTTGCAACTGATTCAGATAGTGTTTCTAGACTACCGATACTGTAGCAATTATAAGGTATTCTTTTCTTGTTGCCAAAGAAATAGACCCTTTTCTCGTTCATTGAGCAGTTTTGCAATTCTTGATAAGGCCCTACCGATGGACATTTTTTTTGGCCGACAATGATTTTGAGGAGAAAGAACCTATACTGATATCTTTCTCAGATCTATGTTTGACCTGTAGCATAGATTTAGATATAGACATTTATTGCGTGGTTCCCCTAATTGCAATTATCAAACAACTGTGGACAAGATATACAGTCTAATGTAGGCAAGATGGTCACTCAACTGGAATTTTTATTTGTTGAATCCCCATTAGCTGTATCTGAGAGCTCAGCTATTCTTTCTGGGGTGCGATAAAATCAGCCGATAACGATTGTCAATGGATATGCTACTATCGGCAAATATTATTTGCTGGCCGATTAACTGGTCAGGCTCTAATTCTTAATACCCTCAACCATTATTTTCTGCAAACATATTCTTTTACAATAGTTTTTATATTATGACATTCAAAAATGACAGATATTTATATGTAATAGGTTTGTATTGGCCCAATTATATCAGCTTACATGTATGTAATATGTAATATGTATCAATGTCAAGCTTTAATAATGAGCAAAGAATAGTTGTTACTTAAATGAAATGTGCTGGTCATTATCTTAATGAATGAATTAAGTTACATACATTAATATTTTAACTTTATATGTTTTGCATTTATTCAAAAAGTAAAATAAATAACCAAACATGTTTTTTTAAGCTTTCAGATCCATTGTTGTAGTGCAACAGGGTCAGAAGTTTTATTTTACAATGTGTGGTTTGCTTCCTTTTTCGTTTCATTGGCACATTTCCCCTCTAACACATTGTTCTCACATGTCATACACAAATAGTAGTTTTGCATTCCTGTGATTTCTACTGTCTTGACAGAAACAAATGTCACTGTTTGAAGGGAAGCATTTTCCTTTCTTGTTAAAGGGAGTGATTTACCTGGAAATAGTACAAGGCATTGATGTTGTCAGTGGACACCTGCCATCATTTTAAAGTGTTTTGTAGTTGTGATATGCAGAGTGAAAATGCTGCACACAGCAGTCAATCAGTCTGTCCAGATGTGAGGAAAATGTTTAATAAGTGCTTCTT
This sequence comes from Labrus bergylta, assembly GCF_963930695.1. Taxonomy (NCBI): domain Eukaryota; kingdom Metazoa; phylum Chordata; class Actinopteri; order Labriformes; family Labridae; genus Labrus; species Labrus bergylta. Next base: position 10,934,896 of record NC_089215.1, on the reverse strand, counting down.
TTGTTGCTGTCATAAACTGACAGTGGGTCACAGTGAATGCAAAATTGTCAAAACAGATCAGTGCAGTGGACCAACTCCATTTCACAAGTCCCATTAAGCCACTTTAATGCATCAGTTACATGTCCTTATTGCCAAGCCTGCGGGTAGCGAAGGAGAAAAAATTGTGTCGCACCTATTTTTCTGTTTCTGCCGCTTTCCTGCGAGTCAATAATATTCCAATTTCTCAAAGTAAATGTGAAAACGAATGATGTCGATGGAAGCGGTGAGTCAGGGCAGACCTGTCTGGGGCCTTTAAATTGAATCCTTCCAGATCAGGCATCACTTGTAAACAAAGACAAGTTGCATATTGTCTAATCCAGGATGTGATTTACCTGTGATTGAAGCTGCTTGGGCTGAGTTGACTGTTAAATTACTCCTCAGCTTCGGGCTGCCACCTGCTACACATAGATCACCAATTTGGGCAAAATGTGATGACTCCCTGACAAAATAGGAAACGAAAAAATGATGGTCTACCTGAGAAATAAAAAGCCTTCAGTCTGCTCTGGACTGTTAAAAATACACAGTTGATCCAATAGCAAAGTAGATATGATGAGCAGAACCATAATTATCTGTGTCCACTCTCCTCGTTGGCTCTCCCCAATCACTCTGGATTACAGACTTTGTATGAGGAAGTTGTGACCAAATTAGCTGCATTCAGGGCTGCATTTGGGGAATGATTTCATAATGATGTAGCGTGGCAACCATTAGGGTTGTGGTGTGGTAATGGTAATAGTCTGGCCATTGCAGCAGGTGCTTACAGGGGTTATGAGCCCATTCAGGCCTCATCATTACTGCACAGTTAAGAATTGAAAGAGGATTCACTTAAAACTGAATGTGAAGCAATTTAACTCATGCATGCTTCATGTGTTGTTGGCTTCTTCCTAATTCCATGGCTGTTGCTGGTCTGCACTGTTTATAATCGGGAAAGCTTGCTAATGCTTTTCTTTCTCTGGGACCGACATGAAGAGAAACCTCATTGAGACATGTTTCTATTTTGGCATGGTTTCTGTTTAAAATAGGTTTTTATTCCAGTCTGTTTTAAGGGTCTTCCTATTTTTTCCTTCTTTGTTATGATCTCCCCCCTTCGGATGGGATTAATATTCCGGAGTGACGTGGGTGAGGAAATATTGGCCATGCTCCTCTGCAAACAGACTCATCATTGGAGACAGCATTGAGCCAGTGACGTCTAACAGAGGATGGTTTGGAATAGACAACTCATTGCAGCCTGATAACACATTAAATTAGGGTTGTATAAGGCAGCCATAGCCAAGACATTACATCAGCCCCATTTGAAGAGCTGGCAGTGTCTCCTAATAGCTGTGCTGTTCTTTGCTGTATGGGCTCACAAGAATGAGTGGACATTGGTGTAAATGTGTTTGTATCCATCAGATTAGCCAAAACCTTTTTAAATTACCCAATTACCACGCTCTAAACTAGAATGGCGAGCTGAGCTGATGAAGTAAAATAACAAAGCCCATGAGCTGAAATACTCGGAGAAACACAATGGCCTTTTGTTTGTGTTTCGGACAAGAAGCACAGACTGATTTGGAAAATAAATAGACCTATACTTTACCAGAATATGCTGCTATTCTTATAAATACAATACACATAACATCTGGACCAGAAATCACTGTCGGACAGTTATGTCACTATATGATAAGATAAACCAAAACATGCAAACAATGCTTTTTTATTTTTTGAACATCAGCACTCAGCACTCTGCTCAGGGCTCACTAAACACAGCTTAGCCGTCACTTAAGATAGAAGGTTGGCTCCTCAGGCTGGTTTTTATACTAAATAACCAAAAGAGTTTTTAAAATCCCTACATCTGGGGACAGAGGCGGGTTTGTTTTGAAGTGTGTTGCTTTCAAACTGTCATAAATGTGCTTTTCACCCATGCTTGTGTGACTTGTAGAAAACAGGGACAACAATTCAGTGTAGAAAAGCTGTCTTTTATTCAAAACAAGAAATTATGACACAAAATAAAGCTGAAATTGTGTGGTAGAAAGACAGAAACAAAATGTTTGGCACTGTAGCTTTATGTTTGCATACAGAAGCAGGGATCCAAGGACATTAGCGATTAGAAAGGGATTTCTTAACTTAAACAACACATCATCTAAGGGATAATGCACAGCAAGTGGGTTGTTGTTAGTTTTTAAGACTGTGGTAGTCTAAACTGTGTTGAGTTTAGTTTTGTCTTCTTTGAAGCTTTAGCCCTTCGTTGTTTTCATCTTCACATTTTTTGGTATGGTTTTTGTGGCCTTTTTGAAGAATCATCTGAAGATCATTTGTAGAGGAACTCAAAGGACCCTATTAAGAAATATCCACTGAGTAGCCATAGTCATATCTTAATGAGGCCTTGATGATATTGGCGTAAACATAGAGTTTGTGTGTTTTCACACCCTGATTGTTTGGAGAAGTTATTCTGAAACAATGTGGTGTTTCCCCCCCTGGCCTGGTTCGTTTGGACATATGTGAACACAGCAAGCACACTCTGATGCCCAGCAAAGCAAGCACGCCAACTCGTCTTGAGGGGTGGTCTCAGCTCGCTTCCAGTCAAACCAATCAAATATGCAATCACTATAGCAACCAAAACAATTACCTTGTTGACTCATCACTGGTATATGCAGCAGCAGCCACAGTAGTGGAAGTGGTAATACGCAGTAATAGGAAACAGTTATTCTAAATAGCAATGGGCTAATGTTACTCACGTCTCCATCCAATTCAAAATCAGACAACATTTACTGGTTCAACAACTCGTTTAGGTCAATGAATTCATATTCAGCTTGCTGAACCAAGGGAATTTATCCTTCTCATTGCTAGAACCTCTACTTTTGAGTTTGTCTTGTACCTTTATATCTTGCTTCCTGAGTTTCTCTGCCGACACTGCTAAGAGGCGTTACAGTTTTAAAAGTGGTCGTGTTAGCTAGGGACCATCTGCATGCACAGGCAAGACTACTCGTGAATGCCTCTTTGTTTATTGTTCATTATTAATCAAAAATAACTCATTGGCTATCAGATATGTGTTCAATGATAACTTAACAAAGAAACATTCAGGAAGCCGTTCTTTTTTGTCAACAACTTGAGGCATTCTGCTCAAAGTCGCGGGGGTCACACATTAAGCCTCTCGTTCATTGTTCAGTATATAACTTCAGTATTTTTGTGAGTGGTGTCAAACATTCGACAGATATGCTCATCTTCAAAAATATTGATTCAATATTTGACCTCATTGCAAGTCAGCCCACGATTCATGTTGTTGGTGGGTTAACTATCTATTGCGTCTTGGAAGCGTCCCACAATGCAAAGTGTGACTAGCATGCATGGCATTTGTTTACCTATGCAGTGGGAAACGAGGGCTTTGATGTAACGGCATGTGTACAGCCCTTTCGTTGGTGTGTGCTTTGGCTCGGTTTGCAATAATGCAGTGTGAACACAAAACGGCTTAATAAAAAATATGCAAAAATTAATCACTTTTTCATCTGAATTTGAAGAAAGCAAACATACCATAGGTGTTAAAACACCTTCAGATTCTCTACTTCCAAGAAGCTAACAACAGCATTGGAAGTGTGAGATCATACCTCTCTAACTGTAGACCTTTATTTAATCCTATTTTTAGTGCTTGAAGTGATATTTCACAACTCTCACTCTGTCTAGGAATTTTCCACCAAAAAGCAAAGCTGTAATGTTAACTGACGTTTTAAGTAACGTGCAGTCTCTCAGCCCTGCCATTTTAAATCAGCTGTAGACCTGTCTCACAGCATTTATTTCCATCTACCGCAGCAAACATGTTTAGCACACCACCTTTTTAAATATACTCTCACCTCCACCGCAAACCCCCTAACAACATCCTCATGAAGGGAGGTTTATAAGTGATAATGGGGAATATTTTTACATTATTCTTTCTGCTCCTCTCTGATTGCTGCATCTGTGTGATGTGTTCTTTGCTTGGCCTGCAGATGGGGAGTGGCCCTACAAATCACATCAATTATACCTCATTTCCATTCTGAAAAAGTCCCCACACATCCTCATTTTGAAACGCGCACATGATCATTTATCCTCCCACACCTCCAGGGACAGTGAACATCGCTGAGCTTTTGCAATGCTGGATTTTTCTCGCTATAACTGTGCTGTGTGAAGCCAAAGACAAATTGCTGCTGTCGGCTTGGACAGATTCTGGGTGGCGAGGATCTCTGAGGCTCTTGAGCCTGTGTCAATATCTTTGATCTTATTAACAGAGATGTGGGAAATGATCAATGCTTTCCTGTCACACAGTCATAGTTTTCCTGATGTCTCGATTATAACTAGTTATCATTTTAATATGGCCATTTGGCAAAGCAGTGGTAATTGTCCCTCTGTCGCTGTTCATTTGTCCCCATTTCTCAAAATTAGAATATGGGCAGAGTACTAAATTAAGACCATGTTTTAAATGACGTACTCCAAAGCACTTATCAATTCTCTTTAATGAAAACAAGAGAAAGGCTACATGTCAATTTTAATGAAAGTTATATCATATATATGGCAGCTCCAGCCAGTGCAATACAAAGCAGCACAGTATTTTACAGTCAAGATATTGTGTCGCTGTATTGAAAGGGAATCATGCTTTGCTCAGTCATCCTGCGAGACATTTGTCAAAAAGATATTGTGTGCTCCAGAGAAAATAAAGCCAGCACATCTAATCTTTGAAGGGGGTTTCTTCTTTTAAAACCATAGCTATTGAAATATGTGTGTATGTGCGCCTGCTTTCATTTTTTTATGGATAATATTGGTTGACTTAAGGAGCTGGATTGTCATATTGGCTTCAAAGCTGTGGGTAGAAATGTGAAGGATTAATCTATCACCGCTCTGAAAGAGTGGTTTTGTTTTTAATGTGCGGCTGTCTGGAATGATGGTGATGATGGAAGTACTCCACACTACTGTTTTATTCTTCACCTGCAGCTAAAGACATTGCAGCCTAATGGAGCTATTTTATACAATCTGCACAAAATATACTTTAACTGCTTATGGATTCTGTAATAATGACACAGAGTGAGCTTTGTGTGCATTTAGCTGATGAAAACTGCTTTTCTTTGCTGCTTTTGCTTCAAATACTGCACTCTAGGTTGGATGCACCTCATATGTTACTATTAGGTCTCAGAAATAGTAGGCATTTGTTGTGACATTGGCTTTAAAACCTGAAGTCAAAAGTGTTTAGGTGGAAGGGTTTATCAATAAGTACATGTTTAAACTATAGGTAAAGTTTAATCTTTCAATAGCTGTTGGCCAGGATTGTTGCACTGGACATATGTGGAGACTGTATTAGTATTTTTGTCCTGAACTCTGAGTTTTGATGTTAAATAATTCAGCAGTTGTGCTAAACAAGGCTAGCTCTTAGCATTTTCAGAGCTCATCGTAATGGTTTTATGTCTGTGCCGCAGCTTCCATGCCAGGCCATCCATTAGTTGTCGGAAGTATTTCATTAAGTACCATATGGTGATTTAAAGACAATTCCCTCTAGCTGCTTGCAGGCTACCAAAGCTTGCATGGCTAAAAACACTACCCATAAGACTATATCCATGAATGATTCACTAATTACTCACACTTAATCCCTCCAGTGACTGTTCTTTGTTGCTTCACCTGGCACCCCAGGTGTAATCTAATCCCAGTTGATTTCATTGCTATAACACAAAGAAGCAGGGCTCCACAGGATTAAACCATTTCGAACACATCTGTGAAGCATGGCTACACAGTTTCCAGATATATAGCTGCTGTCAGAATCCTGACTAATGTGGAATAAAGAACGGGGCAGCTCTCCCTCTGCCCCTGCTAGATCAGCCATAACATTGCTTGAAGCCATAGAGGTCTCATGTTCCCTTCATTAATTAGCTGTAGTAGACAGCCAGGTCTGAGTAGGCTATTGAGAAAAAAAGCACTCTATGTCTAGTTTTCCACCATTGCTAATGTAATGTTTAATTTTTCAGTTATGTAAAGATGAGAATAAACAATTCAGAAATACATGGTGTTTGTCCAAAAGGCAAGCTCCATAACTCTGCATAAACCTGGCGATGAAGGGTTGTCCCTATAAAAGTGCTGGCTTGACCTTTAGAAGGCGATCCATAATGGTCTGCTCAAGAGAACCTGAAAGCGATCAGAGCCAGGCGCGACATTCCTGCAGGAAAGGTCTTTGTTGCCCCATGGCCTTTACTCCCTAGATGCTGTCAACACCTTGTATTTTCCACTTGATCGTATGACCCTGTCAAACAGTAATACCTTTTCATGTATATATCTTAGAATTCATCCTCAAAGCAGCACTACATTCTAATAAAATCACACAATGTTATCATTGTTGTAATAATACAATCCCCTATTTATCCTTATTCTTCATTCTGACTTTCACATGAATTTACCTTTAGGGGTGTCCCTAAAAAGGAGATCCAATTGACTATATTCCTACAGCAGCCATTGTCCTCTGATGTCATACCCAGGGTGCTGTTATAATGTCTTGCTGATGTGTTCCGGCTGATAATCATATTGATTTTGAGTACGTGACAAAGCTATTGTATAAACTTAAAGTTGAAAGTCTCAAGTCAAATCTATTAAATTATTAAATTACCAACAATTATTATCCTACCAATGGCTATATTAGCACAACAGCTAATGTAAGCATTCATCCTATTATTAGCTAGTATTTTTAGTATGCTAGAAAGTGGCTCAAAGCGAATATTACATTTTGGTAGTGTTTCATAAAAAGGAAGAAAGGTTAAGTTCCTAGCCAACATAATGATAGTTGGAACAAACAAACAGGCTAGCTAACATACTTCCTAGCTGATATAGAAGAAGGTATAGGAAAGAGGGGATGCAGCTAGCCAACATAATGTTAGCAAGGAAATTCTAGCCAACGCAAATTAAGCCAGGAACAACAAAAAAGCTAACATTCTTCCTAGATGACATAGGGAGTAGGAAGAAGGGCATGAAATACTTGTGTCCATAATATAAGCTGGAAACAAAGGAATAGTGAAAATACTTTTTAGCTGACTCAGAGTTAGCTTAGAAGTGGCTGTATGGCACCAGCAGTTACATGGGGCTAAATACTAACATAAGCTTCGTGTAGTTTATCTAGTTTTTTACTCCCCATTTTCTTTTTAGTTGCTCATTCGTAGAGAAAAGATGAATTGATATTTGTCAGATACACTTCACACCCTTGAGTTAAATACAACTTAGAATACAGCAGCCCAACATCTTGACAGCATTTTAGCTTTCCACCCTTAGCGTCACTTCAGAAGAAAATGAATACCTACTCAATGTTGTTTAACTACGATAGAAATGCAATGAGTAATAGAGACAACAGTTTTTTAGGAGATGTTGCCTCCTCATGGCATACAATAACACTATGTCACAGCTGACACAGTGCTGCTGTTCATTTGACTGATGGCTTACTGCCATGTCATTGCTACATTATCATTATTTCAGTCATTTATGACAAGCAGAGCAGATATGAAACTATAGTGTGTGAAATACTGTTCCTATTTTACATAAAAAATTGTTCCAGAGATCCAAACATGCATAGAAAAGCATCAGAAAGGGAAGAGAATAAAATCAGTCACAGAAAGCTAGTGTGTACCAAGGGATCACACCTTCTAGCTATCCATCAATACTTTATCAAAGATAGCTTGTGTTTTTCTTTTTACTTTAAGCTCTATAAAAAGGTTTCCATTGTCGGCGAGGCTGATGATTTCCAATCACATCAACTGCTATGAATTACTGAAATACCAGAGGTTACATTTTATGGTCAGAGAGGCACTTGTTTAAAATGTAACATGTGGGAATAATCTGTAAATTTACAGTTGACATTTTTTTTCACTCATGACTCTTAGTATCCTGAGGATGTTCCATGAAAGCTGGAATGGTTTACAGTTTACAAAAAAAACAATATTAGTAAGGGAAATTATATCAAAACTTGAGTGTTTCAGCCTGACAGTTATTAATGACATTTGATGCTCCGATACTGGTGATGGATCGATCACGGGCGTCACAGACTGTGACTAACTGAAAAGAACACAAACGGGAAATGAAAATCTATTCATTACTGTAAGAAAAGAAGCAACTTGAGGCAGCTTTCAGAACAGATGTGAAGGCACAAAATGAGGCCTTGAGTTTTTTTCTTTTTTGCCTGCACCAGACAACAGGTGTCATTATTCTTTTAGAGCATTGACACAAAATGACTAATGAAGGCTGGTTTATGAGGAAAAGGCTTAGAGGGTGGAAAAGACTTTTGATGATTCATATGAGACTGTGATTTCCATACACCTTTGACTTCACAAAGCATCAGTTGCGTAATGGTGCACCCTTGGTTGGTGCTTTTGTTCATCTTGTCCCCACAGAGTACCTCGGCAGTCACAGTCTTTCAGCAGCCTCTCACACTTCTTTTACAGCGCAGATGAGCTGTAGTGAACGCTGAACCGACAACCAGTGAAGCAGCGTTAGCCTCTTAAAACAAAACAAACTTTGCACAACTGTGTTTCTTTTCTCCAAGATCCTTTTGAAAACCTCTTCTCTTTAGGCTCCTCATGTCCTCTAAGCTGCATTAAACTAATTGGAAAATCCCCTGTAATGGTGGACCGTGATCGATTTACAGGTCACATTCTAAGTGGAGAAGCAAGGAGGGCTGGCTAGAAAAGGAAGGACAAATTGAGCTTGTAGTTTCAGACAGGAACACAATCATTGACACCATCCATATCAGCAGAGGATCAGCTGATCTTGACAAGTGGCTGCACACACATTTACCTATATGTAATCTTTTTAAAGGGTCCTTGTTTTGGCAAATGAATCCTCTTCACTGGACTTTATTCTACTTTGTCTGTGTATGGCTTTTCACTGGATGTGTTGTTCAATTTAAAAGTGTCCCTTACTCATCTCATTTTCCCTCTTTTTTTTATATGTTGATGTGCTTTTATAAAATATATAATTTCACATTGCTAGCCGGCAATATCAAATGGAAGAGTCATCATTCAGAGTTTTTAACTTTAACATGTGGAAAACTTAAATACCAAGAAAATATCCCAATCTTTCCCAGTATTTCATATGTCCTGCACTTTTTATTATCTGTATGCTAGTTACTGACTCAACAATGATAAAAAAAATACGTTTTTTGGGTATTCTTAATGATATTTAATAGATGGTTGTTTCTAGGAGGACATGAGACCTATTTTTTTTAAGAATTATCCTGCACTAGGGTGTGTTTACAAATGTTTCGTCAAAACGATGACTTCCGCTTGTTAATCCTTTTGCCTTTTCTTTCCCTTTAAATGTTCCCCGTAGCGATTCATAAAAGAAAAGAAAAAAAAAAAACACAGACACAAAAAAATAGTATCATCATGTTTCTGATGTTCTTATTTTTTAAATGACACACTTATTCCACATGTGTAACTTGTGTGTTGATAGAAAGCCTAGAGATAGAGGAGCAGCCACACATGCACGCACACAGACACAAAAGCAGAGAGCCAGCCAGACTAACGGCCAGACGGAGATGATGATAGAGAGATCAGCTCTCCCTTAGGAAAGAGAATGTTCTGTTCAGAATCCCCCGGTGACCTGGACATTTCTCCCTGATTTAACAAGCTAGCTAGTTACATTAGCCTAGTGTGCTGCATGTGTCCATCTATTGTCTGAGTAGGTCTTTGTTGTGATTTTATATGACAACTGACAGGATGTGGCAGGGTAGGGTTCACACATACTTTTGTGATATTGGTTGCTTGTAAATCTAATAAGCATCCACCACAAGTGCCTCCCTAGCTTCCTGATATTACAGGAAACATTCAGCATTAAATAGCACTCTGCTAGCCTACTCATGGAAACTTTAAATGCCACACGTCGCCAGTCAGTGTATTTATTTTTATCATACTTTTTACTATACTATTCATTGGTCTAATATCATTCATATAAATTTGTTTATATGTCACTATTGCCTTGTGAAAGAGTCCTTTGCTCAGACACAACAGTTGTAGCTTTTAGCATAACCCTCACCATGGCCCTGTTAACTGTGCATTAGAGCTAACTGATAGTACTCACAGCGTCCTTAAATTCATTGTGTCATTATTGATGTAGTTACACCTCTTTTTGTTCTGCTGAGTCGAAATCAGAGCCACGAAAAAGCTCTATTCCCAACATAGCTCCACTCAACTTCAGCCTGAGTAGAGGCCTAATCAGCCAGAATGACTGTCAACACCTCTGCTGGTGTGCAGGACTTTAAATGGCCTTCCACACCTGATAGCCACAGCTGCTGGTGACAATAAACTGTTACTATCTGTAGCAGCTTCTGCTGCTTCTGCTGCCGTACAAATCTGATTCATAAAGAAAGTCTAATTTGGTCAAATAGTCAAATACTTTATTTTTTGCATCACCTGCTATGAATTTGTTCACACTCACTGTTTCCATATGAGGTTTGGTTTTAGGCGTCTCAGCAATAAGAAATTGCTTCCTGATTGAGCAGGAGGGTAACTTTAAATTGAACCATTGCCCCCATTTCAGTTGTATTCCCCATAATATTAGCTACAGTATGATGAGATTTTTTTCTCCGGCTGAGCTAGCTAATTGTAAGGAGGCCCTCCTTTCTCATTAAACATCACTCTCTCTGGAATTGAGCTGACCCTCCTGTTGTGAGAAAACCTCACTAACCTCAAGGGCATCCTACATCTCATTAATATGAACAGCAGAAGCCAAACTACAACCGGAATGGTATCATGTTTCAAAGAAGTTAGATATGAAGAAAAAGTAGATTTGAAATATCCTTACATAGAGTGATAAGAATTCTCTGTAGGATTTTACGACCAAGACATCACATAAGGATTGTATTTGGAGAAGAAGTGCTGTGATGAAATCTGACTCAACAAATAAAAACACTTCAGTATAACATGGAAGTCACTGGGAAACTGCTGCATGTTAGCGCATCAGCAAGCAGTTCAAACAAATATGTCACCGCCGAAACAGTACCACCTGAAGCTAAAGTAGCAGTGCTTTGTTTACAGTCTGTTTGACTTTATTTGTTTGTAGTGGGACACGAGATGTGACACAGCAAATCAAAGGAAATGTCAAACGGAATGAAAAGTCATGTAAACTGTCAGACAGGAAACACACAAAGCGTTTTTCTTTTTCAGTGAACGAATTTGGAGGCTTGTATTACCTCTCACACATAACTGAGAGACAGAGATTTAACTGCAGTCTGTACCATTCTGTCACCTCGATAATACCAACATGACTTTCAGCTGAAGAAACCAGAAAGTGAAGACCATTCAAGTCCAGTTAAGAGTGCGTAAGCAGTGAGTAATTATCAGGTAGGAGGCACAAAGGGAGATTAGATTGGACAACTTTGCCCCTTTGTACAATCATCATTCATGCGTTAGCTATAATAATATGATCATTAAAACCACTCCAACAGTTATTAAACTTCAGCATATTGAAGATGTACTGAAAGTGCACCCTAACAAAGCACTACAGATCTTCTGCATAAGTCAAAAGACCTGCAATCACTGTTTATTTCCTCTAGTTTACTTCAGTTTGATTGGTAAGCGTGTTTCCTAGTATTTAACATCATCCAGTAGGATTGCCACATTTGTATTTTATTAAATGTGCCAGCTACAGGTTGATAAAGTACCTGTTAATGTCTGGCTATTATTGCTGTGCACAGTTAGTCTTGTCAAAAGCAAAGATATGAACGTGATTAACTGACTGCTCTCCCAAAGAATTTGAAAGCTGAGAAATGTAAATAATAATAATAATAATAATAATAATAATAATAATAATAATAATGATTTAAAAAAGGCTGCAAGAAATCTCCAGAACTGAGTTTTCATAATCCTTAAAAAAAACAAAAAAAAAACAGTTTTATCCACCTTCCTCATTTTGCACAGCTCCAAGGCAGGGACAGTAAAGCACATAAAGCACAACAAACAGATAACCCTTTTACAGATTGTTTCAGGTTTATAGCCACTATACAATCCTATTACCAGGACAATGTACTATGTATAGTATATATTGAGTTAAATGTCCGACACAAAGGGGCTTAAACACTGGCTTAGTCTTTTGATTGATAAAATCAATAAGTGGTGTTATGTTCATGGTTTTAATTCCAGTGAAAGTGCAGGTAGGTCATCTAATCCTGCTATCCAGCTCACCTTACACTACCTCACTATTGCATACAATATGTGGAACTGTTGTGGCCTTATAGCGGTTTAGATTGTGCAGTCAAAGTAATAGTAGTTAAAGCTAAATTGAGTCGTAGTTTTTCAGGTCATTGTAATGCAAAATACACTTTTAAGTCCATTTGTATGGGGATCATTTTTATAAAACACATTCAATGACTTGGACTCAAGTAAAATACAATAGCTTATTTGCCGCAGCGCTCTTTTTTTTGTGGTAAATTAAAGACCTTTCCACTTTGCACAAGGCAGCTTTACTGCAGCCTTTCTGAAAATAACTGGACCTCCCTCATTCAAACGCACCAGAAGAATTATGTGTAAGACTAAAGCCACTGTAGCTGGCCCTGATACATGGTGTTTAGAGGTGGCAGGGTGCCATAGTGAAAGGGACACCATCCCTCAACTGGAGGATCCTGGGCTTTAAGCTTCTGTGTTGGTAAGCATTCACCCTGCTTAAGCATCCTTGAGCAAGACACTGATCCCTGCCAGCTTTATGGCTGTTGCTAGAGCTGACCTTCCTGTGGAAAGTGAATAGAGAAAATGCTTTTTAAAACTTATTGAAATCATCATGTTAATGCCTGATTGGAATTGGTATTGTTGTCTTTCATGTCTTGTAGGTATTAGATTTGTTACCCTTTGTATCCATATATTTGTGTAAAACTAGCAGCCAAAATGTTTGGTTAAAAGTAATGACAACATTTATGCCAAGTGTTACCCCCCACCACTTTGCTGTGGTCTGTTGTAAAGGATGCTAATGACCTAATTTTCTCACACCAGGTGGAACAATTTTCAATCTTCAACGTTGTAATTCTTTGCATAAAAATGCTACCATGAGCTTTGTTTAACTGCATAACAAGAGTTGCATGTTAGCGTTTTCCATGAGCCAAGAAATTAAGCAAATCAGCTTCTCGTGGGGGGTAAAACAATTCACAGGTGAGCAATCATAGGTAGAAAGAGTGGAGCGAAATCTGCTGAATTCACATGTTCCTGTTTGGAGATGCTTTTGGAAAGACTGCAAAGTGCTCTACGCTAGCTAAAACAAACGAGCTCGAAGGGGAGGGAGAGAAGAAGGAGAAAACACTGCATGGGGCCACTGGTTTAAAGACTCCATAAGGGAGAACATTTCATTCCCTCATGAACCCTAGATTGAAAGCATTAGTGATCTTCTGATCCTCTTTAATCTCTGTGCAACAGATGCCTGACCCCCAGTCAAAATGGCCGCCACACACTGTTATAATGATTGACAATGATACTAGATTACAGGGCTGAGCAAAGCACTAATACAGAAGGGATTAGACATAAAATGCAATGTTCAGATGAGTGATGGATTACTTGTTTGGAATTGTGTGCTTTCTTACATGACTTGAATTGGTACTATATGGAATGGTAATACCATGAATATCAAATAATATAGCTAAGTTAGTTAGATAATTTAAGGACTGCTCTGGATATTCTCCTGACCTGGCTGTTCGTACCTCACAGCAGGATAATATCCTTGTCAGCGCGGCTCAATAAGTCTTTTCCAAGCAACGGTTAAGGCTAAGCTAAGCTAAGTTTGATAGCTATTATGGTCTCGTTTTTTTTACACCGTCATAATATAGCAAAGTACTTACAGCATTCAGGTGACTTGTCATGCTTGTTGTGCCACCATGGTAGGCCAGTTTCAACTTGCATATTTGGCACACTGCCTTTGTCTTCACTTAATTTAAAGTGTTCCCACACAGCTGAAGTCTTCTTTCACAGCCTTTAACGGCCAAGGTGAACTGAAGTGTGACGTTCACTGACCGCTGTGAGAACAGGAATATCAGGTACCCAAAAAAACAAAACAAAAAAACACAGAATATTCGAATCCCATAATTAATAATCGGTTGCCTACCTGACAAACGAATATTCGAATAGCTGAATATTCGGGTCCAGCCCTATCAGGTTCATTGGGCTTTGATTACATTTTCAAAAGAATGCTAACCATTTGGCACCAGGAGACCTTTATTCCATGAAATGTTTTGAACAAGTGAACATTCATACCCATTATAATTGAAGCAGCACATAGATTCTCTCAGTGAGGTCTAAGGTTAGTCCCAGCTTTCCTTTTCCCCCCAAGAGAAGAAAAGCCGATGTTACAATTTTCCATAAATTCACAAGGGCGTTGGATTTCTGTTTCATTTATGCTTTTTCATGTGGGATCACACAGAACGTCCTTTCGTTGGAGCCTGTTTAGAGAGGCATTCTGGATGCAGTATATAGAGGTCAGGGTCAATACTTTGAAGACATCTAAAGAATTTTATATGTCGGCCATGTTGAGCCCACTGTGACCTTGAGTGAGAGAGGAGGCACAGATTGTTGAATTCGCAGTGGGTGACTCAGAGAATAATCTGTTCACTTTGCTAGCAGTCATCAAGCAGTCTGTGCCTCATCTGCATGATCCACAATTAATTATTCATAAGGTCTTTTCAATACCTTGAAAAGGTAGCACATCTCATATCTCTGCTTCTGAAATAGAAAAAAAAAAAAATCTGCTTAACGTATGTTTCCTAACACATATTTTAGGATTTATCATACTATATTGACTAGCACAGTTTGTATGTGGGATACACAAAAGGCACAAATCAGTGATTTACATGATATAGCACTACAATATCAAAGAATGTGCCTTAATGATTACATTTACATTTCAATTTATTGTAATTCAGCTGATATTTGAAGAGTCTTCGGAAAAAACTTGTACGCATCACGGGCAGTTGATGGGTGATGTACATTTATCAGTATTTTGAGAGCAATATTTGATTCATGTACATACTATAATACATATCCTTTAAAAAGATAGGTGATTAAAATGGTTTATGGGTATGTCATATGTCTTAGAGTTGAATCAGATTTTAGAGCCTATTGTGGTTTTGTATTTGTCAATATGTGTGACTAAACTGCATGTTTGTCCTCATGTGTGAACTGTAAAACCTCCACTGTCTGCAATCTGTATTTGCTCTCTCTCCCCCCCCGTTCCCAGTACTGAAGCAGCGCTCACTTGCAATGTAAAGCTACACCAACTAACAATATGAATACCCTCTTATGGGAGCTCCATTGTAATTAATTCAGATTGCATTTCCATTTTATTTTTCATATTTACTCCTAACCTGCAGTTACTATTCATGGGATAAAATCTAATAAGAAACTGCCTCTGTTTGCACAGTAAGAGCGGAGCTGTCATATTGAAGAACAATGGTATTATACAATGATGAAATAAATGTCTTGTAACGAAATGTAAGCTACATGTGGAGCAATATTGGACGAAAGCATTGAGCTGTTGGCATCACTAAACATAAATGTTGTATAATGCTTTTACAGCTCTGGAAAGGAGTAGCAGTTTAAAGAAAGTGAGAGTGCATAAAGTCAGTATATTTTCTACCATTTACAATTATCATCATGAATTTCAGAAACAAGAGCACAATATTGTGGAAATAAATTCAACTTCTATGACAAACTGTAATCATTCTCAGCCAACAAGTGACGATAATTATCATCATTTTCATAATCTGCTGATTGTTTTCACAATTAAGTCTGAAAATGTTCATTACATTGTTCTTAGAGCCGAAAATGATGTTATCAGCGTGCTTTTTATCTGCTCAAGACTCTATAAACCTCTGACTTTCACATCATAGTTACTAAACGCGAAGAAAAGAAGCAATTTTTTTTGTTTACAATTGAGAAGCTGAACCAGAGTAAATGTGTGGCATTTTAGCTCAAATTGAATTGAATGGTTCATAATGAAAACAATCTTAAGCTGACTAAATTGACTAAATATGAAGAAATATTTTCAGCTCAGTTGCATTTATTGTCTTCTAGTAAACATACAAACACATTTCCAAACAGTTTTATTGCAACACTTCAGCAAGGCTGAGCTCTCCGGTAGACTGCTGTGATTTTTTTTTTTTTTTTGCTGCTGCTGCTGCTTATAGAAACACTGTTGTCTCTTTATCTTGCAGTTTAGCTGCCCACACGTTGGCTACATGACTCAGAGAGGCATTGTGAAATAAAATATGCATCTGATAAGATAATAAATCTCTTGAACACTTGAAGAGTGAAGGCTTCCAGTCTGTTTTGTTTAAAGTCTGGATCCTTCTGAGGCCTAAAAGTCTTTAAATCTTGGACCCATTTTTTAATAGATAGCTATATATGTCTTTTTTTATCTATCTATGTCCTTTATATTGTTACCTAACATCAGTATTTTCCAGATACTGTAGGTTATATTTCAGAATGTCATTTTAGTCCTTTTGATTCAGCAAATATTGTCCTTATTTACATGGCTGCCATTTTTTGTAGCATCATACAGTATCATCCTTTCTCAATTGATCAGCAACTGAAAAGACTGCAAACCGTGTCAATCTGGAGGAAAGTCACGCCATATTTAAACTCAGAACAATATATTTTATTACCTGTTAGCTAGATTTAGACAATAGCTAACGTTAACATTCAGCCATTTTCATGCTCTCAATGTTTGCTACCACTACTGTTTGCTAATTTAACTGTTAGCTTGGATGTAGTTAATAAGCTAATCCTATGGTTTAGTAGTATTACGTTACTGTATAATGGGCATTCTAATGTGAGCAAGTAATTTGCCTCCTAGATAACGTATTGTTAGCTATCAAGTGGCTGAATGCTAACATCAGGTGTTATCTAAGGGCAGCTTTTGTGTTATCGAAGATGTAGTTTTCCTTTGAAAAATGGTCCGGTGAAAGAAGTGGTGAAATAGCAAAGATTGTTAGATTGTCTTTGTCTGTATGACATACGATCTGTAGTACAGGAGCGTTTTAGCTCCTCTCCCCGAGTGAAGGTAGAGAAAACATTGCTGCGATGTGAATGAAGTGATTGCCATCAATTCCTGACATCTTCTCCGGTCTTAATGCTCCAGCACCATTTCTTTCAACATGAACCAAAGAGAATCCCATGGTTAATTTTAATGCCCTAAGACAGGAAAAAGACCTTAAAGTGAATTTTTAAATGCAGCAAGTCTGCAATCACTCAAGGATTACAGCTACCACAATGTATTGCTACAGGCTGTCTGAGGTAAGATTAACTTGCAGCGTTATGTAATCCAGATGTTAGACGATGTTCTCGCTGCTCTCCCTGTTGTCCCTTCTCTGTTAACAGCACAGAAATATTGTCATAAGCTTGTTGCACTTTCACTTATCTTTTTCTCTTTGTGTGTGTTTTTTTATTTATTTAATGCATTAACACCATCTAAACAGTGTGCATGTTGCAGCGCAGGTTTATTTCTGCCAAGAGGTTTTTTCCATATCCATCTGTGGATTCAGAGCATGTAGCTCATATAGATGTATTTTTCATGCCCTCTTGATTATTCATTTGTGTTTATATCAGTATGCAGCCATAAAAGTCTCAGCAAAACCTTGTGAATTCTGTTTGAATTCTTAGCAGGGCTCTGTCAGCCATTTGCAGAGTTTACAGAGCTGATGAGAGGCACGACTCACAGCAGACACATCCGTCTATAATGTGTCCTTCACAGTTTACAAGCTGGCAGACCTGCCATGAAATGCACACAGAGATAAACAAAATAGCACTTCTGCTTTTTAGTGGTAAGATGTATTAAACAACACATGCAGTGTAAAGTTCGCAGCATGTGGAAGCTTATGCTGATTACTGCGTTTAATAGAAAATCTCCAGTCAGCGTGCTCATGAACTCCAGGAGGATCCGAGGTGGAGGGTAATTACTATGCAGAGCAGAGAAAATTCTCTGAGTGTGTCCCCTCACAGCGTTAACTTAACGAAAGAACTCCTAACCCGCCTGACCGGCACACACACACACACGCACACACACACACACACAGCATAATCTATAATTTAGTGTCAGAGTGTGTGATGGAGGGAGTGTGTATAAGAAGCAGGAGCGGGTACACACACCCAGCATCAAAGTGCCAGAAGGTCAGGAGGTTAGATTTGCAGTAATCAAAGGTGCTGCGGGGGGAGAAGTCATCTAGAGGCCCCCTTGGGCTCTCAGGTGTTCAGAGCTCACAGTTGCAGCTCTGTTCAAGCCCACTGCAACTTATTAGGACTGCTCGAGTGGATATGGATTTTTATGTTTTTATTATGACACGTGTTGCCTGTTAGCTGAAGGAGCTAGCTTGCTGTGAAATCCGAGAACATATTTCACACAAAATGTGAAGTAGTACTGAAAAGAACCTGCTGTCACTTAAAATACAACCCCAGGTCTTTAACATGGTTACATAAATTGTGTCTTCATGGCCGTAAAACTGAGCAACATCTTGTGCGTGCATGTACTAGCTGTAAATACTTCTTAGTTACAGGTTCTTAATACACCACAATTAGGTATTTGCTATGTTTGATACATTACATTTAGCAACAAAAAAGATTACTTATTTCAAGGTCTTATTTATGATGGATGAGTGCAACGATTTCTAAATCCATCATCAGTCACCAGAAGTCAAAATGCATCATACTTGGTCATTGTTAGAATTACTGCTTTAGTGATAACATAATTCTCCTTTTCCTTTGGTGATCTAATTCTGCTTCTGGAGATGAACTAATCCACCTAAGAGAACATTGTACGTTCTCTCAAGCCTAACCTGTAGCTCTCCTACAAAAGGTTTGAGACGCCAGTAATCTTACTGGCAACTTTAATGACCCATTGCAACCTGTCCCTGTCTAATAATAAGAGGAAATCAAACCAGTTCATTATTGTAAAGGTCAGGACAGACTTCATCATGAAGTTGTCTTATGCAGACAGAGCCGGTTGAAAACATTAAAGCAACTTTGAAAGCAAAACAACTTTGTGCAGTAAATGTTGCATGTAGCAGTACACCCTGGAGTGCAGCTCTCTGTTGGAATGGCCTCCACCTCTCCAGGCTAAGAGAGGAGAGTCAATATAAAGTAATCAGAAAGTGTCATGTCCTCTATTTGCCTGTGGACAAGCCTAAATGAATGCAGAGGGTGGTCAGCCTTGGTTGGTGGCTGCATCGTTTGTCACTGGACCACTGAAGGGGCTGCATGTCTGAGGCCTTTTCTCGAGGGTCATTGACTGGTTTGTAATCTAAGAGCTTTTTTCGTCTCTTAATGTACCTGTGTGACTAATGAGCATGTCATCAAGATACAAACCCAATGACAAAATCAGTCACCATGTCCCCTCAGATCATGAGAAGGTGTTTGATGATGCTGTGTTGCTATCAGTGATTCATTAAAAAGCTCCTGGTTCAATGAATAGGTAACTGCTCGTTAGTATACTTGATTTTTTCTTTTGGTTTGAATTGAGTCAATCCAGTTTAAAAGGTACAGTCACTGTCAGTTGCACAAAAACATTTCAGGTTTTACTTACTTGTCATGTCACACTTCTTATAGTTAGGGGTGGCTGTGGCTCAGTTGGATTCACTCTCAACCGGAAGGTTAGGGGTTCAATCCCCAGCTCCTGCGACAACATGTCTGATGGGTCCTCGGGAAATAAATACATTCACATAGCATGTTTACATAGCAACCACTGCCATCAGTGTGTGAATGGGTAGGTGTGGCATGAGATGTAAAAGCACTTTGAGTAGTCAGAAGACTGGAAAAGCGCTATACATGCTCAAGTCCATTTACCATTTAGTATCACAATGTAACACCTCTAGAATCTTAATACATTGATTCCATCCTAATATGTTCATGTTTAGTTTGAAATCTCAAACTTGCAAACTTTTTATAGCTGGAATTTGTGATCTTTTCCAGTGGTTAGGAGAGTTGTGGAAGTGTTGCAGCATTAAATCTGTGCTACTTTGGTCCAACAATTGATTGCACGGTTCCCTGCTGAACTATTGACACCAATAGACTTAATTAAGATGAGTTAAGATTATGTTCTGGGGTTTATTTCTAAAAATGATTGTGGAGTATTTGGTATTCAGAAAAAAATATTGTTTTCTCCCATTCTTGCAGATAAGAAAAGCTGATTAAACCACTTCAGATCACATGTTGATCATTTCACTTGAATGCTTTTTAAAGCCGCCACTTTAGTCTTCTTGCTGTGAGTAAATTGTCATGCTGAGATAAGTGTGATGAGGTTTTGGGTCAGATTTAACATTTTTGACTCAGCCATTTAGAGAGGAACATTTTAGGACAGTTGGGGTGTGCAGCTTTGCCCTCTTCCAGTTTAAATCTTGTGAAGCTTCATGATTTGACTTCAAAAGGCAGGACTGCAGGCTCACTGGGGGGTTGCGTTTGGGAAGTCCAGATATAGTAAAACTCAACCAAATGTCAAACGAGGTTCTAAGAGAAAAAAGAAAAAGTCATAGACATTTGACTGTGTTGACAAAAATGAATCCTCTTTTTTATTCTGTATCTACATAGATGATAGCAGCTTACTTTTTTCAGCCCATCCTGCTGTGTGAGAGTACATGGGGGTAGAAGAAGAATCTGTGTTCTTCTTTGACAGCTTACAGGTAGAGGAAGAGGATCGTGTGTGTGTGTGTTGACAGGCTGGCGATTTGGTGTAACGTCTGTCAGACATTCTTACCTGAGCAGTTAGGGAAATCCAAAAATCCAGTTTTTAAAGTTATATAGTCTACCTACACCTAGACCACCTTTACCTATACTACAACCATTCCTATAATACCTACACCTACACCACCTTAACATATACTACTCATACCTTAACTTCCCAAACTGGTACCATTTATTTCTAGATCAATACCTTTATTATCTATACTTGTATTTATACCTGTATATATGGCTATACCTATGCTACTTATCCATATACTTATACCTATACTGTCTATAGCTATACCTTTACTTAATCTTCCTATTCACTCATGCCTGTACCTACATGATGGTACTATATTCCTTTAATACCTATACTTGTACTTATATCTATATCTATATCTATACCTGTCCTTACACCCATACCAATATACTACTTTTACCTATACCTAAATCTTAACCGACTTTACAGCCTATACTTATTAACCTTGATTTTCAATGAGTATGACTTTAATCATCTTTTTAAAAAAAGGCTTAAATAGCCAGGTCAAAAAGTACAAACTGGACAGAGTCACTCAAAACCGATATAATGGTTATTATATAAAACAAACCCAAGAACAAACAGCATGTATTAAGGGAGTTTTATTCTTTGAGCTGAACTGGAGAGAAAAAGAATTGTCAGACTTTTCCAGCTGAGAACAGATAGCCAGCAGTGCATGGTGGGAGGATCTGAGGGGCCCAGCAGCACTGCGGGGGATGTTGTTCCTTCTGGGGGAAGTTTTTCAGAGACCATGCAGGGGTGTGAAGACAAACAATAGAGTTTTAGAATTTAGAGCAAGTGTAAAGAGGATAACGCTGCTGTAATGTGCTGCCTGTATTCACGTTTGAACCATAATCAATACCTAATTCATGTAAAGTAGAGAAAGACTGCAGCAGCTAGGAGGATGCTAATGTAATGAAAGTTTGCGGAGATAATCCCTAATTGGAAAAGCCTGATTTCACAACCGAGCTGATCTGCTTGTCAAACTTCAGAGCACAAATATCACCCGCAGGGATTTGCCGTGTGGTCTGACATCGGTGGATAACAGATCTGAGCTCTAGGCGATGACAGAAGCTGCAGGGCCAAACAATATTTCAATTCAACTGTTGAAAGTTGTGTTTCATCCAACTTTTAGTGACGTTTGCACTGTTTTCACCATCTCAGATGTGTGGGCCATTAGTAAAGTGAATTAGATGGATGAAGTCTGTTGAAGTAATCAGACATTCCCTTATTTGGAACAAATGGTGACACCATGTAAAGGTTATAGTTTAATTAAACGACAAATTTCTAGATGCATGCTAGGTCTTTTAATTCATGTCTCAGTTCATTCGTGGTGCAGTTAAGGGAGAAAATGTCTAACCTTACCTGTAATCTGTGTATATCCATGATTTAAGTCCCACATGTGCCCCCTACAATGTCACATGACCTCGTGCAGCATATGACGATTGTCACCGGCAGGAACAAAATGTTTACCTAGATGTGACTCAATCTTGGCGAAGAGAAAAAAAAGGCTCTGCTTTCAGACGTAATTGCATGAAATGAAAAGCTGCCAAGCGGCAGGTCCTTAAAATCAGTGTGGCGTGATTGAGAGGGAGGGAAGAATCTTCTGAACACAGCTGGAGTCCCTGGGCGTATGAAGCCTGCGGCTGCAGCACTGTGTGTGTGTGTGTAGGTTGATAGTCTTTGTGGTAGAATTTGCACATTGGTGTTATGTCTAGTTAAATTACTGAATGATTTTTTTGTCTATGGGTGCAGCTGCAGGTCTGTGGTTGTTAGCTTTTTGTGCGCATGCTGAATAAACTGTACATACATGAAGGAAGAGTAAAAGGACACGTGAGAGCAAAGTCCCTGTGGTGTGATAATGAACATATACTGTACTGTGGTGTCATTGAAGAGGCAGGAAAAAGGCCAATCCAGCAGGTCTTAATTACATCACAGCCAGTCCTGACATGCTCGGCTGAACATTGCTGGCTCTGCAAGTATGGCTACTGTGCATCTAAAGTTGGCAGAAGAATGAGGCGAGGGTTCGGGGGCGTATTGCCCATTCCACTTGACGGAGCGTGTACCCTCTCAAGTGTTGGAAATCTGATTTCTTAAGGGAGTAGTTATTATCTGAAACTGTGACACACTTTTAACATCATTTCCGGTTTTACTTTGGTACAAAAACATCTTTATGGTATAAGTTATTTATTTTCACTGTGTTTCTCCATCACCATTTTTAAGTCTGAACTGTTTTCAAGTCTGGATAAAGTGTGTGTGTGAGTGAGTGTGTGCGTGAGTGTATGTGTGGGGGGGAATAAATGAGAGTGTCAGGATATCTTGTTAGTCTATATTTAATTGACAATATATGCAAATGATCAGTCCTTTTAGCCAAAGAATAAAAAAAAAAAAATCATTCTACAGTGTTCTAGACGGTGCTAAGATTTTATTGCTGAGGTCAGCAGGATTAAAAGTAATATGGTTACAGAGGAGTTAGACATTATCTTATTTTAATCTAAGAGCACCATACCTATGATTAACCCATTTGCAGAAGGAATAATTCCATGTTTTGCACATTTTGCTTTGTTTAAATCGTAATTGTACAGTAGTCCAGTCATGTCTGGATCCAGTTGATTTGAAGCAAATTCAAAACAAGTTCTGAAGCAAATGTGTTTGCTTAACAAAACCGTATTGCTGCAATAAACCTATTGAAGTGAAATTAACAGATTGAAAATTTTATTTCGTTAGATAAAACAGATGTTGCTCAGTTCTTCTTTTTGGGATATGATTTGCATTATAAAGTTAGTGATAAATTGCAATCTACAGTATATTGTATATATATACATTATCAAATATGTTTAAAATTGCAGTAATATTTTATTTTGACTATAGTTTCATGATAGTATCTTATTCTCTATCCGCTGATAATTCTGAAATGCTTGATTCTGTGTTCATGTTATTATAAATACAGCTGGCCTTATAATGGTTTTAGTTTGTATGTGGTATGTTTACTTTTGGGAAAATACTTCCAGGTCATTGCTGTGTACCTTCAGCTATAAACATATTGATCACACGTCTATGGAAATATGGAGCTCAAAATTTGAAAATATATATCTAGGCTAATCTTATTTTTTCTGCAAAAACTTGACAACAACACAAGTGCTCAAGACTTCAAAACAATGCAAACCTGACGAGGATGAGCGAGAGAGTAAGAGTAATCAGCGATAAAGTAAAAAGAAAAGAAAAAGCGATAATAAGTGTGAAAAGAAAATAGGGACAAAGATAAAGTGTGTCCAGTACGATGGTCTTTGCGAAAGAAGATTGAGAGGCGCTTATCAATCAAAACCTTCATTTCCAACTGTGTGTTTGTTTGAGGGCTTGAAGGAGTGAGTTGATTTGATTTTTTCTTTTTTTTTTCTTTTTTTTTGGGTGGGGGGGGAGGTATGAAAGGGGGCGGGGTTAGAGTCTGTTATGAATGTTTGTGACTGGACCTTTACTGCACCTTTCGGGAGGGTACAAAATTGGAATTGGAATTTTGTTTTAGAAAATGGTTGCCTCAGGGATACAAAAAGTCACATCACCGGAGCTCTGTTGTTGTGACTCTTTCTTTTTCTGCATACTGCAGAATTGACCAGATGTGGCAGTACATGCTGGTTATATGGTGCATACTCTGGAGCAAAGTAGATAAGTATAGATATTGGAACGCAGCTTGAGACAGAACCGTTGTGCGGTCACATGCTCTAATTACATGTGTTTTGCATCAGGACAAATCAATCAATCAATCAATCAATCAATCAAACCTTATTTTTATAGCACCTTTCAGACAAATTAAATTGCAGTTTAGAAGTGCTTAACAAGAGTGCATAAAAGTTAGTGACAGAAAGTAGTTTATAAAATCATTGAGAGGTGATTGCCAGAGTCTGTATACTGGTGTGTTCACTCTCATGTTAATGCTTGAATCCAAGAAAGTTAGCCTCTAATATATATTGCCCAGATTGGAGCTGGCAGATGTGTTTTCAATTTCTAACCATTAATTCTGACACCAGCAGAAGCCTCTTTTTTTTGATGAGCGGTTAGCCTTATGTTTTGACAATAACAGTCTGGGTGGTACAAAGACAGAGCGTCCCCTTGGGGTAAGAGATTTCGCTTCACAAAGGAGAGAGTGGGGAGTTTTCACAACCTTCGTGTGTGGAATATTTTTTATGAATGATCCGCACCAAAAAAAAGCAGTGTGTGACTTCACTAAACAGAGCTAGTTAATTACTTAGAGCTTCAGAGATAAACTCGTACATCAGTGGGCCACTTTACATCATTTTACTCCCGGGCTGAAAGGGAGTCCCACTCCGCCCCTGGGTATACAGCTTAAGCTTATTTCCAAAATGTCCAACAGCACTTTCCAAAAAGCCTCCCCTCTGCCATGTTCACACTCTTTTTTTTCTTTTCTTTTTTTAAAGAAAATGCTACACAGGTATGAACATAAGACTGCCTGTAACCATGGAAACAGAGAAGACAAGGCGAAAGGCTAATGATCAGCATGCTACATGAAGAATTAATGACTCACAGACACAAAGAAGAACCTTATGGATTCAGAGATTCAAGGATGGGTTCTTATTAGTTTTGTCTTTTAATGCAAGAAAATAGGTCAGTGCGCTGGATGTCTTTTCCCATTATAACCTCCTGCGCCTATTAAAATTGGGTATGATTATGTTGTGTACCCTGTCACTAACAAGGAAAATGTACTCCTACGGCACTGTTTATGAAACATTAATACATCTGCAGACTGTACTTAAAGTGTAACAACAAAAATATAAAATATGATATACTAAGTGAAGCACCTTCCCACATCAAATAAGCAATTGCTAATCAGTTACAAATTGTATTAGGATAGTATTGTGTCTTTTTGGTGTTTGACAATGTTCCCTCTTAAAGGCACCTTCCTCTGTTTATCTCCATGTATGCTTTAAGACTTTCCACATCCTTTCTTCCTTGCGTGTAACGCACACAGCAGGCACTTGCATCAAGGTTTTCTCCTGGACTGCACTCTGCACATCTTCATGCTCGCTCCGAGTAACTACAAACCTATACCCACTTCGCCTGTTAGGGTGTAAAAACCGACAACGAAAGCACATCTCTTGCAACCTCTCCCATAAATACAAGGTGGATTTTTTTTTTGTCCACAATGTAGGCAAACATGGAAGCCATCTCTTGAATTGCTAAGATGGCTAGAGGTGAGTGAATTAGGGAGTACAGACTCATTACCTGCTTTTGTAGAGGAGCGTAGACAGGGCCTGGAGCAAAGAGCCATAAACACACCATTACCACAACACTGCAGTGTAGCGCTGCACTCCAGCCATACTCTCTTATAACTCTCCATTGAGCCCCTTGCTACCTCCATGCTTCCTTTCTCACTGATCCATTTGTCAGGTTCATTCATAAAAGCTTTCCAGGACATGATCCTCCCAACCTTTCTTGGTAACATGATATCCTTTACAAATACACTGCACAATGTCTCAGGCAAAGAAAATCATTTTAAAGGAATGGGTCGAATAGGTAGATAGGGAGAACAAAATTAAAGTATTTTAGAATAAGTTATGCCAGCTGTTTCTACATGTTTCCAGTCTTTGTGCTAAACTTGCGCTTATGGTGCGCTAAACTAGCCTGCTGTTGGCGATAGATTAATATTTATAGAGTTTACAAGCGTTCTTTCAAACCTCTCTTCTAACACTTGGCAAGAAAAACAAAAATTGAAATACGGAAAATCAACTCATACTGTACTGGACGGGACTGATAATGAAACTGACAGCCGTTGTTGGAAGGAGGTGCCTCCCACTATTCTGACGGCCAATTGCATGTGACCGTGCCGATGACTGACATCTCTTGTAGCCAATGAAATGCTCTTAACATGGATATGCTTTTTTAGAACTTCTTTAAAAGTCTTAATAAGAGTTTTACATAAAGATAGGCTGTGAGCTGTGAATTATTTTTATTTGAAGAAAACAGGCACATCTATGTAAAATTAGACTTTAAACACCCCCATGTAGCTGGAATGGAATGATCATTGTGCTCGACTATGACACTGGCAGTCGACTCAGGCTCTGACAAACAAATCGTCGAGTACTCGACTATATGAGGTTACCTATACTGGAGTCACACCGTAAAAAGCTGATTTGTTTTTGAAACCAACTCTTAACAATGTATTTGTTATTTATCTACGTATTAATACCAAGTGTGCAATGCCCATAATGGTCCCTTTAAACATTTATGGTCTATTCCATTATACCAATGTGGAAAGAGGAGTGTGTTTCTGGGGCTATGTTGAAGGCTGTCAAAAGGCTGCATGTATAATATCCAGTATATCATTATGCACCACACAAGATCATAAAGTGCTGGAGAGGGCTTTACCACTCCTTTTTTTTTCCTATGCAGAGCATGCACAGTATTACCATTACAGGATCTCTTTACCTGTCTCATAGACTCTTCCACACTTCTAACACACTTTGCATGCTGAACAGAAACGTAAATCCAGTTAAATCCGGCTGGACAACAGTGTATTTTGAAAAACTGAGTGGAGAGAATGTGGGCTTCAAGTGTGGGGTTTATTTGCCATATTTTCAATGTACTGTACGGTATATAAAGTAGATACACTGTCAAACTGTGATTGCTGACTTGTGAAATAAAACCCATCCCATGTCAAGGATATTTATAGATAAACCCCTTCTTGGACGGCGACATTGACGTTAAATACGTGTAGCTGTACAGTTTAACTAGCTGAGTAATGACTGGGCATGCTTGGCTGCATACACACTCCCTCCTTCATCTGATTAAATCAGTCCTCTTTAATTACTGCAATCATTGATTTAAGGACAGCTAATTCCTTTATCCATCTATTACCTGATGAGTAAGGTAATAACCTGTCTCCAGGTATGCTAGGTTACTGGTCTGGTCATTATTAATAATTCACGATTAGTTAGGCTTTGTTACAGAGAATTTTGGCATCTACTGTAGGATATTTAATACATCCTTAGGGACTATTTTTCCTGACACATTCCTGTACTATTTCTTCTCATCGAAGGGACTCTCTTTCCTTGTACATCAGGATGTCAGTGGCTGTATATTTTTAATATGAGGACAAAATCTCAAACCTTTTCAGATCTTATTGGGATGAGTTGTCAGTGATCAGACGTATTGTTTGCTTTGGAGGATTCAAGGAATAGTATTCAGCTAATCACAGAGGTATTGGCCTAACAGTTTCACAATGTTTTAGAATAAAGATTAGCAGCTTTGGACATCACACAGTAGCAAGCACAAATTGATTTTTTTTTTCCAGCCAAGGTCATCCAGGATGAGCAATAGGATGTTTTTTTGCATCTCACACATCCAGCAGTTGCAGACACCATATAGCCTGGAGAGTTTTCTTATAGCTTGTGTAATGGATTGTAAAGCAAAGCTCACTGCATCTTTGTTTCCTGAAACAATATTCCAAAAGTATTGAGCTTTTTTTTTTTTTTCCCATTGCCAATCATGCGGTGAAGAGAGGACAGCACAACAATGCAGTGATAGCACAGTTTCAAATATAAAGATAAAGGCGGATTTGCTGACAATAATTGCCTTTTCATCCTATTCCAGCGTTCGCAATTCAGCCTTATGCATTTCACATCAACCCAGTGGGTGATTGTGTGGAACAACAAGGACAAAATAAACACTGATTGATTTTAGGGAAGGCAGTCTTTTTGAATTGCAAATAGTTGCTTGGTTTTGTAGATCTGGATCTAAATTGTGTAGTGAAATCAGCAGCACTATGTTTAAGTAGCAACTTTCACTCAGTGTTTTGCTTCCAGTCAGCAACGCAGCAGTTAGAGTCGATTTAATGCTGTGTGATTTCTGGGGAGCGATCAGAAAGTTTTCTTTGGAGGGTTTTCTGTATATCTGGATTAAACAAACAATACATTTGGAAACCGTGACTATATTTGCCCTCAAAAATATGAGTAACATTTTGAATAAATTCTCATCCAGTAGTTGTTAATTTGGATAAATGGCTTATGCACAGAACGAATTCCTAAGGGGAAGAGATGAGGGAACATACTAAAAGACAAAGCAAATGAAAAAATATTCACACCCACGCAATGACCTTCCTCTGAATTGTAAATGGCACACTTGTTTCTTTATTTATCAGGTTACAAGACTCTGGATCGGTCTGCAGCCTTCATTAGCGGGTCTACTTTTCCATCTTTTAATCAGCTCAGACCTCGTCAGAGATCCTTAGATGCCATTTCTTCTCCTTGATATCTGTAGTACTGCTGCAGAGCACTAATCTTGTTAGTATTAGGGGGGGAAAAATGAACTGCTCAAAGACTGGGATTGCTTTTGGATGTGGAAGAATCTGTTTTCTTTTTGAAGCTCTGGTCCAAATCTCCCAGACACAGAGGGGAGATGTAATTTTTGTGAAATTGTGTAGGGTTAAAAACTATTAATATTTCAGTAATCCTCCAATTAAGTGCATTTCTTGCGCTGCTTGCCTTAGCAGAGGCCGTTTAAAGGCATAGAGAGATAGAAATGTGCTCTTTCAGACCAAATCAATTAAAGACCTTTGATAAAAATTGGTTGGTTTTTATGCTGTGATGCTCCTTGGCGAGACTTCAAAAGGTGGTGGATACTGAAATAAATGTTGCGAAACATTGACATCACAGAGACGAAAAAAAGTCAAATCAAGTTCTTTACTCACTCGGCTGAATAAGACAGAAAGAAGTGATGGTCGTACAATTGAAGACGTATTCTTTATAACTGTAGCATCATCAGCGCAGGGGTTTCCAAAATAGTTGAATGTGATCAGAATTTCAAATATGGTTGCACCAGTGTGGCACATGAGGCAGATTTTACCCTCATACATATATATATATATATATATATATATATATGTATTGTGGTATGAAAATCCACTTCTGTGACAAACGCCTGCCAGCAAATGTCTTTCAGCATCCTCATTTTCAGATCAGATGGCATGTGAAGTTGCATCTCATTACACGAGAAGTCACTCTCAAGGGAACACTGTGGAGATGTTGGAGGTGCTATTTTTTCCATCATCTTCATAATACGATCAACCATTTCTCTTGACAGCAGGTGTAATCATCGGCAATTGAACTCGTACAGTTTTTCCGGTTATTTCGGGCACTTTTTGCTCTCCCATGTAAAAGCAAACACTCCCAGGTATCTCTCTGCATGTCATCTCTGCTATTCATGTTTTCCTCTGCCGCTCACCGCTAATACTGGCAGAGACATAACAAGCGCAGGCAGCCGGTGTCGTGTTTTGTATCAGTAAAGCGGCACAGTATCCTTCATAGGCTCGGAACACAAGGATGAGAGACGATGTGTAATGAGTCTCCGAAAAAGAGGGAAGGTAAGCTTTTGACTCACATAGGGCTCCGGTCACATTACCTTTTGTGACTCATTTCTATCTCGGTTACTTGACTTTCTACTCAAGCCAAACTGCTAATCCCAATCGCCTTTTAAGTGATCACATGCAGCCAGATAAAAGAATCTATTTTCCTTTCGACGTGAATGAACAGCTGTGCGAAAACATGGAAATCCTCCACCAGTGTCTGCGTTTTCATTTTCCTTTTAAATAAAAACCGCTTTGATTTCCCAGTGTAACAAAATTATGTGAAGTCCCTTATTCAATTCTAAATAAAGATCTGCTTTGAATTAAAGTCTTCTTTATCTCTCAGTGGGAGTTTAAAGGCGATGTCCTGCTTTTTATTCATGCAGTTAAACACAAGACCCGTAGTGTGAGCCCTAGTTCAAAACCAGTCCTCTGCAGTCAGCCACTGAGCAGCTCCAGTCAAGCATCTTGGGGTTAAATGGCTAATTCAAATGCTTTTCAATGTTTTTTAAGCCATCAGTAGCTAACTTCTTCGCTCTCCTCTTCAGCATTGTGCAGAGGCTATTACTCAGAGATACTGAATCCTTGTGAGAGTCATTCAATTTCATTTTCAGTTTGTTCCGTTTGGCAGACTGTTGAAATCAAGGAAAAACACATTGCTACAGTGGTACAAAAACAAGTTTTCTACATGAAACCAGTTCATGTCTGCAGTAGAAAATAAACTAAATAAGACTGATCTATCAGTTTGCTTTATCTTTGCATATTTACCAGCAAAATATGTTCTTTAATAATGTTGTTTGTTCAAAAAGTCAATTTTCTTGGTTCAATGAAGCAGCCTCCATATAAACTCTGTGTGGTATCAGTGCATCATCACTGCACAATCTATAAGTTGTGATAAGCTCTCTTTTGATTTTGAGATCAAAGTTCACTTGATCAGCCTTTACAGTTGTACTGGTTGAACTTCTTTCCGTCTAAAATCATGAGTCTCATGAGTCTCAAAAAGCCAATATTGGTCAAGGCTCCATTTAGAATGAACAGACTTTAACTTAAAATATTTTACATTTTCTTGTTTCTCCTGGAAAATTGCAGCTTTGTTATTTTGAGCCGTTTGTCAAAAACATTCATAGAAAAACAAGGTTTTTTTTTTATTGGAAACGGTAGTGATAAACAATGAGCTAAAATTAAGGGAACAAAAAGGATTAAATGGGCTTATTACATAAAAGAGTTGAACTGTTAGTAGAGCGGAGCAGCTGTCATTTAACACAGATTTAGTCAAAGATAATGAAAGTTGTGAACAAAAATCAGCGTGAAATGTCATGTTTTTTCGGCAGTACAGTTGCATAGGTAGTGGAGCAGAGAGGGCCAAAAAGCATTCAGACCTGGCTCAGCGGAGGAGTCCTGGCTTGTCCTACAGTGCTGCAGCTGCCAGCTTGTGTTCCAGCATGCTGGATGGAGTAGCCCTGCTCTCACAATTGGATGGTAATGAGAGTGACTGACGGGGATGCTCGGAGAGCCTGCCAGAAATAATGGTTTGTGCTCCTGTCTTTTTCGCTGTCTGACTCTGTCATGCTATCTTTTGGTACACTTCTCTTTTCTTTTTCATTTGTAATGCTCCTTATTTAACTCTGTCGTCAAAAAAGAAAAATATTGAAAAATTCACCAGTTTGAAATTATAATTATTTTGTGGGATTCCAGTTGGGAAATTAGGGGAATGCAGCTGAAAAAGAGGGCAGAAAACATACATTTAAAACTGGCCGATTTTCCCTTGTGAAAAGCTATGCAGTGAAATGTTCATTGATGTTAAGGATAATGACACTTGCAGAAAAAAGGGACATTTATCCACGTGACTGTGAAATGTTTCCATCAAAGTTGTGATAAAGGAGGAGTGGGAGGCATGATTGGAACCACGATGGCACACGGTTACAGCACTTGTAATCCTGAGATTACTCAGTGCCCGACATTCCACGGAGCATCTGCATGAGCCACGAAACAATGAGAGCAATGGCCTGTGAAAGCGGTGTTGTTTTAAACCCCTGGCCAGCGGTTCAACATCCTGACCGCAGCTATGTGCCTCCGATGCTATACAGCAGGGATTACAACATCTGTTGTTGTCGGGGTAAAAAAGGCCAGACCACATCGCTTTTCCCTCGCCAGTCTCATTCTTTCTGTCAGGCCCGCACTCTGCAAACACTTCTGGAGGGCTTCCAGAGCTGTTGCATAGCGTCTGATGTGTTTCTGTAGAGCCGTGTCTTAGTGAGGCACATTAAGCCTCGCTGTTCTTTCTCTGGTCTCACTCATTATTCCCTCTGAGTTCTGACCAAAAAAAGGACTGAGAACTCACCCTTATTCAACAGTGTTCCTGCTTCTCCCATAATGAGAGGTAGAAGACAGTCTCACCTCAAGCCCTCAACCGTTGCCTTTCCTGCAACTTGAATGATGGGATAAAAAGAGATGCAATGCTCCCTTACAGACAAAAAAGGGAGAAAAAGATCGTACATTCAGATCTTGCCACTCACTCCAGATATGTGTCTGTGTTCTGCCATTATTATCAGATCTGCTATTTACTTTAGAGCTGCTTTTTAGTCTCAAATGTTTTTTGTGCACTCATTCTTTCCTGCACCTTTACAGAGACTGTGTCAAGGGAAAAAGCAGGAAACACAATGATAAAAGCATATTTTTCCCGCACAAAGGAAATGGTACCTTGCACAGCTACTCAGACCTTTCTTTGTACCGTTATTGTAGTGTCATTTTCAAAAATGGCACAGTACAGGAGTGAATAGCACCAATTGTCCAAAGTCTCCCACAGGTGTCCTTTAATAGTGAATGTGACAGGAGGGTTCATGAACTTAAGACCTAAGCTGCTGCCTGATTTCATTATGCAAGTGTGACTTGCACTGACTTCCATTTGAGACGTGAGTACGGGCAGGAAAAATAACATTTACATTTGGAATCATTTTAGCAGGAAAGTAGAAAAGGATGCAGTAGGACTTTTATCTTTACTTGCTATGACTTGCTTACAGCTGGCTCCCTTGGACTACAAATTTGTGATTTCTATAGCTGCTTGGTTATATATGATTTTGTTAAGCAACCCATTGTACTGTATCAAATATTGATTTGTCTCCTGATAAATGACCTATGAGATTCTGGAGATCATTAAGAAGTGTTACGCAGATGATGTTCAACTCTGATTATAAGAAATAGTTACGTAATATCCCAATCTGAATGATTCTTAAGGAGGATTATGCCTAAATCCGTCATGTAGGAGCAGCGTATAGCCTTTTACACTGATTGCCTCGATAGTTCTCGAAACAGCTATTTTTAATTTAAATCTGTGTCCTACAGTAAGTCATACTTACATCATGGTATTTGTATTTTCTTTAGCCTTTTAGTAAGTTCTGTGCCACTGTGAACCCATTGTGCCTCTTTCAGTTTAGTTTATCACTTTGAAATCTATTACTTCAGTTCCGTTTTGCTCTGCTGCAAGAGTTAAGGGATTGAACATTGACGAATGGGGTATGGGCTGCGAGGAGAGCATATCAGCTTTCAGGGATCAGAGTTTAAGCTAATGTTGTTGGGGTGGGGTCCGCCAGATGCCCCAGACAGCTTTTTATTTAGAGGCTTAGGATGGGTGACATCTTGTTCTCATAAAACTGCATCCAAATGTCAAACAAATTCCAAGGAAAGGTTGGGAAGTACAACAGAGAAAGGTGCAAAAACGTGATGCAGACCTATATGTCACACATTTTTGTATTTTCAGTGTAAAGGGTCCAACTGAAGGTTAAATTGTGCTTTTACAATCATGATATGACACAAATATGATGGATCATTTTTCAAAAAGAAAGTGTTCAATTTAGTCCTCCAGAGAAGGGTAGCATCCTTATAGCAGATAGGCTCCTTGCAGCATTGTGAGAAATAGGAAAAACAAGACTTTTTTTTATCAGAAATGTTACCTATTCTTGCTATCTACTCTTTCCATCTTCTGCAATGAACAGGCTGTGCTCTCTGAGTCTTCACTTTGCCACAATATATCAAACAGCCCTCCTAGGATAAAGACTATAACCATTCCTTTAGTGAGTAAAAACAGTGCATATGGTCGGTCTGCAGAAAGAGACAAAGAGAACAAAGGAGAAAGAAATTAGAGAGGACAGGCCAGACTAACTAAATGCCCCATTCTGGAGAGGCTTGGAGTTAATTCAAGAACCAGAATGAAGAAAAACACGTATTATCCCAGTGCCAAAAAGATAAACATAGTTGCTCTTAACAGTCAGATTGTGCCCACAGTTGGCGGGATGGATGGTGTTAATTTCAAGCCTTGATTGGTGATATTTCATGCTGTTCAAACACTAGAACAAAGAAACACGGTTGGCAGTAGTGGTAATAAACAGCCAGCTGTTTTGGGCATTACAGAAGTTGCAACCAAAACTCCAATAAAGAGCATTCAACATGGACAAACTCTGGATTATGTTATGTGGTAAACAGATTATTCAAATAATAGCAGTAGAAGAGTTGATAAAGTGCTTGGATGAAGCCAGGGAAAGATGGCTGTTTGATTTAATTTGATAATAGCTACAGAAGCTAGCAAAACCTTTTCATATGAGATTAAATTAAACCACGGTGAAACATGTAATGATTGTTTAAAAATCACTTTTTGACTCAACACAAACTTTACTTTTTTGCAACATTAGCACTCCATTGCATAGTTAAATTTTGTAATTGAAATATTATTATTATTAAGTCATCACTGGTCATACACAGATGCATGTTATATAATAAATAGACGAAAACTTTATAAACAGGCCTTAGCAGCCATATTGTAGAATCTATACATGAACATACCTCTAAACGGTTTTACACTATGGTTTAACTTTAAATGATCAAGGAAAAACTTGTTATGTAGTGTGTTTAATTTCAGGGCATGTTTGCGGCTCTGAGGTAGAGCGAGTCGTTTTGGAAGATTGGGGGTTTCAGCTCACTAAACCTCCAAGTTGTTACCAAGCCTTAGCCTGTATGAATGTGTGTTAAAGTACTACATGGTGATTTTCTTTGAATGGCACCTTTATAGGTATATAGCTGTGTGTGTAAGGGTTAATGCTGACATGTGGTAAAATACGCTTGCAATTGAAGAAAGACTACAAAAAAGTTCTATCTGAGTGCATTCCATTTATTTTTAATATAATTGGTATAGGCTTCAAATAACTGGTGTCTAACAGCAGGATAAAACATACACCCTTCGTTGTTGAAGAACTTTCATAAAAAGTTGTCTTTTTAAATCAAAAACAGCATAAAATCACTGTCATTGTTCCTACTAATAATGATAACCGACTGACTACTGCAGTAATTCAGAGGAACGAGGACTGCTTGACAAAGCAGCACAATGGACTCCATTATGTCAAGTAGTGATCAGAAAGGTTTTAAACAAGTGCGTTTTTAACCTTTGCCATGGTTTCCTCTCAAATGAAGTGGTATCTGTAATGAGGTTAAAGGGCTTAAAGTTAGTTTGCAAAGGTTTTAGATGGGAAAAAAATGTCCAATTTTATAACCTTTTTTTGTTAAATAAGAACACGGTACTTGGAAAACTTTTCAATAAGCAGAGATAATGGAGTTAAAATGGAAATGATTTAAAACCTGGCCTGCTGGACCTTTAAGGTCCGGGTTGGCTTAAGCTTTTCACACCAACTGTTGGTGTTGTGTCTTTTTAGGACAAACCACTTATGTTTTTAGCGATTAAGGGACCTCCTTAAATCTTCCTAGAAGTGTTTTTAAATCCTCCCCGACACCATTGACTGTTTGCCCAGGTACATCCCTCGGAGAAGCCAGCAGAGGGCTCAACTGCTGGCGGGAGAGGAGGGATTTAGATACTCCCTTGTGAGGGCAGCCAAACCCCTGTGATTACTGCATAATCCTCTTCAGCATATCATGTGCATCATGGCAGCACAGTGAGCCTTTATGACATCACGGGGAGGCTGATGTGGGGCTGCTTAGTCCATATTACTCTCTCTCTCTCGCTCTCGCTCTCGTTCTCTCTCTCTCTCTCTCTCTCTCGCTTTCGTTCTCTCTCTCTCTCAGTCCCTCTCAGTCTCTCCTAACCTCTGTCTTGCTATCTTACTCCAACATTATTTTCTTACCCTGTGATTCCCTCTGTCATTCCCTTTCTGCTCTCACCCCCTCCCTCCTCATTGTCTGATGGTTGGGAGAACAGGAGGAGTGCAGATCAGTGGGGATTATCACTGTCTGGAGAACACGGCTGGATTTATACGCAATCGCTGTAGTTGGATGTTGTGCCAACCTGCCCTCTACTAATGGGACAGTCGAGCACTGTCGTACCACAAG
The DNA here is from genome assembly GCF_963930695.1 of Labrus bergylta. Classification (NCBI taxonomy): domain Eukaryota; kingdom Metazoa; phylum Chordata; class Actinopteri; order Labriformes; family Labridae; genus Labrus; species Labrus bergylta. The sequence continues at coordinate 10,898,490 of NC_089215.1, read as the reverse complement.
TTAATGTCAGTCGAATGCTCCTTGCTAAGTAAACAGTGATTCTGGTGACTCATAGGGGGCAGTTTTCCTCAGCATGGCTCCATGTAAGCGTGAAAAAACAAGCTATATTCAAAACACGAAAACAGTTATAAGGGGGAATTGGGAAGGGGGTGCAGCAATGTGGAAATCAAAAATCAAACCTGAATCTGCTTATTAAAACAGAGTAAGCCCCTGGCTCTCTTTCTCTCATGTGTTAATCTGCATCACTGCTGTCTGTTTTGTGTCCTACTCTTTGCCATTTATCACTCAGTCTTATGACCATGCCAGCTTTCTGCACTAGTAAACACTGAGGTCATAGTGAGTTGGAGAGGAAAATAATTAGCTGCAATCAGACTCCTGGTTGCCCTTCCAGGCAGATGCTTGTCCAGGATTGTTTGAGTGGGGTGCAGACTTATGCAGGGAGGCATGAAATAGTATTCACCAACAAATATGTTTGAATGGAACAGTATTCATCTACCATTTTTGTCTCTACTAATCATATCTTATTTTTAAGACCTAAGGGCCTCGTACAGATGTTACATTCTTTTGTATAAATGTTTTCATTAAAAAACAAATAACACAACAGAGTGGCAGCGTTTTACATTGTGCATGCTTACTTCTTAAAGGACTCAAAGAGAAAATGTATCTCCAAAAGCTGGAGTGCAAAGTTAACAAAAAAGGGAGTTTTCTACATTAACATGCACGATAAGTGCTTGTAGCTCGCTGCAACGAGGCGTGATGTTTTAACCAACAACAAAATAACTGTCTTCGCCTCTGATATGGCAGATAGCCAATTATAAATGATGAGGTGGCATAAGACTTGGCACATCAGATTTTTAGAGGGGTTCAATTTGTCATATAAAATCTTCCCTAACAATTAAACACACATAACACACACTGCAATTTTCTGAGTTGGCCCGGGCCACCCCCTGGAAACACCCCTGTTTCCTATTTGAGAGCAGTCACAAACTGCGGATCCTGGGTTGTATTTCAGACAAGGTGCTGTGTTTGTCTTACTTTTAGAATCAAGCCTTTTATATCTGTTATGTCAGTAACCCAGTGTAAGAATGCATGTCTAGGTACTTCGAAGTGATATCTAGATATGTAGCATCAAACAAATGTCTGCTTTCATCGCAGGCTCCTGACACATAATGGCTGGTATATTTATTTTGTCTTTTTATGTTGGTGTGGAAACAAAACAAACATCAATTGGACAATCAGCCTTTGAAAATGACATTTGAAATTTAGCCTTCAGGGTGAAAGAACTGAGCCTCCCTTCGCCTCTGATGCTCTTCTGGAAAGCAAGCAGGAAGTGATCTTAAAACGGCTGTCATGACTATTTCAGGAAATCTAAAATTATGTATATGTGTATTTGCTTCTGTGTAAGATTCTCATAATATTTTTGACAGGCATTGGTGAGCCTCCGCAGTTCGTCTTGTGCTTTTTCCATTCCCAAATGACGTGGATTTCATGTTTGTCTGGTTGTTTTTTCCCTGGTTTCTAGTTGTTTTGTCTGGTTGTTTATCATCGGGTCGCCTGTTCTGGTGATGACGCATTTAGTGTTCCTCTCTGCCACTGCCAGCTAATTCAGGGCTGCTTTTCATCCACGCTTTGCCAGTCTGAGAGAAATACTAAATTAACCATAAATTGGTGCGAGTTCAAATTACAGGGATAATGAATTGTTTGACAGTTGTTTCACTTTCCAAATTAATAATTTAAAATAAAATTAATAGTGTTAATTAATTGATACAATTAAGTGATAAAGACAGCATGGTTCACCAAACAGGTAACATTACTTATCAGCTGATACTAAAGCTCCAGTATGAGGACCTCCCCACCATTATATATATATTTATATATATATATATATTATAAGTGGTATTTGTCACATTGTGTCACATTTACATTTTCTATATGTTTAAAGTTTATTGGAAAAAAAAATCGTCATATTAATGAATATTATAAGGTAAGTTTGTAGAGCTGCAGCAAGCAGGCAGTTAGCTAAAATAGCACAAATACTGCAAATAACCCTGTGTCATGTTTACATGATTTCTAGATTAACTAAAGATTACTGAGGAAAGCTGGCTGTATGTTCATCTTTTAATTGAGTCATGCTATACTAAGCTAACTGGCTACTCGGTCCGGCTATATAATCACACAGGTCCCAACAACATCACAAAAATTTACTTACATATCACATATTATATTACATGTAACAACTTCCTTCCTATGAATACTTGACAATTTGTTAAATAGCCTACTTTTTGATGGAGAGAACAATCCCACTTTGCTGAGTGTGTGAAGTGTGTTTGCTGAATAAGAAGCTACAGTGAGAAGGTTATAGGCTAAGCTATCAGAAATACCAGAAACAAGTCAACCCCTTGCTGGAATAAAAAAAAAATGGATAAATGTTTAGTTTTTGGGGTTAATTTGTCAGAATGTTTTTTTTCTACTTTTGACTTAGCCAAGCAAGCTGTTTGTAGCCGTGTCCTTAAAAAAAAGCTATGCTAACTGACTACTGGCTCTGGCTATATAATAAGCATATAGACCTAAGGGAAGTACCTCCTTCCACATTTTACCTAAGGGCAAGAAAGTAGTTGACTATATTTTTTATTTTAAAAAACTTCACCGACTTAGAGTGTTTTCAAAGGCTTCAAGCATTTAGCGCAGATGGTTGTTTCTTTTTCTGACCATCCTCTGAGACAAATTACCTTTGTGATATGTTTTTGACAGAAGTGTTAATTTGTTGCGTCTAATGTGTTGGGATGTGAACCCCTGTCGAGGAGAAATGGGTGATGATAAGATGTCTAAAATAGTCAGGCAGAACCACTCTGCCAAGTTTTTTTATTAGGTTTTTTTTATGTCCGATGCAAAGGCAAGGAGAGACTGGCTCACAGCTTGTAGGTGAATGCGGTCCGTAATGACAGGCTTTCGTATTTGAGCTGTCAATCAACTTCAATTAATCACTGCCTGCAGCGAGGGTTTCAAAGAGTGCTTGGACATATCGTTGCATGCTCTTACTGATGAAAGCAATGTCCACGCCATTGACGGAGCAGTTTTTTTCTCAGCTTTCTACACCAAAGCTTGACAGGAATTGGTTGATGAAGGCATAGCTGTATTTCACAGAAATGAGGCTGAGAAAAATCATTACTCAATGTAAAAAAAAAAAGTTGAATTAATTGGAAGAACCATTATCTGAGGCTTCTATTTGACAGAATAGTATTTTGCTCATGAGTATCTGAAAAAAAGGATTCTTAGTAGTCCTGCTAGTAATGACAAAAACTGAGTTAAGAACTCCTGGGTATAATTCACGTACAACATTTCACCACAGGATAGATTTCTCCTATATTTGAATTTATATTGTTCTATAAAGCAAGGCTGAAGGGGTTGTTCTTGCCATATATAGCATATAGCTAATTTATATCCCCCTACAGATAGAGTTGGCTGTTTGAATGCATATTTCATAAGACTTCTGTCTTCTTACATCAAGAAACCCACCAGTTCCTCCTTTAATAGCTGTCCCTCTGGCTGCTCATAATGGCTGCTGCTAAACTTCAAAACCACAATCCCATATACGCTCACTCTTGCATGTAACCCATAACAATAACACACTCAATCAACACTGTCACAATGTAAATGAAAGTGCATCAAGCAAACAACACGAGTGGACATACAAGATCTAGCCACGTAAGATAAATGTCAGCTTTTGCAGAGTAAATAATAATCATCCATCATCGAGGATAACTTCCCGAACGGTGCAACAACAAAAAAAAAACCTGAGAGAGGATGGGAAAATAAATGCTTTGGTTAACATTCAAGTGATTTATCTGTTTGTTTTGTGTGAAACTCGCACGAGTGTTCTGCTCCTTCAGTGATCTTTTCATCTGATATGAAAATGTAGGAGTCGGAGCTCTAAAGAGGGCAGATGAGCTGGTTCGAGAAACGAGGTGTCGCAAACAGTGGGCAGGCTGTGGTGATGAAGAGAAAAAAAAAGGATGTGGAGGTTTCTTCAGTACAGCTCCTGGACACAGAACAAAGTGCTTAGAAGAAAACGAGTGAAACTGAAGAAAAAGGGAAATACTCTGAATTTTACTCACTTGCCTCTGTAAAGTTCATACGAGTAGTTTTTAGCTGGTTATGAAATTGACTGAGATGAATGCTGATGCCTCTCTATGACCTATATACCAAATAAGACCATTAGAGAGAGGTTTGATTATCTTTATAGTAAAGATCTAAACAGCCTTTTTTTTTTACATCCTCCATGGCAAAGATCCATTTTGAGTGAAACATTTGCCTCTCCAAAGAAAGCAGGATGACTTTTATTTTGAAAGAAAACACTACTTGTGTAAGTACAGAACAAGATAAGCAAAGAGATAAGAGGTCACTCTTTCTCCAAAGGGGTAGCCAAGATCAATGCAGAATTAAAGGTTGTCATTTATAGGAGCTATGAAATACACCCAGGCACAAAATATCATGGATACTCATTTATAAATTAACAAAAAAATTTGAATCACACATCACAGTTGTGATGAAAGCATTAAACCTGTAGGTTTTCTGAGCTTTTGTCAAAAATAGGAATTCATTCACTGTATTAGGAGATTTATCTTATAAGAAATACGATCCTAGTTGCTCAAAGATTAGAATATCTGAAAATTATGTTTAATCAATTTGCTCCTTTTTTAAAAATCTGACAATGTTTTGTACACGCATAGTATACCTTTTGCTCCATAGAATCACCACAGACCAAAGAAGGTGACATGTCCTCAGAAAAGAAGTAGAGTCGGTGACATTCTGAATATCTTTTGGTGGGCGTCTTTTGATCTCACCCGCCAACATTCTCACCGATAATTATGTTTAGTGCATGAAAGTACTTTCTACTTTAGGTAAACAGACATACTCAGACATTTCCGGAAGAAAACACCTTGTAAATGATTTTTATTTTTAAAAAAAAGTTGTCTGAGAATTTGCAAACCACAGAGCACATCCCGCTTTTGTATCAACAGCAAAGTCTCCTTTATTTATAACATGCTCAGTGAATTTATTTGGTGCTGAGCAGCAGAATTGCATCCTATAAAAGGCAGATAATGAGAACACAGGGGAGCACACAGGAAATGTAGACACCAAATTATGTAGCACTGATAGTTACTGTGAAGGAGTTGCTAATGGTCAAATAAGGTTGCTGAGACAGTGCACTAATTTGCCTTGCGTGTAGGCCAACCTTTGTGTGTATTCCATTAAAAACTGCGAATGAAAGAGAGAGAAAAAGTCGACAATTGGTGCTCGAAGCAGTCAAGTGACTCTTCACCTCCGAACAGTGAGGTCTGGAGTGGCTATTTGTAATAGCACGTTGGCTAGCAGTCTAGTCTGCTGTCAAATGTTCTCTCTAACTGGGGGTGATGTCACCAAAAGACAGAGTGACACTGTGACGACAGATAGCTGAGAGTAGTGTTGAAGTGAAAAGCCACATCGTCTTGTTAGTGCATGCATACACTTGCTGTAGTCGGGTGCTGTATGGCAGAGGATGCAGTATCATGTATCCAAAAGTAATCTCTGCTTTGGTTGATGTGTTTGGAAGGTGTGGGCCTACTGCAGAGTGCGAATGATAGACGGGCTGCCAGCATGGATGGATGAAGTGTGTTGGCAGTACTGACGCTCGTCCGTGCCAGAGCCCCGGCACACATTGTTCATTCTCAGCCCTCTAATCCATGTGATCTGGAACAGAGGTGCTGACTCCAGTCGAAAAAAACCTGAGCGGCGTCATTAAAGAAAGCTACCCCATGCTCGCCATCAGACGTCATGGTTCAAAAATAGCTCCTCTGTGAAAGAACACACTCCCTTGTCGGTCGTCCAAAAAGCATTTCATATTCTGTCTGTGCACCTCAAATTTGTTCCCCTCTTTATTAGCCCTCAGGATTATGATTACTCTCCAATTTCCAAACCGTGCCAACTCAACCCCAACGCTTTTCCATCTGATCCTCAAGGCAGAAACAAGCCTCTCCACAGTAAGTTGCAAAGACCCGAAGTAATCATATTTCCATGTGCAGTCGCTCAACTGTGCTCTCAAAGGTGCAACATTTTCTTTTAACTTTGGTGTTTTAACCAAAGGGCAAAAAAACACCAAATGTGAGGCATCTCTTCAGAAAAAAAAAAAAGTGAAGCCCTGTGTTTTTCTTTAGCTGCAGCAGAATCTAAGAGAATCAGTATTTGTATCAAACCATGGAATACCTCTGAGCATTAAACTAGTCTGCACAGCCGTGCTTTGATTGAATATAAATTGGGAGAACCACTTTCAAAGCCATTCCCAAGCCAAATATAATATATTTTCTAATCATTTGAAGAGTTTCTTACATTTTATAACCCAAATAATTGAGCTTACTTTTGTTCTATCTAAGCGATATTTCCAAAATGCCTTCAGCTATCAACCTGGACTTTGTTCTTGTGAAGCCCTATTAGCTACTTTGAATTTGAAATCTGTGCTTCTGTCCATATAGAAACGTAATTGAATAATAATTGAAAATAGATGAGAAAAAGTACCATTTATTTCTTGGTGTTAGTTATCAACGGATGTTCCTTTTTTTTTTTAAACCCCTCTGGCAAAAATCTGAAATTGAAATCTATTCAAGCTACAAGCCAATTTAAATGAAGTTAAATGTTGGCAGCAGCAAGTATAAGCAAGTCTCAGTGACTATTCAAACAATGGGAAGTTGTGATAAACACTTCTGAGCACCCTGTCGCCCAGGGATATGAATTCAGGTCATTACTCTGCATGTTTTGTCCACATGGCCAGGGGAAACATCACATCGCATCATCTGGACCTAAGTGGACATGTTTGTTCTGACTAGTCCGGAGGATCATCAACCGCACTAGGCCGAGAGCCCACAGCCCCCACCGCCCCTGCCGCCATGCCACGGATACCCCTCACTTCAACTCTCTTTAAACAAATCTTAGTGACGGGCCGCTCCTGTCAATGTCATCACCTAGCAGAGTGAGATCATGTCTCATCCACCCACCCCGCCAGCACCAATCTCACTTGAGTGTGGGAGTGCTGCGGAGAGACACTTGCAGATTCAAAAGGGCAGAGACGGCTGCCTCCGTGCGCCTTAACCGGTCGGACGATGTGACGAGCCACTGCAGATTCTGTCACTCAGGGAATCAACGAAAATGTTGAAGCTGATCTAAAAAGCAGAACGTTTTGCTGTATACTCTCAAACTTTACATCATCATGAGGGCACAAAGTAAAATCAGCCCATCAGTAAACAAGAGATTCACAACCGTAACCTTTCCCCGCCCCTCAGCGTCAACTCCTTGATATGCTCAATTACAGTTTATGTCAAATGAAAGATGCCACTATTAATTTTTATGACTTACTGGGTATCGGAGGGTGGCTTATTGTTTCACGGTGCATTGAGCTCGATGTTTGTTTAAGGGCTGTTAAAACAAAGCCTTATCACGCCATTGCCATGCATTTTAATTACTTTTTGATTCGATTATGTCATGAAGGACATACTTAGATTACATACAAGACAAACTAACCATTTTCATAAACGAGAGGATTAATAGATTCTAGACATTTCAAATGTTAAGCAACAGTGCACACCATATGAGTATTGGTGCCATCACACTTCATCAGTAGGCAAAACTCATACTAGTCTGGAAACCCTGTGAATATTCTGGCCTGCAGCTTGATGATGATGTCTGTTGCTTTCCCATATGTTCTAAAGGAGTGTAAGATTTAACCAAATGAATGCCGCCCTAGTAAACAGTACTGAGTTCATTCTACCACACAAATTGAATCATACCCATCTTTACCATAGGTCCTTGCCAAAGCCTGACAACAAGTTTAACCCCACTTGGCACGATATCAGAGAAGATAATCCGACTCTGCTCTGCACTCTTGTATAAGGCATGTGGGTTGGTAACTGTAGTTTGTAGGTTGTTATTGTTATTGTCCAACTGTTTCCTTTTGTAAAAATGGTATTCAAAATGTCCCCCATACAACTCCCAATAACGTATTACGTACAGAACAAAATCATTTTTCATCTTCTACCTTCTTTCTGGCTGCTTCACACTTAATCAAAGCACTTTGTATTTTCATAGCTCATTTACTAGTACTTACTGAGACATATTTAAAGAAGGGTTAATTGAGTGTACACACCTCTGTGACCCAGTAGTCCACTGCTGACTCTCCACATCTCTACCAATGATCAATGGTGAGGACATAAACCCTGCATTTCTATGAATTGTTGTTTGTAAAGCTTGTAGAGCATTATCTAACAGCAAACATACTATTTCAGGTTGAAGAACGGTGAGCAAAGACAGAGGATAACTTTTCTCCCCATCCAAAAATTCATTTTCTGTGACTCGGCTTATGCGGAAAAATACAAAGCCCCTGTTTTTATTGTGAGAGTCCAGACAGTACTTAAGTCTTTGAATCTAAAAGGATACACATAGTTCCTCTCCAACCAGTATGACTTTTATTCCTGACAAGTTCCTTATCTCTATGCCTCAGAATATCTTCAACAAGAACAAATGCTGCCTCATGCCTCTTCTGTTAAACATAAGCCGTTTTCACATATGCACTCCGGATAACATCTAGATATTTACAGGAGGACTTCTCCGGAGATTCTCCCGACCTAGCCGTTCACATATGCTCCTCACAGCGGGGGACTTTCCCTGTCAGAAGGAAGGGGGGTCGGGGGAAGACAAGAACAACGCTGAAGTAGCGGCTGTAGCAACAGAGTCCGCTACATGACGCTATAATGAGAATATTTGCCTTTATATCAATGCTATGTGTAATCCAATGGAATGACAACATCCACAAAAGAGCGGAGAACAACATACTGACGAACAGAAAACATAATGCAGCCGTTTAATTACGTGCACGGAGATCGTAGTGATCGCGTGCAGACACTTTATGCACCGTGCGGCAGTCACCGTATATAAACGTCACTGGGGTCCCATTGGCTCACCTCGAGGTGAATCCTCCGGAGTAAATGCTGCTGCGTTCTCACACTCATTCTGACTTTCTGCGGATAAAATACGAGGGGTCCGGTAGGATAAACTCCGGGTAAAAGCGAAAAATTTGGCTGTTTGCATTCACATATACTCGTGAATATATGCATATTTTTATGTCCAACTGGTTTAGGTATCGGCTAATTCAAAGATGATACAGTTCGCAGTATTGGAAAGCAACAATATGATATTAGAATATTCCTTATTTTTGCCTTTAGGACATACATATATCTGCTCTGGTTATTTTTGTCTGTCACTGTTCTATTTTTAAGTAAAACAATTTGTTTTATTTCCATAGTCCTAAACATATGTCATGTCGATTATTGACTAGGCCTACTGTATACATTTTTGCAGCTGACAGAACAGGTAAGAAGCTCAAATAGGCAAAGGAAATATCAAGGGAGATGGATGGGAGGCTTTAAATTACTGTGTCTACCACAGCCACAGTCTTTGGCAACTCCATTTGAACTGAAGCTCATTTCCGAATCATAGTGTCAGACTTTCTATATTCATTTCCATCCCTTAAAGTTATTCCCATTTTGCCTACAGCGTGTTTATCGTAGCATATTTCAGATGAGGATGGGGTAGATTTGCCTTCATACACAATCAGGTCTCTTGCTCATGACCTGTTATCTTTCATTTTCACCCACAGCATGGAAAATAATGGGCTCAAGGGCAAGCAGTGAGGCACAAGCTTCTGGAAATAGATTAAGACATGCCCCGCGCTCCCACCCCCACTACCTACACTCCCCACTTCAGTAGGATTCGTTTTCCCTTTCATTTCCCAGGCCACTTCTTCACTACGTCAAATCTCTGTGTGTTTTGTCTCTTCCATTCTGCCACTACCGGACTAGTTCCCTGAAGGGAACTAAAGGTGGAATGAATGTCTAATTTTGTTAGGCAATTACACACAGGCACACATTCATTAGTAAGTATACAGAAAAAAACTGTTACTGCCATTTAGTGACTCTTATAAGAGCAACAAAGGTGTTAGATGGCAGTCATTTTTTAAGAATTTATAATATGAAATCTGAAATTTGAGGGAACAGCAAGGATTTTCACAGTGACAGCAATTGAGCTTTAATAGTTTAATTTAAAGTCCTAGAATTAGCTAGTTTTGTTCGTCTAATGAAGCCAAAATAACTCACGTCAATACAATAAAAAGTCCATCGTTAACAGAACTGCAATTGTAAATTAATGCTCACTGAGGAATTATTTTTATCCAGACCCACATGTTGTAATTATTTTAGTTCTTTAGCCCCACTCATTGTTTCCTCATTCAAACTGTTTTTTGGAGTGCTGCCGTAGACGAGCCGTGTCAGTCTTAAAGCACGGAAATAGATGATGTAAATGCAGCAAACAGTGGGTGTCTGCAATTAAATAAAATTGCAGTCAATCCATCCATCATCATTTCTTGTGAGCACTGTGTTTTCGTTCGACGTTATTTGAATTCAGCGCTCGAAAGGTGAAATTCCATATCAAATAGTTTCATAAAAGTAGTTCAACATCATGAAAACCTTGACCTAAAATTCTATGTTAGCTTATTCGCTAAAAGCGGGAGCACATTCAACACATTCTGAAAATCCACACGCTCTAATTTGATTCATCTCAGATTTTATTATAAAGAAACACAACAAAATGGATTTTAACAACATTTGTTGTCAATGTCTATGTCATGTACAATCCAAGTCAAACATATGTCTTTCTGGGATGAATGTCTACTTTCCCCCATCTTCATTATGAAGATGTACATTTTTAGATGAATGCCAAGCTGCAGGAGTAACATAGGAGATAAAGAGGGAACTATAGTTTCCCTCTCAGAGTGAGCCCATGCTTTCCTCCAGCTAAATGCTGAGCTGGTGACACACACTCGCAGCTCATGATTTATTCATTAGCCTAGTTTCATTCTTGCAAAAAAGTTGGGCTTGAGGTGATTATTAAATCCACTGTCTTCAGGGTGAATAAACACTGTTGCTTCTGCCCACCCCCCTGTTGTATATTTTTTGGCTTTGGAGAGGATGAATACATCAGCTACAGTATGGAGGAGCTGCCAGCTGTGTTTACATAATGCATGGTGTCGTTTCAAATGTGTAAAACCGGAAAAGTTACCATTTAGCTTCCTTTTTTTAATAACGTATTTATGTAGTCTTTCTGTTTATTGCCTATTGAAGGATTATTTATCTTACATAAACATATAGAGCTGGTTGATTTTATTGACTTTTTTCACCTAATCTGATTGTATATGCTTTTATCTCAAGATGTATCCTCTTTTCCCATCAGCAAAGCTAAAGGCCTACATATATTAAAGGCTTACGTTAGAATCTTATAGATTCAGACCTTAAAGAAAGCATAATGTATGCCAAACATTAAGATTTTCTTAGCATAGTAGAAGATTTGAGCCTAACTTTGTTGCATTCATGTTACATTTTTGTTCTGCACTGTCCCCAGTCTCAGCTGAAAGCTTGAAGAAGAATTGTCTAAACTTAACCAAAGAGAATAGCAGCCAGGAAGACAAAGTCAAACCCATAAACATAAACTCTTACAAGCATTTCTACGTTTTTGTGATAATCACTGATCAATGATAAACAGTTCTGGTGATATACACTATTGATTTGTGATTTCATCAGTGGGTTTTCAGGTTAAAACCGGATCAGCTTTATCTTCCAAGAATGTATGCAAAGACATTTTCTGTGAACAAACGCAGACATATTTCTCCATGTGTATGTTGCCTTAAATGCTCTGCTCCAAAATAACACTTCATTAGAGTTATTAGCTGATTAGTGGAAAGTAAAACATTCTGCACATGCTTACACAAATCTTAATTACAGCCTTAAAATTAGAGAGGTGATCATTTTAGTATTAAACATATGCTCATAAGCAGAAGTGTCGAGAGAAAAAAAGAAGCTTTGAAGGTGAAAAGGCACCAGCAGACTATAAACAGAGTCGGTGTAATTGGGATCCTGGGATAATGAGGCTGGTATAAAAATGTGAATTGCAAAATATGGAATATTTCAAAGACTACTTTTAATTTAAATTGCAGTCTTCAAAACAAATGCAGCTTTAATAAGGCATGTTTATTCATTGTTTAATAAGTTATCTGAACTAAACCGTGTTGTATGGCTTTAATGATTTTTGGAACATAAAGAAACATATGAATCAGAGAAGATGACAATGGATTAAGATTATATATGCTCAAAGTTTGCTTTCCCATGCAGGCTGATAGTAAACCATTTATGGTAATCTGCTCGCTCGCTTCATGAGTGGCCAGCTCTGATAAAGCACTGTGTCTAATTAACACGCTGACAGCAGCACTGTCTGGGCAATCACACTCTTCCAGTTTATTAAAGTGGTTAAGGAAGTCACTCCGGCCCTTGGGGGACTGGTACAGTAATTTTCCCGCTGCAAGCCAGATGATACGCCCAGAGATGAAGCAAACCAAGTGTGACTGTCTCTCCCGCTCGCCTCCTTTTCTCTCTCATCTCCTCTTTGCCCCCCCTCCCTTCTCCTGCATACCATCTCTCCCCTTTTTCTCATCTCCTCCTGCTCACCCTCCGTGCAAGTTGGAAATGTAATATCACATGCATTTTTCTGACTTTCTTTTCTCCCCCTTCCAATGGTTTCTAAAAATAGCCATCCAAGCAGGAAATGCTGACTTTTGCTTCCCACTCCGCTTTAGAGTAAACAACGAGGCGTTTTGATTGGTCAAGACAGGATTCTGATAGCTGCACAGGAGAGTAGCGTTTTTGATTGGTGTCTAGTCAGCAGCAGAAAACCGCAAAACAAAAAGCACAACACAGAAGCCTTTGAAGCCGTGAACAATAATTAGCTTCAGAGATGGGGGGAGATATATTGTTTTTACTGCTTGGCACGATGAACTGTAATGCTTGAAACAAGGCCGGTCGCTTTCAGATTAAATTTAGATTGTGCTTTAGTCCTGAGAATGGTAGTTGACCTTTCTGGCTGAAACAAATGAGGGTGTTAGATTTCTCACCTTTTGCCGAATATAATAATAATCATTACAGTTGGAGGCGCATGCATTTGCTGCCTTTTGCACCGACACAAACGAGGATATTCTTTTAAGGCAACTTGAAACACAGAGGCTAATATCAGTGTGAAAAATACCTTCAGCTGCATGTGTGGGGAGAAACATTGCACCATTCCCTGTTTGTTGCTGAAGACAGGATATCAGCCAGCCTGATTATGTGCAGTGGGAATTCAAACAGCATCGGAGGTGAAACAGATACCTCTCTGTTTCCTGCCAGCAGTCCCTTTGTAGGCTCCGGTGTTTTTAACTAAGTGGTTGAAGCACAGCAGTATAGGGACCCGGGGACTAAAACATATCTTTCTTCCTCCATTTTTTTAAGGAGAAACCAATTCCAGCAACAACAAAAAAAGGTGTTATCTTTACGATAGCCACAATAATCTTGGCACAATGCATCATTTTTTCTTTTGTAAAATTCATAGTAGCTCAGAGGCTTCAGAGGAAATGTATAGTATGATAGGACACTGCAGGTCAGTATTTTTTTCTGTTATCTGCACTTCTTTGGAAGATTTGGCAATAGGATCATGTTGTGCTTTGCCGTAGAGCGCTACTGTGTGTTGACAAGGCATTTCAGTGTTTTCACAAGAAGTGAAACTCTTTCTGGGGTTCGTTAAAGGCCATTGTCATCTCCTTCCCCCGGCTCTGAGATATACCCACAGAGACCTTTGGGCAGATTTTAGCGCTCGTCTAACTGATCAAAGGTCAGCGCTTGGCGAGTAGTGACACTGACCTTAGGCTTGTGTCTCGTGTGAGGTGGCGAAGTCTAAGGCCTTCTGACATGAGCCATAGTGACTCAGTCAGCCTTAAACCCCCAGTGCACGCTGACTGAACTGTAAACTGTGTATGTTTTTATGTAGAAATCTAAATATTCACATCAGTGAGCAGCGCTTAGATTATGTTTTTACAGTAATGTTCACTCAGGAAGGTTAAGCTGGTCACGGTTCAGAGAGTTTCATGATAATTCAGAGTTCAGGAAAGATGGAAAGTGCTCCGAGCGATTTATAAGGTCTGAAGTCACTGTAAGGTTCAATGTGGTTGAAGTGAACTTTTCACCTACTACTGTAAACAGTACAACGTAAAAAAGAGGATAACGTACATTTTATGTTATAATTTTCTATAGAATATAAAAGAAAAATGATTAGCACTTATTAGCTCTCATTATCGCTAACAATGGCGTTAATATTCCATGACCATTTTCTTCATTCAGAAAACACTAAATAAACAAAATACATAGCATGTTTTGTTTTTTTTGTCAGAAGGTCAGTTTTATTACCTACACCTGTTGCAAGGACTCTCTGCACATTTGATGGAGGCAGTTAGCCTAGCGTAGCATAAAGATTTAGAATAGAGGGAACTCTGCAAGGATCTGTCCGGAAATAAAAAAGGAATACCTTTTAAAACGTATTAAATAATAGTTCAGATATTATTTTGAAATAATACACATTTTGCAGTTCTACAGAGGACCTGAACATTGCTGGAAATCTTGAATACCTTCTTGGTAAATCTCAACTTGTGCCTCAAAGTAATGGAAAAGCTATATCTTCTGCCTTTACTAACCAAATTTCAAGTGGGAACCTTAATGATTAAAACTGCACAATGAGGTTTCTTTGTTTAATTTTGGATCACAGCCGGGGAGTTCACAGCATTGCTTTAACAATTAATCTACTGTTTTTGTAGCAGAACATGTTTTTAATAGCTGCAGTCCCAGATCCCAACGGGTTACACCAAGCAAATAGTTTGAACAGATCTCTGATCCCCCAAACTTAGCCCCAATCTCTATTACGCACATCCGCTTTAAGCTTCTGTTATCTCTACATACGCGTTAAGTGTGCCCCACACTTTTTTACATGTGCATCAATATTTGCACAGCAGGAGATTGTAAAAAAATAATTACCATCAAATTTTAAAAGCAGTATGCCAATGTAACCCTGCTGTGCCAGTGATATAATTAAGCCTGTTTTTCTCCCCATGTGTTTTAAAGGTTAAACTTATTATAGCAGTAATGATGATTGGAAGGAAAATAAATTAGCATCATGTTTTTGAAGTGTTGGGAGCCAAGTTAGAATAAGCATCTTACCCGTGAAGACAAAGCTTGTGAAGAAATTGTCTACCTCTTGATGAGCTCATTATGCTATTATGCATGTATGTGTTGTCATGTGTAATATACTCCTTTGATATGGATAGGGATGTCACTCTTTAGCAAGGTTATAATGGAGTTGAGAGAAATGCTGCCACAGGAGTCCATTGTTTTTTGTACTGTCCCTTTAAATCCAGCCTATTTAGGATTTTTTCATGAACGTGGAGTATACCTAAATAAGTGGATAAACCTATCTTACTTCATGATAACAAAAAAATAACAACAGTGTTTATTTTGTTGTTCTTTGCAAGTGGCTACGATTGGCTAGGGATTATTTCCGATTTCTCTCCAGCCTGTTGTCATGTAAATTTTTGATTTGTTTTGCTTTTATTGTGAATGCGTGGTATCTCTTTTACAGCAAATAGATGTGTCTGTGTGTCTTTTGTCCGCCACGGTTCACATTGCTATTATTATACATCTCTACAAGTAAATATGTGTAACAAGGGGATTGGGGCCTGCGCAGGCTATTTCCCACTACCCCACTGGTAATCAGTCAATGCACAAAGCAAGTCATTGTGATTGTAATAGCTTCCAACCATGCTATTGTAGTGGTGTGTACAACATGCCCTCTTGACACCGCATCCCAAAGGTCTTTTTCAATCCGAGGAGATCCAATTCGACTACTTGGGGGAAATGCAAATGCTTTCTACAAGTTTAATGTGTGCTCAGACACCGAGCAGAGGATTGGATGCCTGTACTGTCAAGTGTTTCCTCAGTCAACAACCACAAGCAGACCAAGTAAACATGAAGAATCCTGTCACAGCCTCACATTTTTGCCACCGCCCACCCACCCACCCCCCCTCCCCCCGAGGCTGTCGTTCTCTCTCCTTCCCCCTGGAGTGATTCTAACAGTGAATGAGGAGTCACGACCGCCTTCGCCAAACACAGGAGAGGGAAGCCTCCTTCATGCCTCATTGACTTTGTTTTCTCTGGCTAATTTTTCCTTTCTCCTTGCAGCCCGCCCCTCTCGTCCCCCCCTGAAAGCACATGCACGCACACATACAGGGGTACACTTTTGATTCATCTCCCGCCCTCTCCTTTCCACGCCTCACCGTTTTGATGGTGATTTTGACACGCAGGCTGTCACGCAGCAGTTCTAGGGGAGGTAGCGATTAACAGAGCTGTCGCCATATGGAGTGAGATCAGCCGTCAAAACCCGACATAATTAGCTCAGGGAAGGAGAAAAAATACTTACATAACAGGGCTGGGGTAGGGGGGAGTGGTGAGGGCGTACACCTTGGTATCCGCATCCAGCGATATTAAACGCCCATTAAAACACTTGCAAGTGTTTCATTAGTAATGAGAAGCTAAATGCATCATAAAACCCAGAGGAAGACGAGATACATCGAGCATTCTGCACAGTAGAAGAAGAGAATCATTCCCCGTAGCCCCAAAAGAAAACCAGTGTAACAGAACGGAGCCAGTTGAGTGTAGCGATAACCACATAGAGGGGCTAAAGAAGGAACTATTTATCAGAATGATGCAGGAAAAACTCACGTTTGATGAAGCCATTGTCATGTCTGCACCTCATATTGAAATGGACTTGGATGTCTGAGCCCGGGGTTTACATAGCTGACGGCCTAATTATATGGATTGGCTGCAGTAGAGCGTAGCCTATCAGCTCTGGGGAGAAATTAATTCTGGTACAGGGGAAGAGGGAGAGGGGCAGGCTGCAGTCGGCTTCCACGGCTCTGAATTGATGGCTGCAGAGGGCCTTGCTGCTCTGTGTGTGTGTGTGTGTGTGTGTGTGTGTGTGTGTGTGTGTGTGTGTGTGTGTGTGTGTGTGTGTGTGTGTGTGTGTGTGTGTGTGTGTGTGTGTGTGTGTGTGTGTGTGTGTGTGTGTGTGTGTGTGTGTGTGTGTGTGTGTGTGTGTGCGCGCACAAGGTTCTGGTTCACTTAAAGCTACACACTTTACTGTGTGGCGTATTCTTTGTGATTTAGAAACTGCGTGTAGCTCTTGACAGATATGTGAGGAATTACAACAACAGCCATAAGCAAGATGTAAACGACATTGTTTTGATTCACTGCTTTTCCTGTGCTGTTCTGTGTGCATATGGCTGCTTTTTTGTAGCTTTACGGTGTACATACATTAGCCCTGTATATTTATGAATACAAGTTGGGGGTCGCAGTATTGAATTTTATTTGAGAGCATGCTGAGAATATTGCCTCAGAGAGATATTTTCTTGCATTAAGCGCTACTGTTAGCTTGTGTAAGTAGCATTTAGTTTGTGTAACAGCTGATTAGATTGATAGGTTCTTCGAGTGTAGCAAAGTAAATGTTCCTTGTGAGTTCTAACAAGGAGAGTGCTGGATCACAGGGGTTGTAATTATACGTAAACAACAGTTGAAGATAGGGTTGATAATAGTATTAGAAATACCCCCAATGGAAGCATCTGTGAGAGTACAACAGTCAATGACCCAATCCCATACCATAATTACCCCCCCCCCCCCCACACCCACACAAACACACACACCTCTTAAACACTAGCTAACACTACAAAATGCTTATTAAGACTTCTACAAGCATCATATTTGAGCACAGTACTGATTTGAGTCAAATAAGCATGTGACGTTAGCAAACAAACGTTCACTGCTGTGAAGAGTGTTACCTTAGTCTAATTTAGCTAACTGTGCTGAATCAGGAATTTACAATAACTTATTTTAAACATTTTTATATAAAATGTTTTAATGAGTAAACCTGGAAAAACAAACTATTACCATAAAAGGTTGTCAGTCAGTGGATGGAAGACACAGTCCAGGCTGCAGGCCTAAATTCTTCTCGCATTAGCTTAGCTTTGTCTTGAATTAGCTTAGCCTCTTCTTGCATTAGCTTAGTTATTCCAAGGTGCCCAGGTTGTCTTTAGGTAAGTATTGCTTGAGTGTACAGAGCCAGGCCATACAACAATAATAGCAGTCATATCATGTGCAAACTGGGTTAATGTAGACATCTGTTGGTTTGTATTATAACACAGTTATTTCTGTCATACTGGTAGCAAGCAGTGTCCTTATTTGATAATTCAGGAAATTAGACTTAGACTTAGACTTTCTTTATTGTCATTCAAACTTGTACTTTACAGTGCAGATAAGAACGAAATTTTGTTGCATTTGGCTCGTTGTAGTGCAGGATAAGAAAACAGCAGCATGTATTTACATATAAAAATGAAATTAAGGTGCAGATATAAATAGATATATAAAGACAAGCTATGAGTAAATGCAGACAATTCTAGTCTAATCCTGTTAATTTTTGTCGCTGTCTGCTGCCCTTTTACACCAAGAATATTGGCTTTCTAGCCGTGTATGCTGGTCTGCAAGTGGACACATGTCCATAACTGACACATAACAAATTTCACTTTTTGGTTTCTTTGAGCACAACTTGAACTGACATTTCTAGCACATCATGTGCAGAAATCCAGCCAGCACCATGCTTTATTCCCAGATTTAACATCCTTATCTAGTGATCTAATAAGGATGATGAATTTCCACTCATGCATGGTAGAATTATTGCTTGCAGTGGCTGGTCAGCCAACTCATCTAATATTATATGTCATATACAGTATCTGCCGCAGGGCTCATCATGTAGCACCCTCAGTCTTTTATTAGCTCTTTTACATGGACCAACCACAGGCTGAGTGTAAGATAACAGGATTTTAACATTTGGCTGACATTCACTGCAAACAATATTTTTCTCACCCTGCATCGCAAGCAGTTCTAAGCTATACTAAATGTGTGCCTTTAAAGACCAAACAGAAGGAGATATTAGCTATCAGCGGGTTAAGCTTGTACTGAACTGACACAAACTTCATCAAGAATAAAAATAATAATAAAAATGTCACCATCCCAGATGCTACTTTAGAGTATGTTGTTGAACATAATGGAAATCTGAGCTCTGAAAATTAACAAATTAGTCTGCAGTCAACATCAAAATCATTACAAAGGGTCAAATGTTTGAGCTGGTGTTGGTCTCAGAACTATTTCATAGAGTCTAGATATCTACATTGCTCTAAAAATAAACTCTTAACTTTGTGAACAGTTTTTTTTCCTTAAGGGTCCAAAAAAATGAAGATAAATATGTATGAAATCAAAAAGTGCCCAAAAAAAATGAAATATGTGTTCTTGAGAGCCAGAAGAGACTCCTGAGCTCTGTGCCAGCAGATGCCGCATGGATAAATTGGAGGAATATGAAGTCAGAAAAAAAACACCCTGAATAGTTCCTGAGGGCAGTGAAAGCATCCTGCCTCAGCACCCTGTTAATTGGCTGAGTCTGGAGCTGTTGCTTTGGAAGCGTTGCACAGTCTGATCGCTGTCAACACAAATGAGCGCCTAATACGCTCTGTGTTGTAGCTTGAATGGTGTTGCGGACACTCCAACTGTTTCTCAGATTAGTAATCCTGCTTACACCCAACCTGCTTTTCACAGTTCAGTAACCCTGAAACTACTGACTCTTGAACCTTTTTTTACAACAGTTTGGCAGCCTTTCCAAAGGCCTGCAATTTCCTGCAAAGTAACAAGTACACAACAACAAAGAACACAATGATTGACAGACTCAAGCTCTCTACTGTATACTCTCAAGAAAAACATTTTCCTCTGCCCTTTGTCTTAAAGTGCTTCCATGTTACCAGTGCAGTCAGTCCGACCAGTTTGTTATTTATGGGTGTCTACTGCTCTGTGGTGACAGGTGTCAGTGGCTCTGGAAGAAATCCTCTGCAGGCTCCTCTATCTTACTTCTACTTAGCCTTGGATGGCTGTCAGAGTTGGCAGCATTGGTTGGCACCAGGAGAATGTCTTATAGAGCGACAGGGACAGCATCACAAGACAAAAATTTTATTTTTTACAGAATATTTCCACGGTATAGAAGCCTGTTTGATGTGTCAATTAGTGGATGTTAAAGGGATATTTCACCCGTTGAAACATGAATCTGTATTGACATTGGGTCATATATGTAGTATAAATGTGAAATAAATTTTGAAGTTGGTGCCTTCTTGGCCGAGAAAAGGCAGAAAGTGTCTTTGTGGCTCATGTTGATGAAAGACACCAAATCCCAGAATGCACAGCACCGCAGGCCACTCCCACTAAGGTCCTCTATTTCAGAATCAGAATCAGAAATACTTTATTAATCCCAGAGGGAAATTCGATCGTTACAGTTTTTCCAAAATATACAATATAGCAGTAGAAATATAGTAATAAAAACATTTACAGACATATTCACTTCAACACATGAGGCAATTTCCTCAACTGATTCAGAGATTCCTACCAGAATTGATCTTGGAAATTCCTGGCAGAAAACAGACTCTATGTCTGTGTTCATACGCAAACAGTGAGAGCACCGACACTACCAGTCTGCCCCAGCTCAAGCCGGCCCCGGCTCCTCGTCCTCACCACAGCTGACAGGCAGGTGTCATTTCTCGGCTGCTGAGCTGGCAGCGGCTGGCGGAGGCCAACAATATAGCAATATAGTTGCGAGACGGTTGCTGCCGATAGGCAGGTCTTGTGTCGCGCCGGCAGCGGCCACAGCAGCCAAAACACAAGACCGCCTGTCGGCAGCAGGCGTCTCGCCGCTATATTTATATTTTTTTGCCATTATCAGCTTTCTCCATAGAGCCTGTTAGCATAGCTTCCAAACAATATGGCAGATGTTACGTTTCGATTCTGGGAGTGAGTTCCCACCCACTGATCTGTGATTGGTCTGTAGCTTCAGTGGGCGAAAATATGAGGAACTAGCGTTGTAGTTTCACCCCGCTAACCACAACAGCTTCCAGTGACGCAAAAATCGCCATTTTGCGTCACTGGAAGCTGCTTTTCAGACTTAGAAATACAAAGATTTCCCATCTCAGGGGAAAATGAGGGCGCGACCATTCAAAAATACTACCAGGTTTCTAATGATACAAAGCTAAATGCAAATGGGTGAAGTATCCCTTTAAGGAAGGAAAGTCTTTTTTTTTCATTTGTTGGATCTGTTAAAATGAATGTTGAACATTGGGTTTGAGCACAAAGCCAGCTAGAGATAAAAGAGATTAATCTCTTATTATTTTAGATTTAATTGATCATTACTAAATAGGTGGCCAAATATTTTGATAAAAGATGTATCAGTTCTGTAATTTTTTAAGCAAAAATGTCTTATGCTTATAATACTGTAGTAAATTATGAAGTTGCTGAACATGAATGAAATATGCTTGTGCTTGGTGTGACCTTTATAATGTAGGTAGAAGTAAGCAAAAGCATATCAAGATCGGAATTCATGTTGAGCAACTTCTATCAATAAGCAGTAATTAGGAGGGTATTGAGGGAAAACTCTTAATTTAATTTGGCCTATTAATTGATTAATGGCCTATTAGCTATGGATTATGGTCATGCTGAATAAGGTACTTATGCGCTCTTAATTATGACCAATAAGAAGCCAGTATGCTACTAATTAGCGTGCTTATAAGCAACTTGTTGATGGTGAATATTGTGTACCTTAATTTAAAGTGTTACCAGAAAGTTAAACTTGCGCTGGTTCCAGGTTCTTAAATGTGAGGATTTTCCACTTTTTCTTAAGTTGTAAATGAAAGGTCTTTGGGTTTTAAGCAGTTTCATTACCATTTGAAGACATCTAATTAGGTTAAAGAAATTGTGATGAGCATTTTTAGATATTACAATATTAATCCAAACCAAACCAATATTTTGTATTCTTATACAAGCACTGTAACAGCCAATGTGTCCGTCAGCAGACTTTTGTCCCATCATAGCAAGACACTAATCCCCAGCCTGCTCACTCAATGTAAACCCTGTCCACTCAGCTCTATAGGCTACCAATGTCAAGTCCTCTGATAGCGCTGAAAAGTACCCCGTCAAGATTCGGTCCACTGAAATACGATGATTGACACCCCCATACTCTTGTAAAGTAAAGGCACACTGCTGAAAGTAAATCCTATTCTTTTCCATGAATCAGTCCAAAAATACAAGGTATATGATAAATACTACTGTGTTCTGAGTGACGCCAACCATTGTCAGCTTGTTTTTTATGTTCAATTTTGTACTCTACATGAGCCCCAGTCGTAATCATAGTGTTAAACATCATCTTTGAAAGTGATTGCAGATTGTTGGTTCCCAGCAGGTGTAGAGCTAGACTTATAATCTGTACAAGGCACAGTTCGACTTTTACTTTTTTTCCACTGGAATACAAAAGTACAGTAGTAATGACAAGCTGAGGTTCTGACACAAACTCCCAATTTTTGCTAACACACCCACTGTCTGAAGAGAGGAAAGGCTGCCTGCTGGTTTGGGACTTGTTCTGTCATGTCACAAGGCCCACATTATCCACTAACATCAGCAGCATCAACATCAGATTTGACAGCTTATTTATGAGAGCTTTAGTTTTGAATGGGGCCCTTTCCTCCATGTGAATGGTTGTTTTTGGTCTGGAGGCACAATGGAAAGATCAGTGAGCTGCCAATCTGAGGGCTGTAATGTCATACACTGTTGTGCTACATTACAACTGGATTAAGGTATTCTGCACTATTTGTCAATTCCTAAATGCTGCTGTATTGCTGTTTGTCAATTTGACAATGTGAGATTGCGCTTTTCAGTGGGAGATTTAAGCTCAATAATGTGGTGTTCATATAATTACCATAAGAATGTCAACATTAGTGTAGCCTTTTGTAAGAATGTAGCAAAAGTTATCATCGCTATTTTCCTTTTATTATCCTATTTTCCCTTTGTGAATCCATATAAATGTTTATGTCTTCCACAGGAGGCCATTTCAGTTTTATTTGTAACAGTATAGTATAAGCCACATATGTAACCTGCTCTCCAGGGCATTAAGAACCTGCAGTGGTCACATTTAGTCCCTCAAATAGTAGCGCTTGCATTAGAATTTATTTTTCCGCATGGCTGTCACAGTAAAGATAATAAGGTAAAGCAGTAAAGTCACTTTGCTCACACTATTATATTTTTCAATATAGTTTACTGCGAAGTACAATGGCTTTCTGAATGCCATCGTTATTTTCTCTTGTGTGAAAATAAAAGCCTCAATTACAAGATAGGAAGTCTTAATTATGGAAGCATGTGAGCTTGCATTCTTTCCCACTCGGCCGGTATGGAAAGCATTTTTCTCTCTCTGTGGTCATAGTTTAAGGTGACAGTGAATGTCAAGAGCAATTGTCGCGGCAATTCGCTTGTCGTTCCTTGCATTGATTCATCCCCTGCCACTTTCCACCAAAGCCCTGTTTGTTTGCTATTCAAAGTGCTTATCTTACGCTTCAGCTTGGGACTTTGTCTGTTCTCTGCTTTGAGTAAAACCTGCGGTATCGTCTGCTGCTAATGTGCTAAATTCAACGGCATTCGAACACAACAGTGCCGAAAAACAACAGCACGTCACTCTGTCCATGAAGCCAGAACTCTCTTTGGTTCCTCAAAATGAAATATTTGCTGTAATTTAGAGACAAAACATCAAGTTGGTAAAATGTATTTGCCTTTGGCCTTCATCGAGAGTGCCACCTCAAGAGGCAGAACTGATGTGTGGAGGAATGAGGACCCTGCATTGTATTCATCCCCAAATAGCTCAGAGCGAAACTTCTTTGATTAATATGTCTGTTAGGGAATGCTATGCACCAGAGAGAACCGCTTTCTGAAAACACAACCATCCTTCACGCACAACATTTTTGTCCGTCAGGTTTAATGTTTCCCTGCGTCCTTTTGATGGAGGCCACGGAGGAGGAGAAGGGAGGTGAATATTTGGAGGGAGCAATTTGTTTTACAGGGATTTCAACAGCTCCTATGTGACATTAATCACTTCATGCACTCATGCTGACGACTTGCAGTAAAATCAAATGCCTGTTTTTTCCCATTTCAGAGGCAATATAGGTAAGGAATACGTTCTAATTGCTGCTTATTGTATATCTGATATGAAAAAAGGTAATGAGTGGAAAAAATATTCAAGATTAAAGGGATACTTCACCCATTTGCATTTAGCTTTGTATCATTTGAAACCTGGTAGTATTTTTGAATGGTCGTGCCTCTCGCCCTCATTTTCCCCTGAGATGGGAAATCTTTGCATTTCTAAGTCTGAAAAGGAGCTTCCAGTGATGCAAAATGACGATTTTTGCATCACTGGAAGATGTTGCGGTTAGCGGGGTGAAACTACAACGCTAGTTCCTCATATTTTCACCCACTGAAGCTACAGACCAATCACAGATCAGTGGGTGGGAACTCACTCCCAGAATCTAAACTTAATGTCCGCCATATTGCTTGGAAGCTATGCTAACAGGCTCTATGGAGAAAGCTGATAATGGCGAAAAAATATAAATATAGCGGTGAGACGGCTGTATTATTGTTGTAGTATTTCTGATTCTGAACTAGGGGACCTTAGTGGGAGTGGCCTGCGGTGCTGTGCATTCTGGGATTTGGTGTCTTTAATCAACATGTACCAAAAAGACACTTTCTGTCTTTTCTCGGCCAAGAAGGCACCAACTTTATTTATTTCACATTTCTACTACATATATGACCCAATGTCAATACAGATTCATGTTTCAACGGGTGAAGTATCCCTTTAAGCCTGTGTGTGTGCCCCTCCTGTTGTCAATTAATTTTCTTTGTAAAGCTATCAATCATAACAAAGGTTTTTTCAAGACTCTTTGGACAAAGAGCAGAGCTCCCTTTATGTAAAATTTCATGAAAAGACCAAAAATGTACCCAACAAGAAATTAGTGACAGTGACAAAGATTTTTTTTTCCCTTTAAACAGGCACAAACCTTAAGTAGTACCACATGCATCCATGGACAGCCATCTGTCTGATTTTATCTTAAGCCCCTTTTTTCATGAACTCCTGACAATTCAAGCTCATTTCACATGATCATTGAATTGTCTATTGACATTGTCTGACATTGTCTATACTAGTCTTTCACATGTCGCCAAAGCAAGAGGGGGCTTGGGAAGAGCCCGTAGGGGGAGGCGGACGAAGATGGGGGATTCTTCCATAATGGTGGCAGCTTCTAGGTTAAAATTCAACATGAATAAGGATGCTTCTGTAATGCAAATATTAGAGATAAGCAGTAAGGAGCCTAAATCAGAGAGACTTCACTCATTGTGAACGACATCATCTTGCCAACTTGGTTGCTGTGAATGTCCCAGACTATTACCCCCTGCTGTTGTGGTTATATGTATATAGGTTTAGCCCTCAGATGGAATACTGTGTTTCTTATATACTCTGTGTTTAAAAAATCAAGTGTGACAAGGTGTCAGATATGCTTAAAGACTATGTGGTACATTTTTGAAAAATACAGTAGATGGCTCTGAATATAATGGTGTCAGGCAGCTAGTGCTCTCTGGCATGGAAGTCCCCTGAGGTTGTTTTCCATTACAACCAGTGCAGGTGACTTTGGGGGAGTTTGGAAAGGCAGTGCACCACCACTTCTTCATGTGACACCATTACTTCCAGAAGAGTGTTTGGCTCTATTTATAAAAAAAAAATGGATGGAAGCTTCACTAAAAAGAATGGGTTGACATTGTGTACATAATATGTAGTCTAAAGGAGTTTCAAATCAGTTGTTGATGGAAAGAGCTTGATAAACTACTGGTAATAGATCCAGGGTCATCTCTGGCCCAGATGTTGACTTCTGAGATCCAACCCATCCTTCACAAATCTGCTCACACCGATTGCTCACAAGCTTTCATTAGGGGGGCTTGCAGGAAAAGGTCCACTTATAGTTGGAATGGAAAGATGGCTTTTAGCGTATCTACACATGCCCCCCACCCAGATAATGTTCAGATATTTTCAAGAGCGCAATGCATGTGTGAAAGAGGGTTTTAAGAGAATCGGCTCCCACCTGTGGTCAAAATAAACCTTCCATCTGCACACTTTTCTCTGCCTAGCACCGGAAAAAACGCACACATATTCTCTCTCTTCCTCTCCCACGCACACATGCGAATGAACATGGCAGGTGGCAAGGTGTTAAACAGGCCGTGATTTGGCTAGAATTAGACGGCAGACACTCCCAGAAGGCCAGTGGGGAGGTAGAGTAGGGGGGTAAACAGGATTCCACTGATTCAGAGTCCAGAGGCCAACAGTGCCAGTCCCAGTGCATTATGAGTGCCAGTCAGGCTTTTTTATGCACTTGGAGCACATGTTAGGCAGCCTGTCAGGCCACAAATAAAACTTGCAGCTTTACCTCAGCTTTGTGCTGAAACCATATAAAATGGTCACATTATCAGTGTTATGTTAGTGTTTTCCCATTGTGGTCCGCTAATATTGGTGACAAGCTTGTCCCTGATAGAGGCCAGGCACCAACCTATTCCCTTGTTTCTGCATGTGTGCCCCCAGATTGGATCAGAGTTGTGTCTTTCTGCTGGGAGTGAGCAGTTTGAAAGGCATATAATCCTGTTCCCACTGCTCCATTGAGAGCAGCAGGCGTTTGCGGATGTGTGCGTGTGTGTGTGTGAGTGTGTGTGTGTTTCATACCTATGTTTATTTTTGTCAAAGCTTTGGGGTAGTGATGCCAGGGCAAAATTCGCTGTGACTGTTTTTTGTGTGTCTGTGTGTGTTTGTGTGTGAGAGGAAAATGAGAGCCACCTCCAAGATATGGCTATTGAGCCAGAATGGGGTGACAGGGGAAATCTGCCTTGTTTGGGGGCAAAACTCATCAGGGCCTTGCTTTGTCCGCCAGTTGCACAGTCAGTGGGATTTATAATTGGGATTAACAGTTGTCCCCTGGTGAGTTTTTCCAAGCTAGTTATCATTAATGTAATCCAATTAGTTCATTGTGTTTGCAGATTTGGCTCTAAATGACTCATTGCAGGTGTATGAAATGTCAACTTAATTATAACCTAAATAGATTAATTTGATATATAGTCTATTCCATGTGCTTGTATTAATTGAGTCTTATTTTAATTGTTTATATTGTATCTATCACTTTCCATGTTCCTTGTTACAATGAGGTCAATATCAATGGAAATGGTGATGAGCATAAGAACACCAAGGTTTCTGTTGCCCGGTGTTGTTTGAACAAAAACAATTGTACTGACAGAAAATACTTACAACCCAAAAATGGCCCCAAAAAAAGTCTGTTAGCTCCAAGAGAAGCTTTTCATACAGCTTGTTAGCTATGATTGAAGAGAGTGTCTGAGTCAGCGGAGGCAATGTTGTCTAAAACACGTCATGTCACTACTACCTCCCTGTGAACCAAATCGACGTTAGAATCCAGCCTGATAGCTGTAGCAACTTGAAAACCGACGACAGCGTAAGTTAGCAGTAAGTTAATACTTCTCTGAATTTGCCACTTTAGAGAAGAACACATCCCGTTGTACTGTATGGTCATTTGGGATCAAAAACAGCTTGTCCTTTCAGTGTGTGAAACAAATTTTGCCCAGCAGCTAAAAGTAAACCAAGAGCTGTAAACATTATCAGTCAAGATTATGTCAGGTTTCCTCTGCTCTTTCACTTTAGAAAATCTCTGCAATTCCCATCTTAGGTAGACAGCAACATAAATTTCATTAGGATAGAATCAAGCATTAATGTTCTTCATTATGTTATTTCCGAGATCCTTCCCCGGATCAAATGAGGCAGCTTGGTCAGCCATCAAACGCTTCATAACATGAATCTCTAGACTTCATATTCTGGACCCTATACTCAGGCTTGCTCTACCGATGAGGCATTAAAATCAGTTAAAGTAGTATGAAGGTTACTAATGGATGGACAGATTGATTCCTGTGTGAAACAAATGATTTAGGCTTGCTTGTTTTATGATTGACTTGTTCTTTTAAGTGACATACGTACCTTTGTATACAGGGTTGGCTCTTGGCATAGGTCAAATAGGTGGTCGCCTAGAGCGCCACATGCTGGAGGGGCGCCACCGAAGCCGGCCCTGTCCGTATGTGACCTGCCTTAGTTTGCAGTAGTTAACAAACTAGCATATGAATGTGAGTTATTGAAAGTTATTGAAACCCAGACCAAGTAGTATTGATGCCCAACAAATCACATTACTTAAAACATTGACCATGTGTCAATGATGGTTGAATCTCCAAAAAGTCATAAAATAGGACATTTAAGTCATACGACTTTATTTTGAAAATCTTATCAACCCTTGCTGATCGAATGCTAGAGTGGTACCTACAGTAGATCATCCTTAAGATTTTGGTTCTTAAACAAAGCTTCTGTGTTTGCATTAGTAAGTGAAGTGATTTATTTAACGTACAGTGTGTAAAAGAAAAGTAGTGAAAATGAAGAGGGTTGGGTTTTTGGGGGATTTACATGAGGTCAGTAAGAGTGTGACTGAAAAATTCTGTAATGAAAATGTAAGAGGACATGGGTGTGGCATGTCTAGAGCCCTTTTGGCCTCTAGTCAGGCGGCAGGTGGCACAGAATGTGGACAAACTCGACATCAAAGTTCCAGTGGCCTGCTGGATTGCCAGTAACACACCCCCTACTGCTCCTCTCCTCCCACTGCAGCACACATCAAACCAAAATAAATAAATAAAACAGGCTCGGGCACAGAGAAGAGAAAGAAAAAGCCACAGAAAAATACCACTTTGCAATGTATCCACACAAACAGTGAACCCTGCGAATCTAACAGTACACAGCTGCCTGGAATACTTACACAGCCAAAGTCACAGTTTATGTGTCAAATATAGCGCTAGCTTAGCTCACTTTTCTCTGCTTTAAATCTGGAGTAGGACTGTGCTTGCTTTTTCATATCAATAGCATCAGATGGTGTTGGGGCTAATCACATCTTCCCTGCAGTAAGCCTAAGTCCTAAACCCCATCTCAGTCAATTTTTACACCGGCTCCTCTAATCCGCCTCCCTTTTGATCTTTCCTACTGTTTGTATAAAATCAATAAAATATACAGCAGAAAAATGCCCTCCCCTTCATTCATCTTGGCTGCTTTGAGCCACCGAAACGGGAATGAGCTGCCATCCTTCTGATCTCAGGAGTCACAAAAAGGGTGAATTGTATAAGTGGGTGCTAAGACCAGCCTCCCTGTTATGCTCATGTATGCCCCCCCAATAGCTCCATATGCCAAGTGAGCTGCCAAGGGAGCGGACAGGCAAGCTCAGTGACTGCCAATCTGCAGATGCAGGAGCCGTCCGCTCATGCATATTAAACCTGCACCACCTGCTCGTCGTACATCACACCCTGCATTCTTGGTCCCAGGAATTTTAATCAACTGCGCTGACAGGAAGCCACTCTCCGCTCCACGTAGGTGAATCATTCAGTTGCTCTCCCCACCTTTCACTCCTGTTACTGCCGAAATGGGGATGCATGTTGATGTTGCATTTCTGCAATAAACTGGAATCCCCCTGAGGAAGAAAAGGAGAGTGGCAGGGAAAGAGCAGATACAGCACCGAGGAAAAGGCAAGAAAAAAAAACAAAAAAAGTGCTGCTGTGGCTTTAAAATCAGGAGATCTCCGACAGTGTTGTCTTGCTTGTCAAGTTCTCACGCTCTGCATCGCGTCCCTTCTCTCCTGCTGTCCTCTCAGGTGTGAATAATTGCCTGCATCTTGTTGGATTAGCCAAAAAGAGAGAGACAGGGAGGAAAAAAGAGAAAAAACAGCATCAATACTTTGTGATCAAATCACTGGTAAATCTTTATTGGCTTACTCACTGTGGTGTAAGCTTCCATACTTTTCCTCCTCTGCTTTTTTCCCCTCGTTTGATAACTATGTCATCTGTTTGCATGTGCAAAAAAAATGCATCTGGAGACGAGTGCTACATAAAACAGCATTTTGAGCAATTTCCAATTCAAATATGTTTGTCTGGCATAAAGTAGGAGCTAGTAAATACCCATGGAGGGAAAATAAAAAAGCTGGTTTTTACAGTGAAGCATTTTAACACAACTGTGTGGTGAACACAGCACCGATAAAGCCAACTCATCTGCATAAAAAAAGCAACATTTCTCCTTCAGGTACAACTGTCATGTCAGTGAAGATGTAATGTTAAGTAAAGAAGCCACAATTAGGAGCTCGTCCTCTCAGTCTCTCTGCCAGATTCTGCTGGCAAAGCATAATCCTCTCGAACCCCAATGGTTACATTTTTATGAAATCTTTTTAAATATAGTCTTGAAATAAAAATAAAAAAAAGGCAGATGGAGTCAGACACTGCCAAAACAGGACAGAGTGAGGTATCAGCGGCGTGGTAACAGTTAGATGCACATTAACAGGGAAGCCAAATATGCCACGTCTGATAAATGGATTGTTGTGTTGCAGGGAAGATAAAAGACTATTCATCGGCATAAAAAGCAACATTTTGATCCACACATGCTGCACTCCCGCACACAGTACACACAGATGCACACACCAGATCCTAATCATCTCTCTTAAATGAGTATTTTGTAAAAGAATGAGTCAAACTAATTATGGTAGTGTTATTTAATAGGCAATTTTGTTGATTAAAAATGTATGCTTTTTTTCTCCATAAAAGATAAGAGTTTTAGGGCTATTTCTATTTCATGAATAATCACAACCAGGTTATTTCAATGCACATTTCCGCAATGATATCATGTGTTCTGTCTAAATGTCTAAATTAATCATGCCTCAAACACACTGCATCTCATTCTTCCCTCCATGAGAAAAAATCTCTTCCCTTCTTTCCTGCATATTTATGTGTGTGTGTGTTGTGTGTTTTTTCATTAGTTTCTAGGCCTCTTTTCGTTGGCATCCCATTTGTAAACACCGGTGAATTATTAATTACCTAGTCCTTCCTCAAGCAACACCACAGGTATGTATATTTCAGCGAAACTCGGGCGAGCTTTAATTTGTGCCTCATTTCGTGCCTGTCCTGGAATCCAAATCTAAATTTAATGCCATTGCTGTGGCGACCTCGGCCATTAAATTTACATTTCATAGTTTTAAATTTATACCTCCAGTTGCTGGTAGTGGTTTCTCTCCGTTATCTGCTCAGATAACAGCATTAAAGTAGTCCTCCCACTTGTGGATATATGGCCATCCCATTCTCAGCAGCTTTGTGTGTTTCCTCAGCTGTTTGTGGCGTCTTCGTCATAAATCTTTAGCTAATTGATGTTAAACACGAATGCCTGCAACTGAGACCATCTCCAACTCTAAATGTCAGCAATAAGAATCTATCTGAATAACAGAGGAATAAGAATTTAAACACATCAAAAGCACTTACAAATAATAGGCACCACATACAATAGAGCAAATTGGATGTTGTCATTGCCGAGATCACAAGCAGTCGCATCATTCTGTCCCTCCTGGTGGTCCATTATGATAATTAAACCACAAATTACAATCAATGAATCAGGATAAATTATCTGTCTAGTTCCATATTTCTGCATATGGAATGTGAAGACAAATTAGTGCGGGAGAAATTGCCTCTGATAATATTGCTCTGTGTTTATGCATTCTAATAAACATCATTAGTAATTCAAGTCAGTAAGAGTGGAAGCACAACATTTTGACCTCTATGACCAAGAAGCTGGGGCATCTACCGGTTGAAAAAGCAGCAGAGTCACACTTCTGATCCAAACTATGCTGTTGTTAGCACCTCTGAGTCAGAGAACTGTGCAACAGAGGAGGCAAATTATCCTGAAAGCCCTCGAGGCAGCTTGAGAAAGACACAGAACTCTGGATACTGATAATAACCTAATAACCCAACAATTTGAGACATGTTAATTTCAGAGAACTTCAATCAACCTCAGCTATCCCTCTGCTCCCATGTGCTGTCTGAAGGGTGCTTATGTAATATCTCCTCTGTTACTCTAACAGCTATAGGTCTAAGGTCTCTAAAACGGATAGACGTAATCACATATATACCGTAAGAGGGGTTATCAAGTAGTGAAATCATGATTTTTAATTTCCAATTTGATTTCAAGAATGCTCAGGGGCGAGAAGAAAACTAAAACAAGCCACTGGAAACGCAAATGTACAATCGCCTTGAACTATGCAACTATGGGCTCATGTAGATTCAAACAAGCATCTAAAATATAGTACATTAAATCATTACAGTATATGACAACCAGAGCAATGTAATTTACGTTTCTGTACTTTCCTTGTATTCATTTTGATTCCAGCATGGATAAGCTCTGGTATTCTATAAATAAAAACACTGTCATTCCACAAACCAACCCCAGGAACGCAGGCAGCTGTTAGCCCATTTCCACCTAGCATTAGCTTTGTCCTTGGTTGAAGTGTGTACTGCTACTAGTAATGAGTGTTGAGCATGGTGTTTTTTTATTTTTTTTTTAACTATCTAAAGCAGTTCAGGTCATTGCTAAATGAATGATTTGGGTGAATGTTGAGGGTTGGCAGAAAAATGTTTGCTCCTAAATAGCATAGCAATAGCTAACACTACAGAGCTACTCTTTAGCTTAACATTTATAGCTTTAGATAGGGGTATCTTAGCTAGCATTGCATGTCCATGCTAACTGCTAACTATGATATAGTCAGGAATATATTTTGACACTCACTCACTACTCAGTGAACTATTGAAATGAATCGTTTTCAGGTGGCTGGCCTTCTGATTCCTCCTCTGAGTTCGTCAACACGGTTACGCTGCTTATTGGTGAACATCACTGATTGTCTCGTGTGACATTGTAGTGTGAATTGCCAGTTAGATGCAAATCAAAATGCATTGGCCACACGCACAGTTTTCAGAAATGGTGTAATCAGCAAAGCGTCTTTTTTTTAACGAGGTTCTCAATAGTTATAGGTGTTTATTTTCAATGCAGTTTTTTCCAAAGCTAAATGTAATGGTCTTTTTTGATATCATATGAATTGTTATTATTCGAAGACAAAATTCCAGCGGCTTAGAGGTCTTTTCTCCAGTCTGTTTTCGGATTGATGGACAGGATTTCTGTTATTTTTCTTTAAGAGCTGAACCTATAATTACATACTCAATCCACTGATGTTTGCACAGTCTAGGTTATTGGATTTTCTAGCTCAGGCGATTTGGACATACTGTCGGTCTCTTGGCTGCATAACGCTTGCACTATGTTGCGTGGGTTGTGAAGAGAAATTTCAAGGTCACTTTATGATCTGTTTGGGAGGAGGGGGATGGGTTTTGAAATGCAGGGCCTCACTTGTTGTGTGTGTGTATGGTAAGCATCCAAACTTTAATCAAGATCCAAATGACACCAGGTCAGCAGATAATGTTGATAATTAAAATGTTTCATTAAAGGGGCTGAATTGTTCCCCTCAAGGTTCAATGCATGTTTGATGTCTATTGGGGTCTACTTTATTAACCTGCTGCTTTGGGCCTGTCACTGTGAAAACCTTTTTTTTGTCCACCTGGTAATGATGCAATTAGATAAAGACTAGACTCAAAGGTGTGTCAGGGACAAAGAAGAAAAAAAGCCATTTGAAGTCCTGAATTCACCATAAAATGAAATAAGGAATTAAAATGTATAACTTCTTCTTTTGTCAAACATTAGGGAACCGATGCATTCATTATATTGACATGAGGGCAATTTTCCTCTGACATCATACTCAGGATGGGGAGCTCAAATGCTGTTCAGGTTTCGGTTCGTGTTACTCTATTTGTACGAGGAGGTAGATTTGTTTTGCAAGCAGCAAGATAATGACATCCATCATGAAACACAAATTACAGAACAGATGTGATGATAAAGAAGCTCAAGGTTCCACCAGTTTGGGCATAGAGAGATATTTCAACAAATAAGATCAATAAAAATAAGTAAATAATCTCTTCAGCCAGGATAAAATACGTTTTGGACATGAATAGATGAGTATGTGTGTGCAACTAGCAGTATAATGTGATACTGCTAGTTTCAGGTTTGGATATCGGATACATGAACAGAATTTAACTCATTTTTGTAATTTCAGTACCTCAAATATTTAGCAACTGATAAGACAATAGATAATGACAATCTTGAGGGGGGCTAGAGTGATGTAGCTATGTAACTAGCCAACAATAACTCTCATACATTACCATATGCAATACATTAACTCTTTACCTATTGTATCCTATATTACTGTCGAACACTATTACTAGCTGGTGATTGTTTGAATGCTAACATTAGCTCTGGTTTATAGCTAAGATAGCTAATTTGTTGAAAAATATGTTTAAATTGAAATATTGCCAATGTGCCTTCAAATTTGCCCTACCTATTGATTTTCTTACTGGAAATCTACAGTAGGAATAATTGATCATATCAAAATGTAATTTAAGCTAGTTTATTCTAGATTCATTCATTTATAGGACTTTAATCCAAACCTTTAACGCAGCAGGCTCTCATTTAGATAGAGATCATGTGAACATGGAGAACTGCTTACCCCTTGGCTGGAAAACAAGAAATCAACTCTTTGTGTGAACCAATCTCAAACCATGAATGTGGAGTATATACACTTTCGGGACTGTAGCCTCAACCACCAGTTGGACTGGAGTGAAGGACAACTAGAGTACCTGAGAAAATTGAATGCCTATCACTACGCTGCCATGGCAACCAAGGCCATGTGCTCTTTAACCCTGCTTACAGGCAGTGACTGCAGCCTTTAACCAACAGTCCTGCGGGTCAAGTACTATTTGTTTGTGTCAAGTCAGGGACATAAGCTCTCCAAGGGCCTGTTGTGTTGATGATCACGCAAGACATGTCTCTCTGTGTGGGGGTGTGTATATACTGACTGTTTCAACATATTGACTGATGCTGTGTGCAAGTATTGAATATTCAAGGCTAAAGGAAATCTTTATTGTTGTTACTCTCCATGCCTCATAGCACTTTTTGCCTATACAGCTTCATATTTGAAGGTCATAGAAAAGGAAATATTGTTATATTTGCTTAAAAAATGCTAATTACTAGTTTCTGTATTATGGTAAAGAAGTACAACCTCTGTTTGAACTTGTTAGGAACCTGACACAACTGATGTGTATTGTCCTGCTTGAGGTAAGTAAGAAGTTTGTAACCATTTCTAAATGGATTCATATAGTTTGGTGTCTTTTTAACTATTTTGTTAGCTTAGCCTTTGTCGTCTTTAAAATTAGGAGACAAAATATGCAGTTTAAAATGCTTTGCTTAAGGCTACAGTTTTCCCCTCTTTTGGAGGTGGTAACACCATATGGTTGGCATGACTTTTATTTGGAGGATGTAGCCCTAGTGAAGACATCCATAGGCTGGTGGAATGTTTTGAATGAAGGCCTTTTTCTTATTGTTGCTGTGGCCAACTTGGGTTTTTTGTAATCAGACGTGGCCATTTGTAACAAAGAGGCTAATGCATTGATACCCTCTCTGTCCTGGTTGAGAGATCTTCTTGATAGGGACTTGTCTATCAAAATTGACCATGCCCTAAAGTATGCCCTTCTTAATGAACTCTAAACTGGAATATAAACTGGACCACCAAAACTTTACATTAAGGAATTCTGAAAAAAGGCTTAAAATTAGCAATTGAGACCAGAAACTCATTATGAAAATGCTCACTAATAAACTGGTAATAAACTGAGAAGGACTAGCCTATAAGTTTCACACCTGGTTTTTACAAACTGCTTTCTTTTTGCCACCAGTGTGGTTAGAAACCAACAGGTTAAGGTTAAACACTTATTTTTATATATATATATATATATATATATATTTATTTATAGTCAATGTGGAGGAACATGGTGCTATGGATACCAACTATTAATTGCCCTATTTTGAATAAGGATTCCAGTTATTTACAGTCTCTCCAGTCTTCCTGCAGCTGTTAAAATGCTGCTTCAGAGAGGGAAAAGCCAAGTTCAAGTCATCCAAACCATTGTGAGCGATAGCATTGCCAGAGAAAATGTGTTGTCCATACCAGCTGAGCTGTATATTTGTCTGCATATGGTTCTGTCCAAAAGGCAGCAGTGCATGATGGGTAAGCAATCAGCAGGCTCTCTTAGGACTTTCCCTTTACGTAGTAAGGCCTTCTTTGATGTGTGCTGCAGTAAACACAGGCAGTTCTCTCTTCACCACTGTCTCTGGGGGTATAAGGCTCAGCACAAGAACACTAATGAGCACATTAGAAGGAAGCCATAGCAGGAAAATGCTACAGTTGTAAATGGAATTGTCTCTTGTGTTGTCTGTGCCAAGAATGCTCTGTCTACAGTACGTCGTGTGTGCATCCAGCAGCATGTGCATACAGAGTGTGTGCCGAGGACGTGAAGGTCTCCATAGGACACTTACATAGAACCCTTTTCACTCCAACTTCATGAAAGAGTAATGGATCATTTTAAAACTGGGTTTCAAGTGAGTCGAGGCTGCAAAAAGTGTAATATAACTACAGCTTTCAGCCGCACTGTAATTAATTGTTGAAAGCAATCAAGCATCAGACCTAAAAAAAAAAAAGAAAACAGAAAAAACTGAACTTAGACAAATGCAATTGACAATAACAGTACAAACCACTACAAATGGAGCATATATTCCATTTAATATAATCACAGGCCATAAAGAAGTCGTGCATAATAATTCTGTTCTGCTTGAAAAACATAGCCAGAGTCCCATCTACGTCAACATGTGTGTGTTAGTTAAAAATGCCTGCTTTATGGATCTAGACTTGTCAAATTGACATGAATATGTTTTAAGTAGGATTTTTTAGAGCCAAATTTTTCTTGGTTTTTGGCCGAGGGCAGACATTTAACAGTGACTTCGTTGACCACGCTCCATCGTGCAGTATAATGACTATGAGACACTGGCCCACTCTAAGTGCATTTTGATTGGCTGTGTCTGTAAGCACTCATAGAGAATAATGTGTGGCGCTTTGACTTCCTGCTTATGAAGGGGGAAAAAAACAACAATGCGTCTTAGTCTTATGAGTCTTTCTCAGTGATGATTACCGGTTCTAGCATTGTTAGCATGCTCTGAACTGTGAGCTGTATGTAATTCAACTCATAGGATTTTGCTTTGTTGTGGAGAATTGTAATGTCTTTATAGTACTATTGGTATGTAATGATGTTTACCTACATCAGAGATTCAGACACTATGCATTTTGAAATAAAACAAATCCAATACTTATTAGTTTTAGCTGCTGGACTTTTTGAAGATATTGACTGAAATTATTCTATATTATATTCTATACTAGTCTATATGAATGGATATGAATCCCGCTCCCACTTAAGCTGCCATTATAAGCACATTTTCCTCCATGTTTGTTTTAGCTACATGGCAGTTCAGAGAGTTTTCATTGTGATTTTTTTAAATACAAAGATTCATTTTAAGTCCTAATAATTAACCTAATGTTAACATGTTTGCTTTGTTTGTTATAATTAGTCATGACTTTGCATCTTAAAGTGGCGACACATCATTAATTAGCTATTATTATTAAAGATGAAGCTCATTATTTTAAAGCTTTGATATGCTTTCAGTAGTTTTGAATAGAAAAGGTTCAGCGTTTAATTAGTTTGACTGTATGGTTCCATTGGGTTTATCTGGACTTGTCATGGTCAGTGTCTTATTAGTCAGGAAATGACAACACAGAAAATAATGCATCTATACGAACAAACCCACATTATCACTATTCAGCTCCGGTGCATTCAGGAAACGGACTAATTGCTTTATTAACTCACTCTACTTAAGACAGGGCTATTTTCAAAGAACAGTTTCTACAAGATCCTGTTTGACAGGTGCTGATTCATTTCTTGTCTGTCATAGTGATGAAAAAGGAAACCATAAGAAATGGACAGCCTGTATTGCTCAAGGCCTAACATAATTGAAGATGGCTTGTTTTTGGATGCAGCAAATAGGGCTGAAAAAGTTGAGGTAATCCTTTAAGAGTAAGGAGTTAATTTTTAGCAAATTTCTGAGTGGTAATCAGAACAGGCCGTTTGTAGAACTAGAGCATAGCCTGTATGTTGTTGTAGGATGACAGGTGAGAGACTTAGCACTTTTTTTTTATCAGTTTAAAGAAAATGGACAGCAAGATGATATGAATGCATTTTATGTCCAAGATTTTAACTGATTCATGGGATACTGGTATGGGTGCAATTTAAAAGCTACTAAAAATGTTGAACTAACAGCTTTAAAAAAAAAAATGAAAAAAATGAAAACCTCTGTACATATAAAGTATGCTGTAAAATGTTTTATTTTAGACTCGAATGTCATCCTGCTCACCGAGTATAAAACTGACATATTAACGTAATGAAAAATCCATGTGCCAATGTACAAAAAGCCTGCTCTAATGGGCCAGTACAGTCATAATAACGCAGATACATGCCTCAGTGCTGCCTCAAATGCAGTATCTGGCACCAGCAATTAAGATAGTCAATGCCTTGATTCAATAATCTTAAATAATAATTTATTAGTCCCCAAAAATACGACTTATTTCTTCTTTCAGAAAGCACAGCCGCAGCAAAATTAAATATGGTCACTGTCAATAGCAACTACTGTTGACTGATTTCAGGTACAACCAGAGTGACTGCTGGCAGAGAGTCTAACATAAGTCAAAGCTAACAAAATGTGAATTATCAGTGTTTTAGCATTACACTTTTTCAAAGCTGTTCCTAAATTCAAAGTTAAGACCTTTTAAACAGTTAAAAACACAAAGTGACATGCTGTGGTTAGCCAAGCAGTCGTTAGCTTAACAGACTTTAGCCAAGCTGTTGTTTACTGGGCTGTCGATAGCCTGGCTGTCCTTAGCAAGGCTGCTGCTAAATTTTATCTCACCTTGTATCTAAGCGCTCATGTTGTTTTAAGTTAGGATTCCTTCAGTATAGGCCTACTGTGCCGTGGATACAACAGAGGAATCATCACATCCATACAGGTTTAGTATACAGCTATGTTTTAGTACTCATTAGGGGGACCCTGTATCGGCCAAAATGTAGTCCTTGTATAAGAAACTAGAACGGGAAATGGCAGCGGAACACAACTATTTTTGAGTTTTGTGAGAGCTGTGTCCCTTGTGCTTAAATATACGCAGGAGTTATGCATTGTCTTCCACTCCCAAAGTGCTGTGTCACTGGTACCATTCTGACCTTGTGTAGTTCACATCCTATCCCTCTGCGCTGTCAACAACGTATGACAAATGAAATGCTGCCGCTCTCGAACCACTTTAAATCCAGAGGAGTATATAAAAAATTATTCGTTGAAAACCTTCTTTCTTTGAAATAAGATAAGTAACAAGTGGAAATATGAAGTTTTAGCAGAGATAAGATGACTTGCGATGCAGTTACTAAAAGGGTGCTCGGTATCTGTATGACCTTGGCTTTTCTAATGTACATTTATCAATGGTGGGGCTTACAGCACAAAATCAATTTACTTCTTTGTCAGAAAAGCTTTGCTTCATGTGCTTAAACCTTAACTGCTGACCTAACATAGCTTGTATTGTCTTTGTACTTCAAGCGGAACGGTCTTCACATGTGGTCACTTCCTTGTATTTGAATAAGAAGGGGCTTTAACTATGATTACAATCATTACCAGGGACATGTGTAACAAAGCAGTATGTTGTGTTCTATTTTCTATTATTGAAGTCGCAGCTTGGAATAAATAACCTCTTAAACAATTCACTGAGGGAATATGTGCAGTTAATAATACAAGATACAAGTAATCCAGTGTGTTTTAAAGCAAAGACAGCGAAAGAGTCAGCATGGGTTTGGGACCTACTTTAATGTGCAAAATTCTCCCCTGACTGAAAAACGACAAGTGAACTCATAATAATTCCAACCAGAAATCAAAAAAGAAGACGCGCAACAGATCCGGAGCTTTTAAAAAACATGAAAGGGAGTCCAAATCATTTTGAAGATAACATTTTGGCAACAAGTGTTAGTGATATTTTCCACATTCGTAATCTGGCAGAGTACAGTCTTTGTTGCAGGGGCGTGTCCAATGGATTCCCTGGGATGGCCCCCTGGAATCTTAACGCCAATCCCCTAAACTATCATTGTCGATCTTCCAAGACAGAGGGCAAGACTTGTGTTTCAATCAACTTATTGTTGGAAAAGACTGTCAGTAGCTTTTGTGTTATTTCAAAGTATCAAATCTCTAGTCGAAGATTTGAATTATGGAGAAATATCTACTTTTCTAGTCCTTAAAGAATCAAGATTGAAAAAGAAGCACTAAAGATTAAGAAGTAACCATTCTATTTTGCTGTATTGTTAAACTAAAACTTGGGAATATTGGTATGTACACTCACAGTGTGTCCAAAAAAAAAGTGCTCTAAATACCAAATGCATATTAATAAGATATTTTAAAAGGAGCCCTAATGGGGATTCAGTCTCTATTGCAGCCAGCCTCAAGTGGACACTTAACTATAGTTCTTTGCACCTCTGCATTGGCTTCCATATTTTAACACCTGAGGTTGCCACTTGGTATGCACACACTACTTCATGCCCATCCACCCCCTTCCTGCGTAAATCAGAGCCCCAGTCTTAGCCATCCCACACTAATCAGAAAAGTCTGGATATGCCCCTTCTTGGTTGGCCTCTAGAGCACCACGTATCTCTTTTTGTGTTTCCTCTGATCTCTCATCATCTCTCGGGCCTTACATCAAGAGCCTTGGATTTATCGATCAATGGTCATAAACAAAACATAGATTGAACTGGACACTGGGGCACAACAAATGGATTACCAGGTTGTTTTTTTTTTGGTCACTTGAGCCTCAAGCTCAAGCTGGGAAAGGACATTGGACAACAGAAGTGGAAGCACACAAAGCAGATGGCAACAAAGATGTGTCAGACGCCCTGTGAAAGGATGATAGAAATAGACTCGGAGTGACAATTAGAAGAATATGGTGTGTGAACGTGCATGTGTGTGCATAATATAAATGGATGAAAGCAGACTCAGATGTGTAATCCAATTGTATTGGCAAGGTATTGCGTGTTATACCAGTCAATCCAATTATGAAAGCTTGACGACATGGTGAAGTGAAAGAGCTTCTGAGACAATTACTGTGTGTGTATATGTTTGCTTACACTCTGATGTTCTAATGATTTTGATGGCATATCTGCATACACTAGCGTGTGGTTGGTTGCACATGTGAGCACACAATATTTTCATGTCACTGTGACCACACACCTGACAGCTGTGCATATTTCACAGGGTGGGGAACCCTGCATTGCAGTGCTGGTGCATGGTGGTCATGCTCTTTATGTGAGAGCAGCGCAGGGTCAGACTAGAAGAGGAGAGTTAATGCGCCATTTTTGCGCCCATTTTTTTCACCGTTCAGCTTCTCGGTAATTTGACATATTATAATCCTTACCTCTGGAAGTTATTTTTCTGTTTACAAAAGAAGGACCAGGGAAGTCACTATGTTACTGAATCTGACCTGCTTCATTTTAAACAAAAAAAATAAATACAGGAAGCCTGTAGAAATGTTTAAGATGTTTAAATGCCATTTTCTCTCTGATATGGATTCTGACACCAATTGGCCAATACTAAGTAAAGCTACCATTCTAGTGTGATTATAAAAATTGCCAAATGCCATTTCACTGGCTTTCACTTATATTACACGCTTTGCTAGCAGTGCACCATATAATGTGATTTTTATGATTTTCTAACTTACAGTAGCGTAAAGAGTAGATTTTTACTTTATTTATTAATAATATTAATAAATATGATTAATATATTAAATATTATTTATTAATAATATTAATAAATAAAGCATAATAATATTATGTAATATTAAAGCATGTCAATGCAGTCAGTAAAATCTGTGTTACCTCCATTTCTATTTTAATTCAGTTTGATGTCAGGAACCATCAACCCAAAAATCCATAGTTTAGACAAAGTCAGAAATGAAGGTTAGTTTTTCTTTGCACTACTCTTACTTTAGGCCAAAGAGTTTCAGAAATCAACGTGGAAAAATCCTTCTTCTCCTATTTGTAGAAAGTGGTCATCTAAAAACAAAGAAATTTAAATATACTTGAAAACCATGAAAGCGTCTATGTGCAACAGCAAATTAAAGAAATTAATAAAATAAGTAATGTTCCTGTGTGTATAAGCTGAATTTGCCTAAAGGATGGTTGGAAGAGTGAGAGGAATTACTTTTATATTCATACTTGCTGTTCAATTGTGACTAAATCTGTGTTTCTGTATTTTTCTCTGTCTCCAGCTGTGGCCCCCACGCTTCCTAGTCTACATTCAGAGGTCTTTAAACCGTGTGTAGACGACA
The DNA here is from genome assembly GCF_963930695.1 of Labrus bergylta. NCBI lineage: Eukaryota > Metazoa > Chordata > Actinopteri > Labriformes > Labridae > Labrus > Labrus bergylta. The sequence goes on along the minus strand of NC_089215.1, from coordinate 10,856,285 downwards.
AGGACCTGGCGTTTTGTCTAAATGAGGGAGAGTGCTCTATCATTGAAACTGTGGCTGGGGTTCACAGACATTGCAGGTGAGTGCACTGATCCTTATTTGTGTGTGTGTGTGTGTGTGTGTGTGTGTGTGTGTGTGTGTGTGTGTGTGTGTGGCATGTGTGTGGTGTGTGTGTGTGTGTGTGTGTGTGTGTGTGTGTGTGTGTGTGTGTGTGTGTGTGTGTGTGTGTGTAAGGCGTTTGGTTTCTCTTTCAGCATTGACGTTTCCTCGCTTTGCCCTTCTCTTCAATCCCTGACCTTGGGGTCATTTTCATTCAAGTTGTTTCTTTTTCCTCTCAAGGCTGACAGACTGCCTCTTTAGGCTGATGAAACACAGGAAAATGGTTTTGCAAATGCACCTTGAATGCACCGAAATCAATAATAACCGACACCACTAACCGAGGAATCAGAGATGCTTTTTTTTACATTGGATGCAGCTTATTCTCATTTTCACACAAAATCAAAGGAAAGCAAACTAGCAAGAACATAGAGAGCAAATTGTGATCTAACTAAGACTTTAATGTAGCCTGACAAATATTTAGTCAAAATGAAATGTAATGAAACGGCATTCCTTTATGTGTAAACCTTGGCATTAATGTTGTGTGATATGACCTCTTTGGAATGAGGCTCATTCTAATGCTACGTGTAAAGAAGGGCTTTCATAAGGTTCTTCTGTTATCTAACTTAAAAGAAGCTGATATTTTATAACACTTTCCTTTTTCCTTTTCTTTATTTTCTCTTTGTTTCACCCAAGTAGTCGCTCAAGGCCTGATTGCCAAACAAAAGAGATAGATGGGACCACTTTAAGTTTACTCTTATCTGACTGACACAGCAAATAGTGTGGAGGGCTAAACTAAAATGTTGTCAATATCCAAGATAAAATGTATTGAAGCAACCAATCTAATCCCTTTTGATGCATTAGACAAACCTATTTGCTTGCTTTTGCAAGCCTTTATCTGTCATGCCAGCTTGTTAGGTTACTTTATTGTTGTGATAAAGGGAAGGCACACTTTTATAAAACTTAAATCAGAAAGTGATTTGCAGTGGGAGTCAAAAAGTCAAAGAGTTATATTTATGGATATTAAATGGTATAAAATATGCTTATATGCTTTTTAGTAGCAACTTTGCCTTCTGGTATGCTAACTATTTTATATATATACCTGATTTTTGCAAGTAAGCCAATTCAAAGTACTGATACCATAGATAGATACCATAGTATCTGATCTGCAGCGTTAGTGTCTAAAAACTGACAGATTTACATTACTAACCCTGTATTGATGTGATATGATTGATTTTTAACCTAAAAACAAGCAGAGCAACTGTGACAATTTAGCTAGCTACCAGACTAGAGCAGCCTTCTGTGGTTGAGTGTTGGACAAAATCGTAATTTAATGTGAACTACTTCAGTTAATGTTGAACATTGAACAGTGGGGAATCCAAACCTAAAAAAAATAAAAAAAATAACCAAGATACAAGCTAAGCTAGCTTTAGCCACAGCCCCTCCGTATTGTATGTGCTGTGTCATTGGAGTGACACTAATCTAGTTAGTGTAGTTGTGACTAGAGTTATCTTCTCTCTAGCACCACTCTGTTGTTCATTTATTATCATATGATATAATACCTGAAATGAATTCTTCTTCACTGCTCTAAAAAAGTAGTTTTCTGTACTTTTTCTGTGCTTGCTACTATTTAAAAAGATGACTTTTTGTCTTAGCTTGTGAATTATGCTATCTTTCAGATACAGTCATACTTGCTGATGCCTTATTGGGCACTTTAGGTTGTAATAGAAGCATTTTCCAGACTAGAATTGGTACCAACCATTGTTTGAAGTGTACTAAAATAAAAATAAAAACACGCACACACACACACGCACACATGCACGCACACACACACACACACGCGCACACACACACACACACACACACACACACACACACACACACACACACACACACACACACACACACACACACACACACACACACACACGAAACAGTATGCTATAATATGAATATAAACATATGCATTGCATATTTATGAACATATACATGCAAATATAGAGAAAAGTGTGGGTCCATGGTATAGGCCTTTGAGTTATTTGTATGTTCCTGCATGTCCCCCTTTTGAAGCCTTCTGTATCTCCTCTTCTTTCTGCAATAACATTTGTATCCCTTTAAAAATACATCACTTTAAAAATACATGATAAGACATTTTCTCGGAGGGAAGAGTTGTGCTGAATGGTGCTGAATTGAAAAACAGCTCATTAGTATACCTACCTGGAATTAAAGGGCCCAAATCTTCATCCAAGAGAAAAAAGTGGTGAATTATAAATGAGTGCATGAGCATAAGCAAATCCTCTTAGAAAAGTCAATGTTGGGCAAAAATAGTTGAAAAACAGTCAGGAAATAGTGCACGTAGGCCTTATCGTCTTTTTTCAGTCATAAGGAGGGTTATATGTTAACAGTATAGCAAACAGTTACCTTAACAACTTGTAGTCCAAAATAATGTCATTATTCAAGTATTGTTTGTTTCATAATTCAGAAAACATACAACTTTAGAAGTAACCAGGGAAAATCATATTGTTGTAAATGGCAGGAAGCAACACTCTGATGATATATATTTTTTTAAAACAAGTGTGTTTATTGAGATTTTCTGAAGATAATTTTAGGTAATTTTTATATAATTTTCCTGATTGGAAACTCAAGGTAATACATAGGACTCTTGGTGTAGTTGACATGTCATTTTATGATGGCCAGAAACAAATTGCACCATCCCACCTGTGCAGCAGTAGCATCAAAAAACCCAGAAGACTCGTAGCGGCTCGCTTGAGGGCTATAATTAACGAAGGATGAATGACTGCATATAGAACTCAGGAAGGATTGGAGGGCCTAACCTAGAGGCACTGTCTGCCCATTCCTCTTGAGCTGAGTGCCTGTTGTGTGAAAGAATGATTACAGGTTTGTGAGTACTTTTGTTGAAAGGTTGCTCCCTTTGCTTGGGAGAAGTCCTGAAAAGAAGTGAGTAAAATATGATCATTTTTGCACTATAATCACTATGCTGATGTTGTTTAATACCATAGCTGCTATGGAACTTCATGTGTTAGTAGTTTTAACAGGATAGTAATTGATTGTTTTGAAGATGACTTACTTGCAGCAGCAGATGGATGTTGAAGTCAACATTAAAGGTGCATCAAAACATTGCATACCACTAGGGGGCAGAAAGCACTCCAAAATAACTAAAAAAAACAGCAGAACTGTGGTATTTTCTACTATGACTTGAAGAAATCTTGGGTAATCAAAATTGTGGCACACACGACCAAAAATATCCTTTAGTTTTGTGGGAGCTTTAAACCCTTTGCCTTGATAAACTATTAGCTCAGAATATTGGCTGCCAAATCTATTTTGGCTTCCAACCGAGCCTACAACTTTTCATTCCCTTTTTCTTCTTGACTCTCACTGTAAGATGTAGTATGTTCATCTGAGTTTTTCCATAAAAGCTGGCTGTCAGCCGGAATATTAAACATTCTTAGCCAACAACATTATAAGTAAACCATTAAATAGGATGAAGGATTTTAGTTGCGTAGCATGGTGAGCTAAAGTTAGCACCAGCTTGGCTCATAGCCCCCTGAACCTCACCAAAGAGGTTTAGAGAAACAGTTATTTATAAAGTGAAACTGCTGCATTCAGTGATTTCACTGCTTTTAACTACGGGGTCTGATTGTTTCAGAGAAAAGGAGACCTCTGCAGATAATTTGGCTCTTATTAAAAAAAAAAAAAACTCTTAAACGATAAACACTGAAGGAACCCCTCCCTGATAACAAGCTTAGCATCGAAAAATAAGCTACTGACAGCCAAGCTCGAACATCGGTGTCTGCCAAACAAAAATCCTTGAAGACAGTTTTCTTTTCTTACTTATACTGCTTGTTCAGTGTATGTACCTTTTTTAATTACTTGGGCCATTCTTTTGAGGTCAAGGAGGAGACATGAACGTTAAAACAGAAGAGTCATTTTATAAATTATATGATTCCGGTGTGGTCTGGTTTTGTCAACCAGCTCCAGAGAAAATATGTCTCTTTTTGTTTTGTTAAAGATTCTACTGTCCTCACCAGCCATTTGTTTACTTATTTTTTGGCCATTTCATGCTGAGCATGTAGCAGATAGTCAGCTTGTGTGCTGAAAATGGCTGCCCACAATTTTAGTTTTTGGGGAATCAACCATATGGACTGACAAAAACCCAAACAATGAGTTAGAGCTGCAAATAATAGAGTTGCTGATGTGCCACTCCTATATAATGTCACTGCACATTTCTGGATACAAGTACAATGGAAAAAGTTGTGAGTTGAAGAAATAAAAGTCAGATGATTAAACTCAGGTTTCTGGTGCTGGAGATACTGTTGATCAATCATCGCTCCAAGCAATGCCAGAGCAGCATCCTCATGACAATAAGTGCGGATCTCCTACTGTCTGCTTTAAAGTAAAGAAAAGTCAAGCTTTTTCTTAAGATTTCTCTTCTGACGTCATCTTCTCCTCCAGGCCATGCAGTAAAGAGCATAATAGATGGCTGGATGTTTTCCAGCATTAGACATGTCGAGTTGTCAGAACAATCTTTAAACACTTGGATCGTTGGATGAGAACACAGTTTAGAAGTTGGGAATCAATGTATTTTGTTATGAAACATTTCCTTCCTCCTTTCTGCATCCCCCCTCCCCTTCCCTCCTCTCCCTCCCCTCCCCTCCTCTCCCTCTCTGCCGGATGCTCGTGTTTGCCAATGCTAACAAGGCTCCCAAAATAAACATGCAAATTTGAGTTTAAGACCTACTTCCACATCAGTGCTAGGGCTCCTTTATACTCGAAGTACAAATGTAGAAAAAGTCAAAGGCTTTGTAGGGAGTGGTGCTAAACATATGACTGTAGCGTGTAAATATTTTCTCTCCATGGATAATGATAGTAGGAATTAGTTAATTCTCCATCATGGAAGCTTAAACCCAGCTGTTACTTCAGTGTCTTGCCAAATTCACCCGAATGTCCTACTTTGATTGTGAAAAAAATGGCTGAAAAAGGCTTAATTGGCAAATTTAGACTCATACTTATATACTCAAAATGGATCAACAATGGTTCAAACAAATAAAGATGGAATTGAATTAAATAGTATCAATTATTTGAAGATGCAAAACACTTATGTGTTACAATATGTAATTTAGAGTGCCTTTAGATCAAAGAACACATGAAGAAGGAGTTTGGACACTGTATTTTGTCAAAAATAAGAGAATTGAATCTTAATCAGCGGGTCTTAAGTGGAGAAACAGAGAAAATATTTACTTCATCAAACCAGACATTTAGCTAAATGACAAATATTTCCTCCCATGTGGCCAAAGTATTCAGGTTCTTATTTAAACACTGTGCTAGATCTGTGCAGTGACAGAAAGCTAAAAGCAAAAATGAATGAATAAGTGATCTATTGTGAAGTAAGCATCAGATGTCCGCCTTTAGCGGGATGAGAAACACGTTTTTGACACAATTCTTATTATAAAGGAGGGATGAAGACGATGGCACACTTAGCTTTTCTCTTCGAGATGTCAGACTCACTCAGCAAACAAAAGTAGAATGCATATATTAAATGAAAATATAAAAAAAAAGCCAAAGGTGGAGGAATACATTATCAGGAGGTGTGGTAGAGCTGGCAGTCAAAGCCAATCTTGTCACCTGCTTTCCTCTTCTTTCAGCTCCACAGCACTGAGACTTTTTTTTTTTTGTGATGGTGAATGTGGACTAAAAAACGCCGCTAAAGTTTCTCCCCAAGGGGAAAATATGTCCTTGTGCCAGAAGTGGAGGATTGCTGTGGGACGATATATGGCATGTTAAATTGAATTAACACGAGAAAGAGATTACACGTGTGATTGTGATCTTAAGAGAACTGTTGCTGGCTCATGTGAGTGTTCACGTGTTGGTGTGCAGAGATACAAAAGGAAACCTGTGGCAGACTGTGGGGATGCTTTGATCAGCCAGTGACTGACAGAATATCTCAGGTTAACTACACTTTACAAAAAAAATCAAAAGAAATTTGCCGGATAAACTTAATGCCAGGGGAAAAAAATGTAAGTACACGCACCACACTGTTCTCAGATCAATCTCGACTTTTAAAAACCAATATTTGTGCACAAAATAGCCTCTGGCAGTATATTGATAAATGGCATCTTTGTTTTCAGCTGCATTCGCAAAGTGAGATGTGGTAATGGAATTACAGTTAAGAGATGATATCAGATTTCCGCCTGCACTTTAAGCCGATTTCTGTTTGAAGAAACTGACAAACTGCTTAATGCCAAATGTTCAAAGAAAAATGCAAAAGTGCTAAATTCTCTGCATAATAACAACTTGAGATGTTAAAGATAAATTGGAGAGACTTTTTGCCAACCAAATTAGATCTGTATTTACTGCAGATGATGTTGATTGTCTAAAACTGCTAAATTGCTAGAAAACCAAACTATGTGAAATCAGTGCTAGGATAATCCACATTACTAGCAGATGTCTGTTTTTTGACTGTGATTTTAGCCGAGGTAACACAGATAGATCGGCTAAACATGGAGTTTAATCTAAATAGTTGTTGTTTTATAAATAGTGTAGATTGTATATAATCACATTTGGGATGGGATGTAATATTAGTGGGCTACACACGGGTACTGTCACAGTTCCGGTATACTCCCTGCTTACCACCCACTTTCATTAACCATTGAGTGATAGCTCGCTGTGAGTCGGGATGTATTTCGCTTTTTCAAATCTGTTCCTGTACTGTTTGACTCTTAGGGATTACCTAAATAAATTTGCCTTAAGTGATTCATGTTCTCCAGTTCCTTCTTTGGATCCTGTCTGAGAGGAGTCCACTGAATTATGTTTTTTTTAAGATCTAAAGCCCTTCTCTGAGAGCACCGACCTCCATTTGTGGAGTGCCGGAAGTGCAAGAGTTTCCTTCTACTTTGCATGGATTTATATCTGTACTTTTTGCAGATTTCTGTTTCTAAAGCTTGCTGAAATTATAATTGTCTTTTAATGGGTTTCGGGCTTGCAAACTACAAATACATTCTGGCTCTTTTGCTCTTTACTGTTCTCCTGCGTACTGATACTGCCCTGACTATGAATGAACAGAAACACTTTGAACACCAAAGACTTGTACATAGATCCTATATCCAAAGCACATTTTGATTATAGAGAGTACCGTCAGATTAATTAAACTGTAAGAGTAGCTAGCACAATGGCTAAAGAGGGAAGGGAGATTAAGATATAATACACTACAAGTATATATATATATATATATATATATACACAAGAAGCATTTTTTTCCCATTAGAAAGTAGCATTATGTCTTTCACTATAAACTTTGATAATATCTACACAGACGGGCAGCTCCAAGGGCAAATGATGTTAATTATTGGCACAAGGATTTGTATGCTTCAGTGATGGTTACTGTCACAAACAATATTGCTCCTTTCCTTTAGCTTGAGCATGGCCAAGTTCATGGCAAAATGTCAACTGTATGTTTTGTTTGTGTCATTTTGCTACAGCGTGTTTTAGAAATGTCAACAGTTCCTACTGGAGGTTAATTGGTGGTGCTGAGAGATATGCGTCAGCTGGCTCAGATTTGAAAGGTCTGTGGATAACAGGATTGTATCCAGTGAAACAGATTCCAGAGACCCTCTGGCTTTTGATAATATCTTATAGAAATAACTGTTTTGTAATTGATTATTTTGCATGGATGCCCTTCATTCAGCTCTGATGATACACCTCAGTCTTTTTTGCATTTTTCAACACAGTTATTAGCAGGTTGTAGTTTTTATAATATTGCACCCGTTCAGTGAGGCAGGTTTTGACTTTGATGTGAGGTGCCCGGTAGTATCATTCTGACATGTGCTCAGCAAACCATAAGCATGCAGTTAGCCACGCTTGGACGATGGTGTGGAATATATTAGTGTGAATAAAGATGCGCTGGAGTTGGGACACCACCTGCGGAATTGTGTTGTGTTCTGGTAAAACACAGAGCCGCATGCTTTTACTAAGGGCATTGAACCCAGCAAACAACGAGAGCATGCCCATTTTTACAAAGCAACACTCTCTCTGCAGTGACATCATGGCTGTGCTGCACAATCTTTTTCTCCTCACTTGAAATGGAAAAAGATTCCTCTTAGAAAAAAAAAAAAACTGTGAGGAAAACGGTTTCCCTTCAGTGAAAAATGCTCGCCTCCTTTTCAACAGAATGTTTCCTAACTTGTGTGGGCATTGTATCAACAACACGCTGCACATGCAGAGGCTAAGCTTGTGTTGCCTGGATGATGCAAAACTGCTGCAAGTTAGCTTTATAGCCTGCCGCCACCTCGCCAAAGAGAAACAAAAGAGGAAAAATATCAACTGCATTGTTATAGTGGCACTTTTTTTTTTACCATACTGCGTCCATTGTTGAGGGTTTTTATTTTTTTCCCTATTCAAATTGATATGTAAATCCATATCATAGCAATGTAAAATTACTATTCAGGGCATAAGTTGCTACAAGGGTTGCTTGAGAATTAAACAGGGTGCATTTTGAATTCTAAAGAAGGGATGTGAACAAAGATGGTTTAACATCTTAATTTCAGCCGACAGAGTAATTGATGCCTTTGTTCTTATTCTGTAATTTTTGCTCAAATCAGGAACAAAAGGACTTGCTAACTTGAAATACAAAAACTGAAAAAAGTCTAAAACTTGCAACACTTTAAAAGAGTGTTATTAAAATAGTTCATCTTTAAAATCAGGCTCTGATTACTTGGGTTGTGAAAGTCAAAGTGCATATAATACTACCAATAGAGAAGAAGACTACTGAAGTATCAGCAGACATCGGTTGCTGCTTTTAATGATTTAGGTCAAAGAAGAAAAATTCAAAGCTGTCTTTATATGCCACCACACCTTTGAATTTATGTACATTTCGAATCGTCTAGCTTGTATTCTTTCCTCTGCGTAGAGGTTGAAATCACCTCCCTTTGTTTGTGTGTGTCTTTGTGCTTGTGTGCACATTAACAGCCTGGCAAAGCTCAAGGTAGCTCATGTCTACTATTGCCATGGTAACTTCTTCCCTCATTAGTGAGAGGCCAGAGGCAGAGAAGAAGTTGTTGACTCACTTATACTTTCTCTGCCATTGTACTTATACGTTTTAAATGCTCTGTCATCACTTTGCAATATATTCCGTGCGCTAATTCAGATTGATTGGACATTGAAATAATTGCCACCTAATGGTTTGAATGACTGATGTCGTGAATAATGCATGACAAAATGTGCACATTTGATTGTTCCTTGCAAAGCTGTGCTGACATAAGAGATATTAGATCATATTTAAATGAGCATTGATTTATTTCCTTTAAAACCAAAATAGGCAGTAACTTCTACGTCTTTTTAAGTGTGTATTTAAATGCCCAAGAGGCCGTGTTTTGTCTAAACTGATAAAGAATCGCATGATATCTTGCAAATGAATCAAAAACATAGCATTTTGTGCTCCCCATGAGAAAAGGAGTTGTTTCCATTGGTAGTTTACGGTATAAATAAGCTTAAGGATAGGCCCAGAGTGCCTGTGTGCGTTCGGCTGTGTCAGTGTGAGCCTGTTTGTGCGCTTTTTCTCCTCCCCAGGACCCCGGAGACTTTGACAGCAGTATTAACAGAATCTGATGTGACAAAATGAATCATATAAATGAAGACCACAACCTCTTGACTTCCCTTTCCTGTTTTTCCTTCCTCTCATCTTCCCCTTTTCTACGGGGAGCCAGTTCAGCGATTAAATTGTCACTGCACCGTCAGACCTTGACAGGCCGCACTAATCCACGATGCTGTCGCTCCTCGGCTGATCCATCCTGCTAGGGAGGACGTTCTCCAGGCTTAAAGCCAATGGGCCATGTCCCACACAACCCCACCCAGCTGCCTTATGAAAGCAACACAATTATAAACGTGGGAGCAGACTTACCTGTTGGCTGCATCCCCCTGACAGATGGGGGAGGGTTGTTATACATTCATCACGTAGGCACAAGGCCATAAGAAGAACAGCATCAATGAAAGCCGGCAGCTCCCACACACCTCCAACATGCAGCACAAAATGTAATAACAGTGCTGTTCGATGTGAGGAGAATTACTTGACAAAGGTCTAAGTTATTACCTCAGATCTAAGTAAGAATCAAAACATTTTTATTTATTTTTTGTGGCATGTAGCATGTGATGACAGACCCATCTTCTTCCTTTGGGACCAAATACAGCTTACACATTAAGTTTCTTGTTCAAGTGAATTAATCGTATAAAACTAGAGGTGCCCTACATGTTGAATTATAATACATCTCCTCCTTTTAAATTTATAACCAATTTCTTTCCAAAACACTTGGCTCTTCAGAGCATCTGCGAGGCAAACATAATTACTGCTCCAGTACTGATTACCAATACATGAATACCAACGTAAACACACAACTTAGTTCTTCCCTCCATGCGTTTGCTGAGGTTCTCACAGCATTATAATTGACGCTCTGCAGAGTCGTCATAGAGAAGATGAAAGAATCACGTGTCTATGTTCGGCTTACAAAGGCTGCTTTGTTTTCATGCTGGAGGATTTAATGAGCGTGCGATAGACATGTTGTGAAGAAAATCCACCATGCGAGCAATTACAGTTTTAAAAGGGTGTTGGTTCATTGTTTGCTGTTTCACATATCAGCTTTGTGAAAAAAAACAACCATACAACCATTTTTTTAAATTTAATTGGCAACATGTATCTTCTTATTTCATACAGTAAACTACACTATAGTACCTATAAATGACCAAACGTTCTCAATGTCAATCTGAATTTTTACTGTTTTTGCTAACGACACAAAATATAGGCCTACTGAACTTTTGTGTGTATTTTTGAGACTTATAGACTTTATTTTTGAGAGAAAATTTAACTGTTAACTTTTGAAATAACAAAGAAAAGTTGAGTTGACTCAATTCTAACGTTTGCTAGCTAGGCTAACTAATATCTCCTCTTCATTTTCTGAGTGGAGATTCCATTTTAAGTGCAGAAGCTAATTGACCAAGCTTGATAACTGGGATAGTAAGTCCTTTCCATCACTTTCCATCACAGCTGACACAGCAAGTTAAATGTTGTAACAGCTCATACCACTTGAAGTTGATTGCCTACATGTGCTAAAGGTGCATAAGTCTTGCTTGAGCACTTGTAGGCTATACAGCATGGTGTACTCAGAGTTCACAGTGTATCTTCAAATGTCATGTAATATAAATAGGACTCCAGGCTTTAACAAACCCTCTACTCTGTGTTAGTTTTGGTTGAATTTTTTTTTACTTGGCAAAGCTAGCTATGACTTAGTTGATGATAAGGCAAGTAAGCCTGTCCAGTCACTTCCAATTTTAGAGAAATGATCCTTTCAGTTGTTGAATATTGTGAAGTGTCCGATGGCTTCCATCACTTGTGGTTGAAAAACCAAAGAAATTACTTTTACATCTATGTTGAAAAACTTAAAATATAGGCTAATACAAAGTGCAACTCTGGGCTTATGTTAGCAAGCTAGGCTAACTAGCTGTCATTTTCCAAATTGCTCCTCCATTTTATCAAGTCGAAGCTAGTTTGCATTGCTTGAAAAAAAAAATACTTAGCCTGTCCAGCTAGCTTTACCTTTTTGAGGTAAACATTATTCCAAATGCACAGTACACAAAAGTCTTTACCCATTTCAGATAATCGTGTGGGATTGAGGGTTGCTTTCCAGACTGTGGGAAAGGTTTGCTATTATTCATATTTTCAAAGATTCATTAAGAACAAAAAAACATAATTCAGTGGACTCCTCTCAGACAGGATCCAAAGAAGGAACTGGAGAACATGAATCACTTAAGGCAAAAAGTGTATCTGTAGTTTCTTTTAAAATAGTGATTTTGCAGAATTTGTTATTTCGGTGGAGTGGGGGGCATGAATCCTTGTCACTTCCCAGCTCCCTTAACACATCTGTGGTATCTTTGTGGCTCTCAAATGTCAGTCAAACAGTGTCATGGGAAGTGTTTCCCCAGAGACCTAAAGCTATTTCCACAAACACATCCAAAAAAACATTTTGGTCTTTTTTGAGAAATAGAAAAGTATGCTGGTGTGATTGGAAGCAAGGCATCTTAAGAATCCTGGAACATTTCACCATGTAATTGAGTACCACATATACATTTTTCTTTACATTACCCTCCCTATGAACTGATTAAAGTTTATTATATTTACCCCAGAGCCGCCCTCGGGTGACACTTTTTTTTAATAATAATTTAATTTGAAAAACCAAATTTCTAGAGTAATTTGTGCACAATTAGATGGCAGATACACCCATACATATATAGGTACATAAGCATCTCTCTTCTATTTCTCTTCAAATGTATGTAAAGACTTTGGATGAACCATGACTGAGCACTTGAGTCAAACCACTGCGAGAGATTGCACTGGATTTGAAGGCAGCAGCACAGCCTCGGTTAGTAGCCTGCAGCACTTTACTTGTCATTTCATCGAGAGCTCAGCCGGTGAAGGATAACAGCTGCTACTCATTACTGATGGTAGGAATAAATTATTTTCCAGCAGTGGACAAAGAATAGAGACCATGTCAAGCCAAACCATTATGTTTGAGCACAGAAAACACTTAGACGCAACACTTGGATATCTCCACATGCAGATGGGGTCTCTGGAGGTTTTCACAAGGACTTGTTAGTGTGTCTGTTTCTGTTAAGAGGACCAGACAGTAAAGGAATATAAAAAGGGCAGATGCTAGGTGGTGTGCAGTAATTAAAAGTAATCTTTGGAACAATGGTAGATGAGGATGTCGCTTCCCTCCAATCCCAAGAGGCTCAGGTGGCAGAATGTCTCAGATCAAGAGTTCAAGTGCAGTTTAGACTTTAAAATATACTCCATGAACAGTGCTTTTTTGTTTGTTTTTTATTGTTATTCTGTTCCACCAGAGGGAGCTCCTTTGATTACATTATTACAGGGGATTTCATGAAAAAAAAAGAGACATTTTTTTTTACTTCAGCCATTTATTCTGCTTTGGTGGCTGCTGTATTGGAGAATAATTGAAGCAGAGCTTGTAAAACTTCTGTGCTTTTGTAGGGTATCATGTAGAGTAAAAATGTCACTTTAATGGAATAGCTGTGGGATCAAGCTCAAAATTATTCCAAGTCTGGATTCCTTCATTTTTATCCCCCGAACCCTCCTTCTGCCTTGTCTTACTTAAATCTTTCTTCAGTGTAAGAATCAGGCCATCTTTGTAGCATCTTCACCAGCTTTGTCTGAGCTGCAGCTTGTAACGTTTAGCGTTAGTTAGAAAAGCAAGCCAAAAGATTGTACTGATTCAAGGAAGGAGCGATCAGTTGAACGCAAGAGAGAAACATGATAGAAAAAAGGCACAGTGGGTGGTGCTTAACTATGGTGATATTTCATCATCACATGATCTGACGCGATTCTTAATTTTTCCTGATATCTTCGTTCTCCCTGACGTGTTTTCACAAGAGGGTTTTCCACGCTACTCGCCCAGGAGATCTGTCCATGTCTATTGATAGAAGGCTCCTGAATTGAATTAGAATTTAATTAAGTAAAGTAACAAATGAAAGGAGACAGAGTGAGACAGAGATAAATCCCATTGTTCCACTTCAACCTGTCTCAGGGTGAGATCAATTATCAAGCGACTGGTTTAATCCGTGTTCTCGGGAAAACAACAAGCAAACTGGGGATAAATATTCATTTGTCAATACAGATGTTTGTTGACTGACGCGGCGAGAATTGAGGGGAATTCACTGACTGTTGAAAGAGCTTCTACAAACATTAAAGATAATTTCAGTTCTCCTATACACAAAGCGTGGCGCCGTTACCAAAGGGGCTGTCTTACCTGAGAAGTCTCCAGAGTGAAATCCAGGTCAAGGACTTGACATTTAGAACAAAACACTCTTAGAAAATCAACTCTAATTATAATTCTTATCAAGGAAGCCTATAATTTAACTAATTTTATATACCGAATTTCCCCCTGGGATTAATAAAGTATTTCTGATTCTGATTCTGATATCATACTGAGACCTTTTCCTTAAAGTATTTTTTTTTTTTTTTTGCTTTTATTTTATATTCATTGAAGATGCTGTATTTGCTTAGCATTGGTTAACATCCCTTATACAACCACTTTTCAGTGCTGGTATCATTCCATTGATTTCATTGAATGTAATTAATATTGTTGAAACTTTTTCTTCATTGAACATGACTATTTTCCTACATGTCAGTGATGACGTACTTTACAGCCAGCATAAATGACTGTTCATTCACACACATCTCATGTTACTATAGTGAATATGAATTAAGCACATCAGTCAATCATGTGCTCGCCCACTTCCAGGCTAAGCCATCTTATATATATGCAAATGCCATTTCAGGGAGCCCTTTCTTTGGAAGCTATAAACTATATGTGTTTCTTTTGTACGGGTCATGATTACAGAGTACTTGACAGATGTGTATTGAATACGCCTGTATAAAAGGTGTGGCATCAACTCAAATGCTGCATTGGTGTTCAAATGGGAGTCAAATGGAAGAAACAGATGCTTTAGCTTCACACACAGCAATTAAGCTAACTGTGACCGTCCTGTCTTCCATTCTTACAAGCCAGGCTGGAATGATGATAACAGAAGATTTACCCAAAACATTTTTTAGTGACCCTTGGGTAAAGGATGAATAAGGTACTGCTTCTTATTTCAAGCCAGTGACTCTAACTTTAATGCTCCCAGATCTCAATAGGTGTCCATTACTAGCTAATTAAGGCATAGCTTTGAACAAAAGACGTCTCTAGCTGTGATTTTGTAGAATGAAAATTGTGTCAAAAAGATCCTTAACATGCATTTTGTGTCCACATACATTACATTTAGATTTTAGAATAATGTTAGTGAGTCAGTATCTTCAGCAGTGGAGCCAAGTAAAAGACGTACTGTAAGGAACCAGTGTTGTAGTAGTGAAAAGCCTTTTCTTCAAATTTTGTGTAAGGCATATAGAGAAATTTAACTAAGCCAACGTTTTTAAGTTTTTTTGGGGCCATTTTTGCCTTCATTAGATAGGACAGCTGAAGAGAGACAGGAAACGTTGGGAGGAGAGAATGGGGCTGACATGCAGCAAATGACCGAGGTCAGATTTGCACCCACAGCTGCTGCGATAAGGACTCTGTACATGGCCGCTTGTCATTTTTGCTAGGCTATCCGGCTCCCCACCAATCCAACTTTTTTGCTCAGCTTTGCTATTAAGTGTTTTGCTCATGTTTGCAAACGTAATGTTGTTCATGAAAAGTTGGTGCATGTTCAAATTTTAATGCTAACAGACTGACTGTGATCTCAATGAAAGCATGACAACATGAAAACCTACGAATTTCCTACACCTTAAGATCATCATCTCTAGATTGTTTGAGCAATACTTTTATATGGTCGTCTATTTCCTTTTAAAGATGATATTAATACCTGAAGTTGTATGATGATCTTGGATATTGGCCTCACTTCTTCAACTGAAAGTGCATTTTTATTTTATGAGACTTGAATAAACGGAGCCTTACTCATTCCTCTCAGGAAATCCCCAATAATTCTCCTGTAACCTAAACCCAAAGATCTTTAATGTGCGGACATTGAAGCTAATGCTGTGTGCTCTGTTTGACCTCTGCACAGCCTTTGGTTTGATAAATAATGAACTGAGGGAATACTGTGGGCATCTCTGGGACCCTAACCCCGCCCCCCTGACTGGTTATGTGTCAATATGTTTTAGGCTTTTATTGGTGATTGACTTTCTTCTGCTTAATTTAGCATGTGCAGTGGGGCCACACACATTTGTCTTCCATCGCTATGGAAATACTGCTGAATTCATCAACGTCAAACTGAAAGTCTTGCAGGTTTCCTTGAGCTATACACGCAGCCGTATTGTGAAGTCTGTGTCACTCCTCACATGTCATCACAACAGCAAAAAAAAAAAAAAAAAAAGAGATCTCCATTGTTCTTCCAACTCTTCAAAGTATATCAAGTGCTTGTCAAAGAGTTCTAGTGATGTTTGCACTTGCTGAGATGTACTGGAAAGCGGATCACAAGATTAAAAAAAATATGAAGGAATTTCTCGTATTTTACTTTAACACAAGAATACTTCATGAATTTGAGATAGCACTCTCTTTAGGTTTGCCACGTTCGATATAAAACCTAACAAAGTAATGGATCAATATTCAATTAAATACTTAAAGCCAAGTTAAATCTGTACTTACTAAACCACAATATACAAGCAGTGCTTCTTTCCTTTATTTCTTTGCTCCCACTGCATAAAGTCTTTGATTGATGACACCAGACACTGCTGTATTCTCTTTTAGTCCGCATCAAGAAGTTCTTTCAGTTGAAGGAGCTGTCTAAACTTGATAGGAAACGGGGCGATGTTGTCGAACTCTGCGTTTTTCCGAGCAGTTCAGTGGAAATGAACATCATACAGGAAAATATGACAGTGATTACATGTTTTGAAATGCCTTTGAGCTTTTGGATGTTGATGGCATTGAGGCTTTGTTGATTTCTTTTTTTTTTTTTTTTGCAAGTGTGCCAGTCTGCTGCTTGTCACAGCCGTTACTATTCTTCATCTCAGCAGAACTCGCTTTATGAAAGATCCTGCTATCTCTGATTAAATGTTGTTGTTGTGTCGAACACCAAATATGTTTAATATTATGATATTAAGAAAAAAGAGGTATTGAAAAGCAGCTAAGTTGAATTATTAATCGAACTATAGTGTGTCTGCCCTGATTTCACATGTCATGGTTTCCAAAGTTGTTTCTCTTTGAAGCCGATTTTTGATTTAGATTTTCTTCTTCTCAAATAATGAATGATCTTCATCAAATGTTTATTGTATTAACATTGTTGAAGGAGTTAATCAGTGTTGCCTGAGCGTGCTGGTTACCAGAAATTAAAAGTAATTAAGCAGCATGGAATGCTTGATTGTAAAGTGATACTACAGTGCTCCTCTGACACACACATGCAATAAACTCAGGCAGAGAGAAAGAGAGGTTGTTTGAAAGCCATCTTAACAAATTACTCTATCTAATCTGTTGAGCACATTTGCATGGTAGGTTAAGAAAACTAATTAAAAAATACATTTATTTTAGGAAATCAAAACAGCAACCACAAACACAGCCGCTAAACAACAACACCAGCAGGCTGTAGGGTTCAGGGTGAGGCCGAATCATGTTGGAAACTGACATTATGATATCTTTTTATTTTCTCAATATAAATTGTGATTTATTTTTAAGGAAAAAAATAAACTTGTACAAGATAAATGCATACATATTATTATTTAGGTCTTTAAATCATTTTCTGATTACACATCTAAACCCCTCTGACAGTAACTCTTGATTAATTGCTAAATATCTATAGATAACCGCAATTACTCACATTCTTTATAGCATGTTTGTAATTCCAATATTCGTATTTAAAAATTAAAATTGTTAGGCTTTTATTTTGAATTACTGTACAGTCTTAAGCTAAGAGTACTCTACTTGCTGTTTGCATTAAACCCTGCTTTTATTTTGAAGTAAATAAGGACCTTTTGGTAGATCGAAAGTTACAACATAAACTTAACCACATGGGGGAAAAAAACTTGTTTTGGATCAAGAATTTTAAAAAAAGAATAAAATAAGTGAAATGTTTTGATGTCATTAGGTGGATATTACTTTTGACTCATCAACTGATCCGTCTAGGAGTTTTTTAAAGGGAAATGAGACATTCACACAGCAGTGTCATTATTTTCCATCACTGTGACTACATGGAGAGACTGTGGAGGCTTATCCACGGTGGGCCTAAACGTCAAAATAGAATGCGATTAAAAAAAAAAAGAAAAATCATTATTTTCAGACTCCAAATAATCACACTTAACTAGTTAATGCTGACAGCCCTGAAATATACACTTTAAAAATAAAAGATTAAATTCAACTGAAACTTCAGTTGACCTCAAACCACAAACTGCATCACCTCCCTTGTAGTACAAAACCTTTCAGCTTTGTTGAATCACAAAAAAAACCTCTGGATGGCCATATTTCAAGATTCAAACTTTCACTTTTTAATGATTTTCTTCTGTTTTTTTGTTGTTGTTGTATTTTATCAAGAGAATAGCCCAAGTTGTAAACTCCAACATGCTACATAATAACAATCAATAACCGTCATAAGTCTGTGCAGCAGGTTCAACTTTCTAATTGATGTCCTGAGCCCTCTTAATCACGGCTCGTGTGAGAGAGAGCACAGACCTGGGAAAGAGTCCGCCAGAGCAAAAGAGAGGAAGAGAGAGAGAGAGAGAGAGGGAGGAAGATTAGAGTGTCCTGACAAGGAAAGCCTTTCAAGTTTGTAGGTTTGAAGTGCTAATGACATGCAAATGTGTGCAAATGAGTGTGCACCCACCCCTTAAACTCTCGCCAAATACTTGCAGCCGAATGGAATTCTGGGCCAGTGTTTATAAATAGTGAAAGTTTGGGGAAGTTTGAGTGTTTTTAAATAATAGTAACATGTGAAGAGGAAAATAATGAGTACTAAGTAGTACTGAGTTATGCTGATGGTTATTATCCGACTATATGAGGTGAACTTGATGAGGCTGCACTTAATTACACAAAACACCAACTGAATAATGCACCTTTCCAAAGAGAGCGGTTTTACTACATTTGAGAAGATGAAATAAAGGGATTAAAGGACAGATCAATGATCCAATTACCTTAGCTGACACACAAATCCATAGACAATGTGGAGAAAGATGGCATACTAATCCATTTTTTTCAGCAGTTAATACATTTGGTAAAAGTTTTCTTGTAAAACAGAACAATTAGCGCCCGTGTAGCCGAGTGAGAGATGAGATGAATAATAGTTTCAGACAAGAAGAGGGAGAGACAAGTGCATACCGTCATGCTACATTGAGAACAGCGGTTTCTTTTCAAACAGTTTCGGCCACATGAGGAAACTTTTGAAATCCTAAGACGTCATCAGAATGACTCGCATGACAAAATTTCCTTTTTTTTTTTTTTAACTTTTTTTTTTTTTTATCTCAATCCTTTACAAGCGATTAGAAAAAGCAGAACCACACACACACACAGTGATGTAGCTGAGCTGATCCTCACTGGCTCCTGATATGTCACTGACACCAAGAGTGCTAATCTCACCGCATCCTGACTGATCACATATGCATTAATATGCATATCGATGCCGCATGAATGATTATAAAAACTAAACCTACAGAGCGTGTATCCGCCATGGCAGGTGAGAAACATTGATCCCCTCTAAAGGATTCATGCTGCTTCTGATATCCTTCTGGTATTATCGGGATGGCTCCAACCAGTCCACAAGTCAATTAGAGTGATTAAGATGGATGGATAAATGCGTAAAGCCATCGCTCTACTGAATAAACTGTCCTAACCGTCACTCCCAACCAGGCTTCTAATGAGCATTTCACATCAGATTGTTGGGAAGGATAAATCTGTGGTAAGTGGAGCAATGAGGGCTGGTTACAAGATCAAAACTACTTTTTCTGACATGCTGTCCAACCTGGTTTGGATACCAAATATGTTTACTGCTGTTTTGATTGCCACTCTTGAAGGCACAGCGAGGTGCCCACCATTATACATTCTTGTTAAATGTGTGGAGATGTACATTTCAGCACATTCTCTCCGGGATGAAAACTATTAGACCCTTTTTAACTCACTCACTGCAACCCTGAACTTGCTTAGACATAACCGGAATTAGCTGTATGTAAGAATTAAAAACACAAAGATGCATGTTTGTGAGAGAAGCACAGCTGAACAATCTCTGGTTGTTTACTACATTTGTCTCCACTCAGATGAGAAATGGCGTAACTGTTGCACTTGCTAAACAAGTTATGCAAATGAAAGAGTTCAAATCCTGGCATCTTTCTCAGCTTGGCACAATGGGCCAATCACAGCTCGAAGATGGTGTAAATGACAGCTTGTTTTGTTTTGGAATGTGTCGGAAAGAAATCTTCAAACACGGCCCTTTCTAATCCAATGATTAAAAGGTGTATAGGGAAGGAGTTTCCAAAGCAAACCAACCATCAGACGAGCACTGCTCATGGCGTGTACTGGCCCGTTAAAGCTTCAGTGCAGAGCCCAGCTTTAGTTTACATTTAGATGGAAGTGTAACATTTCTTCTACAACTTCCATATAAAGTGCCTTTGCAGCAGCAAGAAGAACACCATGTTGACCGAGCTGCATTGAAAGTGAGTTGGTTGGAATATAAAAAGATGTTCTTTCAGAATAAGTGTGTTTCTTCAGACCAGCATCCTCAGGGGCTGAACGATGTAACCAATAAAAGAGTGCTACAAATCTGCAGTTTCTTGAGTGGCCACTAGAGGCTGGCTCCAATAGTGAGTCAAACTCCATTCTATATACTCCAATATTTAGGCCTAAAATGATGTATAAGTAGGGGCGTGCTAGCTTTGAGTGGGCTGCTAGCATTCTGAAGGTCATCAAATCGGCTAAATTCATGGTGGCTACATACCATCTCTTCTGTTATAAAACATATATTGCAATAATTGGAAATCTTAGTTTAGAAGTAGTTTATTATGATGAACTTTACTTACAGAGCCTTGATTTAATATTGCTTTCATTTCTAAATTAGACATACCTGATGAATGTGAGCA
Organism: Labrus bergylta; assembly: GCF_963930695.1. NCBI lineage: Eukaryota > Metazoa > Chordata > Actinopteri > Labriformes > Labridae > Labrus > Labrus bergylta. The sequence continues at coordinate 10,835,581 of NC_089215.1, read as the reverse complement.
CACTGTCCACTGTTCATTTGACATGTTGTCTTTCTCTCCCTTACTTTCTGGATCCTCGGCTTCTTCCCCAGATACTTCTCTTCTCTGGCCAGTTTCTTTTTTTAAGCTACACAAAAAGATAACAATCTGCGCATGCAAGAAGTAGTTGGCCACAGTGTTATATGGTATGCTATACACAGAATATGTGGGGGAGTTGATGAGAACCTCTGGGAATCACTGAAGAAACTGAAAAAAAAACAATGAGCTAAAATGTCTACTCTACTACAGCTACAGAGTTAGATTCTCACTGGCAGCAGCAGTACCAGAAACCCTTTTCTTTTGCATTAAACTTTAATATTAACGTCAGATATTTTGCTTAATATACAGAAAACTATCAGAATAAAACTATTGGTAACATAGGAAATATTATGGAAATAAATGTGTTTTTTAAATGTATGAGTCAATTAAATCCTGGACAAACAACTCTTCCAGACCATCTCTATCTTCTTACAGCAGCAAGATTTATATTTTATTTTCTATCATTGTTTTGAGTGTCACCCCATGCTGTTTCTTCCCCCATGGCTTTCTCCCTAAATTAAAAGTCAACAACAAAGATGAACCGCAGTATCTCTTTCTAATTGTGATTTGATACCAAATGGTTCGGGCTACCTCTTTACAGGAGACTTTGAAAAAGAATGATTGTCAAAGGAAAATAAAAAGAAATAGTAAGGTGTTCTCAGAGCATAATATGTTGGAACTTTTCTATCTGCCAGAAGGAAGGCCATTGTGAGAACAAGCTTTTATAGTAGTTCAACAATGCTGTCGGTCGATCACTGAGGTCACTGCGAAATTAAAGTATGCCTCAATAATTGTAGATTGAACTGAATTCCATTGAGGAGGTTTTTACATAAAAAGCAATTTTGAATAGAATACTCTTAGTCCCCTTTAACAGATTGAAGCTACAAACATTTATTTATCTAACAATTGCAAATAAATATAGAAGACTGGACACTTCCTGCCAGGGAAATAGAAATGAAAGCAAACAACAAATGGCAGGACAGTTTTAGGACCACAGAACAGACTGCTGACGTAAAGAGCAATAGACATGCTTATTGTAATTATCTCTTTGATTAATTTCATACTTTGTATTTCTTTAGTACAGCAACTTAATACGATACGAGTTTCTCGTAAATCATGTTATAAAAGCCTTATACCAGTGGTTGAAGGAGCCATGTGTAACTCTGAAACCTAGTGTTTAAAATTGGTACTGCAGTCCAAATTCAAAACATTGGAGAGAGCTGACCCCCACGCCCCCTCTTTCCTAGAGCCGATGTGCACACAGGTTGCCATGTTGCAGAACCAGAAGCTTCAGTGTTTAGCCAGCTCTGCATCGGTCTAATATTATATTGATCCTGGATTTATCGCGTTTCTGGTCGTGGAACTTATTAGAAAAATACAGAAGGCTTTTAAGCTCGCTTCCATCACTGCAACACATGTTGGTTTGCTGTTCGGTTGCAATATAGTGGTCGATAAAGTAGTCATTTCAGTTTGCTAATACAAGGTCCCTCGACCAAGACGGAGCAGTTTGCATTCTTGAGTCACTTACTTGCTCTCTATCTATCACCTCCATGAATCTGCCTCAGACTGCAGTGTACAGTAACACTGAGACAGCTCTAATGAAAGTAACAAACGACCTGCTATTCTGACCAGGGCTCTGCATTAGTCCTTGTTTTCTCTGAGCCAGGTGTTGCCAGTGTTGCTGCTGGACTCTGCATCCTTCACTTTGCTGGCATCTCTTCTTCTGTCCTCTGCTAGGGTTTGCTAATACCTGGGCCAATAATATTTTTTTATAGATTGTTGTCAAATTGAAATGCAGATGCATCTGCAACAGTTTTCTGTTAATTTCGACAAGGTTTGATAATTCCTTCAGTTGCATGAGCTCTATGGTCACAGTCTTCTGTTTATAGTCAAAGTAAGATACAACAGTCATTCTCAAATCTAATAACACTGCTCCCTAATGTGAAATCAACAAATTTTGTTGGAACCACCCAATTCTATAAGCATACAGCTCTTGAGACCAAGATTAATTATTAAAACATGTCTGATGATCACATGAATTTTAAAAGTCCAGTTTTAAGGGAAACTAACTCAATAAAATGACTTTTTTTAAAAGAACATCACAATCAAGTAGTCAAAAAAGACCTAATCTTAATGTTGTCTGTATTACTTAATACTTATTACCGCAGGTCCCCACTTGGACACTTGAGATGAGTTTAAGATGATTAGAAGCATGACACACAAGGGACCTCAACAAATATCCACTGTTGGCCTGGTTTTCCCCTTGTGGTGAATGTATTATGATGAAAAAGTCCACGATTAGATCTTTATTCAAGTACAAACACAGGCCTTTCCACAAATACTCAGCCCTAACATCTACACAAACCAGAAAAAAACACTCCTCACTGTCTTCCTTTGAATGCACATATTGATTATGGACTTGCTGGATTTTTCATAGTGGCTGCAGAAAGTCCCCCAAGATGTCTGCCATAAACATTCGTGTGGCAGTTAAAAGTACAGTGCAGTGTCTTGATTTGGACAAGTTATTTGGGATTCAGCACACAGCTGTTATACTGCCGTTAGGGGGTTGAGCGTGTTTTTCTTTACAATTGTGGGAGAAAGAAAAAGCAACCTGGGAACAAAAACCCTTTGACAAAAGGAACCCTTCGATGTGGACAAGCTTCCTACCACTGTTGAAGAACCAGACACTGTCTCTGTATTTAAGCCCAGACTGCATTTATTCAGCACAGTATACTTCCCACCTTCACTCCCACCTTGTCAGCCAGTCTCTTTTATCTACTGCCATGCTGTGTAGCTTTCACTTCCCTCTACAGATGGCCCCAGCACTGCACAGTGCAGTGTGCACATACAGTTTCCATGGTTATAGGCACAGTCACTTGCTCTGGCCCAATTTGTTGCAGCTTGTTATACTTTTTTTTTTTTTTTTGCACGTCTGACTGTCATATTTGTGACAAGACAAACATGAATCATATTATACAGTTTGGGGAATGATGATATAAAGGCAACATGTTGTTTAGCGTCCAGTAAATGGAATCATCCAGTTATTACTGACAAATCTATGTCTTACAATACAGAAATGAGACAGTAAAAAGAAACATACTGTATATAGATGATATTTAAAGAGAAATGTTGAAGGTTCAAACACATTCTGAATGCCCCAGTGATGGCTAAAATATATATTTTTTTGTGATCACTGAAACATTCCTGAAATAAAAATACATTATCAAATGTATCAAACACTGCAGAAGGGTCTCTGTCAAGACCGGAAACAAATATCACCTAAAAAGAAGGCGATCAAGACGTTAACTGACAGCAGTTATGTCTCATGTGAAAGTGTGTCTCTCTGAGGAGACGACGAGGCAGGAAGGGAAGAAAAGAGGGAGATAAGTATAAAGCAGAAAATGCAGCCCATGGTGTTTGTTTGTCACAAGTTGATGTGACTTTGCAATCAAATTAAGGATGTGTGATGCTTTTCATAGGGTGGGAAGCCATTGAGAATGTTGACAAAGTTTCTGTATGCTTTTGGTGTAGTTAATTTTCGCATTACCAAAATAAGCCAATAAGACAAGCCATGAGCAGCATGTCAGTTAATGCGTTGTGATAGTATCACTGAATATTTAACCTGTCACCTGTATGTCATGAAAAACATTATGAAGAACTTATAATAAGGTTCAAACTTTATACCGAAATAGCCTTTTTGTTGACAACTCAGTTTGGAATATCTTCACAAAAACCCACAAATGCACAAACTATGAAGTATTTTTTTAAATCTTAATGGTCAAGATTGGGAATTTGTGTTTCTTTGTACATATAAAGGCGTACATCCTTCCCCCCAGCCAGTCTAAATGCCACCAGTTGCTCATGGTGTTCACTGTTAGGGCTTGGTCCATGGTTACCACAGGCCATTGACCTTCCCTGTAGACTTCTGCTTGGATGGGTGTATGATTTTCTTATGTCTTATATAAGCAATGCTCCTTCCTCTTATTTTTTCTGTCATTCAATTTATCCTCAAAGAAGCTTCTCTACTGAGATCACTGATGTACTGTACATTGGAGACAAACTGTTTTGAACGCTCTAACTTTGACTACCATTGGTCAAGTTTTCAGTTTTGAACGTTTACTTTAGGTGGTCTTTAGAATTTAGTCCAGAATGGTGAGCTTTTTTTAATAAATAACTAAATTATTATAAGATTATTTAACAAAAGTATGTAAACATACTATTCTCTGTTAAGTCCAGATGGTTGTATCCATGGTTACTATCATCTTAGTCTTTCCGAATCAAATCAAGAATCATGCCTGCACTTCAACATAATTCAAACTGATTAATAATTCCTATCATCATTCTTTCATCTTGGGGGTGGGCTTTACATTGATACAGGGGGCTTTACGGAACAACATAAAGACATAATGCAACACAATGCAACAATCATGAAATGAGTTGCATCACACACCTTACAAAGCACAAGGTTGTATCTTGAATCATCTGTTTGTTGATTTCTGAGCCTTTGTTTTGTGATGTTACAGAGACACATTTAAAAAAACAAAAGGTGCTATCCAGTACAATGCAACACAACAAACAAACATGGGCTCAACATGAACATTTACCCTTTTTTTTAAGCAAGTAAAAAAACATATAGTTCTTCTTGAGTATTTTTGACTCATGTTTAAACTCTGTTCTGGTCACTACTCATTCCTGAGGGGATCTGGCACAGATTTGAACCAAAAGAGTGAAGTTGTTGGACAGAAAACCAAAAAAAACAAACTGTTTGCTGGATGATGCTAAACCTCTCTGTGGGGGTTAAAAGAACATTAGTGTGAGGTTATGATTATCCTAATTTCCATGAGTGACCATAGAGCCAATTTTCTTTTTATGTAAAAGTACTGTGTAACCCAGCTGTAACCAACAAGATACACAGTTGTTGGTGTAATCCCTGGACACGGTTTACTGCTGCTCTGAACGAGACTTAAGGAGAACTTTGCGAGACTTGGTCAGAACCTGACTTCAGATTCTGCTAATGCATTAGAGCAAAGCAGGCCCAATGGGAGCTCAATCAAATTTCCCTGAGACTGCGATCCGAGCTGGCCAATTGGAGGTAAGTGGCCTTAAAGAGACAGCAACTGAAATGAACCATTTCAGGCAGAGGCTGAAATTAGGGATTTTCTGACGCCAGTATGAGATAAATAAGGAGGTTTTTGAGCTACACATCTCGCAACGCTACTCAAAAGGTGTCCCCGACTGATATAATTAATGGTGAAAGTGAGTATAATAGATCTCCTTTAAGTAACTCATCACATTATTCATTTGAAACTGTTTCTTCATTTTTTTTATACTTTATGTAAAATATACACTTCATACACATGTTTTGTTTGGCAGTATCTTGTGTTTTTGCCACACAGACATTAATCTCCATACATATCCCTCCTGCATTTATCAAGAATGTGTCTGCACCTTCAGCCATTCTCTTAAAATATCATCTATATCAGCCTAGTTTGTACCGCACTTTTCACAAAATAAAATGTATCCACATGGCAAACAGTCATACATCAATACAGCTAATGGTAATTTCTTTTACAAGCGAAGCCTGAAAAAAGGTTTTATTACCATGTAGTAGCTTTATGATATCAATATGCAAGACGTTCTCTGTGAGTATAGAGAATAAGTCATTTTTTGAATATGACAAGTTGCCTACAAGCAAATAATGGAAGCATTAACTCTACATATTAACACTGCTTATTCTAATTTAAAGGCTGTTAACGGCTGTCGTTAGCTGAAAATGGCAAACATTAACAGTAAAGTCATCTTCATGCGCTGTCGTGTTACCTTAAACAATCAAATGTTATTTCTGTATATGATTAGAAAAATAAAATGTTCTATGCTCCTTAATAAGAAACTGTAGGTCTAACCACACATGGAAGAACAACATGAAAATGAAATACAGTCCATTTGAAGAATCAACACTTTTCCTCTCTTATGACTCACAGAAACGTATGATTGACTACTACAAATGTTATATTATCAGCCAAGTATCGATGTTGATTAACTTTCTTAAAGCCTGTAAACTTTCATCAGATTGAAGTGTTCCCCTAGCAGCACTTCACCTGACTTGAAGGCAGATTGTAATCGCTCTGCTGTCAGAGAGGTACTGATGATAGCAATCAGGAAAAGTGGCAAGACTGTGGATCAGTTTCTGGACCTCATCTGTGAAGGGAGAAAAGAGATAGATAATTTAAACCAATGTCAGAAAGGTCAGCACGGGAAGTGGAGGGGGGATTGAGGACGGGGCCGGTGAGTAGTTACGAGAAAGAGCTTCAAATGCCGTCCAACTTCTCGTCAAGTCGTTGTGACAGAACCCTCAGAGGAAGGAGAGTAGGGAGCATGAGAGGATTGGGGGTGAGGGGGGGATATACAGAGAAGTATTTGCAGAGGTAAGGTGCACAGGATTGGAATTAGATCAGGAGGAGGTTGTGGTAGCAGCTGAAATAAATGTCGATAAGAAGGGAGGTAGCAAGTGAACGTGAGAGAGGTCATCAGACAAGCCAGATTCGAGCCACTTTCTTCCAGCGACCTAAACTCGTGTTCACTCTATTTGCAAGGTTTCAGACAGCAAAGAGGCAGGCGGATTGACAGGGAAGTCTGGAAGAAAGTGAACAGAGAAGGTCAAAAGAGGTTGCGGCGCAGATAGACGTATGGATTTAGTTGAGTCAGTTCACCCAACTAAGGTGTCAAGTGAGGAGGAAGTGAGAGCTGAGCAGACAAGAGGCAAGAAGGATGGAAAGATGGCTGTTTTGCCAGGTGGTGATAGTGTGAAGCATGAGATTTATTGAACCTAAGCTTTTGGGAGCTAAATGGAGCAAAAAATAGGCCCTATATTGAATGTTACGATGCTGTGAAAGAGTCTGACAGAACAGTTTAGAGGGAAAAATAAAATTTGCTACACCATCTTAATAGAAATCTATATCAGCCATCCATTTACTACTGCAGAAGGTTTACCAGAAAAGAGAGCCATCGATAAGACTGCAGAAAAGGGGGGAATAGCAGCCAATTTAAGGATTCATATGTTATTTCTGTACTCAAGTGCAGCTCAATCAGTGCTGGAGTTTCAAATGCTTTTTCAGCAAGCATCATTTGCACCGCTACCAGGTCCTGCAACATCTAGAGAAAAACATGAGATACTTTTTTACATGAGAAAAAATAGGCCTGTGAAGGATGACTTCTAGAAATGAAAGCTTAAGAGACATGCATGCTTTCTTTTTCTCTTTATCACCAACTATCCTTTTATAAATGGAATTCCAGCTGAGTACTTTGGAGGTAGATCAAACTTGTATGAATGGAAAACGTGTTTTCTTTTAGAAATTGATTGGAAATCTGTCTACCTCACTCCAGTGCTCCATCCACAAGCCTATTGTACACAATATGTTTTTTATTCACGACATATGTGTATTATCTATGCCGAACATATGTTGAAATCAGATGTTGTCATCTGACTGTGAGCTATTCCAAATGTATAAGTCTCTTATCAAGGCTCTCTTGCATCTGTTGCGTCTCTATCCGACCCGTGACAGAATGATTTCTTAGTCAGCCGTCACTCAAAATGATGAAAATGCTTGTTACACAAGGCCCTTTCTGCTGAACTATGCTGCAAGGACGCCATGGATTTTTGTTGCATAAATACTATATGAACGACTGTAACTCATCCTAACTCGAAGTACCCTTAGGTGGATTCAAGCTCTTGTAAAATGAAATTCCCACTCAAAGTTAAAAATGCAACTTGTGAGTTTTTTAAAGTAATTTGCATTTTTCCCCTTTTTCTGCTTCTTTTGGTTTTACTGTAAAACCGACGCTGTGATTTCAGTACTTCCTGTTTAGAATAATTGCTAGATTACTCGAATAATTACTGTCCATTATCCTACTTGCGATTTGCATCCTCCTCATGAAAACAAAACATCTGTAGCTGTGATGATACTTTTTTCTAACAAGTCCCCTGATACATAAACAGTATGTACCTGCTGATGGGGTGTAATTATCCCTGAGTAATAACCTTGTCTCAGTTCTTACACAACAGTTGTTGTGTTACTTAAGGATTATGTTGTAATACATATTGTTGGGATTAAAAGGCTCTCCGCCAATTTGACAAATTAAATTCAGGTCCTTTCTCATGTACTCGGCTTGTGAAAGTGGTTTAATAATGCTTCTTTTTGCTCTTAATGGAGCTCCTGATGACATCATCAGGGTCATTGCTTGAACTTGAGACAACATCTTTTGTAACAGAAAGCCTGTTTGACACATCAATGTGTGGGCTTTGAGAGATTCAGCCATTTAAAGTGAGAGGCAGGAGGGTTTAATTCTCCATATTCTTGTAGCAGCCATTCTCCTCTGTTGCCATCTTCGTGGGGATGGAAACTCACAAAAGTGTTGTATTGCAGTGTGAGAGTCATATAATTGTTAGTGTGTTGGGATGGAGGTGGGGGGCATCAGGCTGTATGTTAAAGTTAAATAAAATTGATAACCCATTAGCTTCAGTCAGGCAACAGCTAAGTTTAGCATTCAACCACTTTCTAAAAAAATGACCAGGAGGTTTATTTTCAATTTCCCTTTAAATCTTTACAAACCATTCTCTTTTTTAGTCACTGAGAAATGTATGAATTGTGATGATTCATCTGGTTTAGTATACTGATGACCTACAACCTGGAACACAGCAGTACAACATTATAACAGCATTTGACCTTCTCACTCTGAGCGTAATGTGAGAGGAAAGTGGTCGCTTTGAATGTGATCAATGGAAAATGTTCTTGAGTTGCATTATAGGAAATGTAGGACCCAGTGTTTTTGAGCTTGACCCATACTCATGACTAACTGTTGAGATATATTGGCCTCTTCTGCTTCAGTATCCGTCTTTAAACTGTCTTTTTTTTACAGGATGGAAGAAGTTCCTCTTACACAGCTTTCTCTCCTAAAGCCATAATCATATAAGCATTAAATATATGTTGACATCTATATCGGACAGCCAGAGGGTTAGATTGGACCATTCAACTGGAAAAACCTGAACTGAGGTGTCTTCAAGCAAGACTTGTCCCCTGCAGGGAGTATACATTTTAAATTTGAATTCCTCTGGGCCAATCAATAGTTATTACACTACTATTTCAAAGGTAATATTTTGATAGGTGGTTGTAAATGATGCCTCTAAGCAATAGGATTTAAAGACAAAGGACCTTTTCATAGTACACTGTTGTTTAATACTGCCAGGTTTGTGTACCGCACATAACTGGAGGTTTTTAATCCAAAGGGACCAGATTACTGAATCTAATGGGAAAATCACATATCCTTTGGCATGCGGTGTAATTGCAGGAAGTTACATGCATCCAAATGTGAAAGGTTAGATATAACAGAAAAGGCAATTAGCTTTCTTCAGCCATTTTTCAAAAATCCCCCTGAGACGTCGTAAACAAACAGAAAGGCCAGCTATTTTCCCCACTAAGCCCTCAGTACATGCATATTTAAGGCTCAAGTGGAAAGCAAACATTACACCAAGCTTATAGTCTCAGAAGACCATAAAAGAACCCCAAATTGTTCAATTTACAGTTGTTGCTCTCTGTGGTAAGATGCTTTCTTATTGTCATCCAAAGAATCTATAAAAGGTCTGTTTGTGTTTATGGAGTGAGTATAATATAATGTGCAAATCCTATTTGTTACTTTGGTTGCTTCTGCGGCGCTCCTCTTGTTTGCTGCTATCAGTCTTTACAGTGATGCACTGGCGAGTTGCACTTGGTTTATAGTTACTTTATCACCCTCCATTAGCACCAGTGTCCTGCATTACAGCCATGTCAGTGGCAGATCAATACAATGCAGGGGAGTTTGAATTGGCCAAAGAGAGCTCCTTGATTCTTCCTATAAAATTTGTGTGACATAGAGAGGTTGACATTGTTTACTGTGGCCCCAATAAAACCACTGAATAATATTTTCCAGGGCAAAATGCTAGGAGTAACAACTCTCTGTTGGTAGCTTATAGGTTATCAAATGTTATTTGAATTATAAATGCCCATACAGATTACACCTTTTTTATTGAATACTTTTTTGGGGGGCTTTGTTTTGCCTTTATTTGAGAGAAAGGACAGTGGAAAGATTCTGAAATTGGGGAGAGAGAGTGAGGAATGACATTCGGGAAAAGACCACAGGGCAGGCTCAAACATGGGCCACCTGCTTAAAGAACCGCAGCCCTCTGTGCATGGGGCGCACAAACCACCCACCAATCCACCGGCACCCCACGGATTTTCACTGCTAAGTCACTTAACCCATTTTTTAACATTTTTGTAACCTACAATTTTGACGTGGCCATTTCCTACATCTCACTCCTCACTCAACTATGACGTTCTGACATGAATAGCCAAGAAAGTGAATGTGGTTAAATCTCAAGAACTGACACAAAAACAACCAACAAACATTAACAAAACGATTGTACAACATACACCTTCCTCCAAGCCACGTCTACTTACTACCCAGGAATCCCCTGTCGTTTGTGGACCAATCAGACACAAAGCAATTACATAAATATGCAAATTTTCTCCACCATCCATGTTTACATTCCCAGAAATAGCCAAGAATATATAGAAGAGAAAGTATACACAAAATCTCTGCATATATCATTCTGGCCTGTGTATTGTTTCCGGGGCTGGAGCAGACAATACAGAATTCTAAACACAATACCAGCTTGCCGACATTCATTTCTGGTATTGACATTGCAGTAAAACTGCAAGCAAAATCAGATTTTTATGTGTCCATATATCAACGAGCATATCCTGAGATGACTCTGAGGAAAAAGCCGTATTGAAATGAACCACAGGCTAACTGCAGCCCTGTGAAAACACCGCCAGTCATCCTAATTATTCTCATCCTTTGTGAGGTTATTCAGCAGGGTTTTCTTCTCTGTGCTTGAAAGTCTGGGATTGAGGTTAGGCACAGCTAAGTCTGACCTGGGTCAAATGTATTGAAAATTCAGTGCGAGTTTGCTTAAGAAAGACATATCAGAGGCCAGATTTTCTCTCCTGTCAGAATCAGAGGCACAGTAGAGGTTGTCATTTCATTGAATTTAGGACAGGAAGAGATGCTTATCTTCTTCCTGCAAGGAAGTATTAAAGTAGAGCCGAGTTTCCGACTGCATTGAAAATTGACCCAAAAATCTATGGCACCAAAGTCACATTTGTGACAGTATCCCTTTGTAGTACAACTGAGCGGAATTACTCGGTGACACCTCACTGCAACAATGATGCTCTGCTTATTTCCCACGACTGGTAATGATGGGACTCAGATACCAAAGTTAGGCTTGAGGGTGATCTTCAGAATCAAAACAAAAATCTTCTAAACAAGCCGCAGGAAATATTCATCAGGGGGGCATATCTCCTCACATAACGTCCTTGCCAGAGTTCGTCCTCCATTGTTATGTAATCTGGAAGGAGCCTTCCTCCTGGAACCCACTTATCCTTGTCCTAGAGTCTGCCTATTTGAGCGTTAGCCTGGGAATGAGACTGACAGGACACTCTGCTGTTAATGTTGCATGGAGTGCAGACTGCAGCAGCAAGTGCTATTCCCCGTCTGAGGATTCCTCTTAAGTGTATGTGTCAGTGGAAAGATTTGCCAGGCTTTCCAGTGAGATATTGCATTGCCTTGTTTGTTGTATTTTGAGCAATAGTCATGCAATCGTAGAGACTTCTTTCAGGAAATAGGCTAATTGTGGCATTGTGTTCATTCATCCAAAGTAATTCAATGGCATTTGATGTAGTTCTGTGTGTTTAATTAGTATAATATATCCACAAAGAGCACCATGAAGGCCTTGATTTGGCGGTAGTTCTGTATAATCTCTTTTATGCTGTCAAAACACCTTCCTCTTGACTGCTGTTCTGAGGCATCTCATCTCTGAAATTGTCCCTCCTTTTTTTTTTTTCCTTGACCCACTTACTGTTGGAACCAAACTTGCTAAATTTTCGAAACGAGACAGGAAAAAGTACCCTTTTACCCTTTACTTGACAGCTTGTTGGCCTTCACTTCAACCACCAAAACATGTTTTTGGAATAGGTAGTGGGAAGCAGATGGTCGTCTTCACTTTTAAACCTAGTATTAATGCATGAGGCAAGATGCACACACACTCTTGTATAGAGGCTAATTAACATTTCAGTTTGATTTAAAGCTATGGTCGGATTTTTCATTTGCAAAAAAAGCAGCCTGTAACACCTTTGATCAATTTTTCGGTTCATGTTTTCTATCCTTATTTTTAAGTTTTAAAATAAGAGCTGGTAGCCGTTTTGCTCTTTTCCTCATTTACTAGCAATTTGTTGCCGTAAAACAGCGTCTTAGCATCACAGGCTGCCATGTTTAGGAACTAACATATATATGCAGACAGACCTATAACAATGAGGTTTATACAGCCAAAGTAAGCAGTTCCTTAAAGGTGTAGTATATATAATTTTTACACTAAAATGTCTACATTTAAAGATGGACTAAACTTTATTTTTACTTACCTCAAATATTTTAAGAAGTTATCAGAGAAATCCTTATTTTTATAGTTGTAACACCCTGTGTCTTACTGGCTACCATGACAGACATGACATCTTGTCCGTTGCCATGGAAGCAACACATGCTACATTAAAGACCATAAGGAAACGGAAACTAGTACTGAAAGCTACCGTACTGTTGCTGTATATGCTGCTGTGTTAAAAAAAAAAGCTGTGTTCATCTTGACTACGGTCAACTGGGGTTTCGTTTTGAAGTAGCAGAGTAAATCACTCCCATAATTCCCTACCAGCCTCGACATCATCTTTTGTTTTTGTTTTTAATGAGAGCCCCCTGGTGGTGGAATGTGCATTTAAAGTATGAAAAGTAGTGTCTGAATGATTACTATTTCCAAACAAATTATTTGCTTATTTGTCTGTTAAAACTTTGGATATAAGCCCAAAACATTGAGTTATTGCAATAGAAATAAATATAAGATGAGCAATGCCAGTAAGAGAATTAACTCAAACACTTGAAGCGTCAGCTTGGCTTTATGTAAGCACACACACACAAAAAAGCCCAATGACTTAACTATAGGAAATGTCGGTCTGATTAAACTCACATTTACAAGAGTCAGTGTGGAGTATAGCTGCTATGCATGCTGGTCTGTTTATCTTCATCAATCATATTAGTATGAATGGTATATAACTCAGCTGTGACACACAAGTCCATTTGTTTAGTTGCTATAATCAACATAATGATGGTTAATTGAACATCTGTACATGAATAACACCCTGCATGTATCCGGTGACATGTCTTATTTTTCATGCTTCCATAAATGATAAAGAGAGAGAAAGATGCTCCAATGTCAGCTTTCTGCCTTCATGCAGCCCCATAGTAACTCTGCTCTATTCATCATTTTGCCATATACTGTACATCCCACGGTGCATTCACATTGCCACCTCTGCAGTCTGTAAATAAGAGAACCATGTTATCCCTGTGTTGCTTGTACTCAGCTCCTTATATTGATAGCAAAGAAATAGTGTGGAGCAGTGGGCTGCTTGTACACAATATATTATAAAGGCGAATGAACATTATTTATCAAGTGTACAATGTGTCAACAGTCTCTCTTTCTGCTTGGGTAAAAATATTTTTTAGCAGTTTTCTATCACACAATCTGCACTCAGTAAACAAACCTTGGCCTGATCATTGGAAGCCTTTCAACTGTTTGACTTGCAGAATGCAGCAGGTTGTCAAAGCACTCTTAAAAACTTTGTTCCTGTTCGATGAATGAAGTTTTAGTGGAAGTGCTGCAGTGGAATGGTATAATGCAGTCAATACCAGAGACCTGAACACACCATCGCTCCAGATGAGTAAAGAGTCACCCTGACACGATGATTGCAGTTTAAGCGTCACTTTAGGCGCAATCTTCTCATCCATTTATTTTCTGAATGGCTTTTAAATTTTAAAAGGACTAAAGTTGTCTAAATGGCAGCTTGATAGACCCATCATTAATACTTTAATAGTAATGGGCTTATAGAGTGGATAATGAGTTAAATACTGATTGACTTGACGTGACTTCTCAGTCTTACAAAATTCTACTTTTAAAATAATCGTGCATGTTGACCGCGTCAAATGATTCAGTTGACCAGTGAGCTTGTCATGAACAAGAACCATCTCTAAGCAGCAAATATGGTCACAATTCTTGGGTGTCTTTACGGCCTTAACCCCATCAATAAAGTATGCAAACAAAGAAGTAAAATACAGATACAAGGTGGAGCCATGGACCATATATTTTGTCGCTAGCAGCTGTTGACAAAAAAAGTCGCCAACGGGGTTTGGAAAGTCGCCAGATTTAGCGAGAAAGTCGCCAAGTTGGCAACACTGTTTCCTCTTTCCTGTGAGCGCCGCAGCAGTAAGCAACATATTAGGCTCGCTCACGATGGAATTTTACAAAATAAAAGCCAGTGAGCAACAGACTTTTACAATAAGAAAATAAATAATAAAAACTGAGTTAATGCGAGATAAAATAATTGTCGGCGATAATTGATTAATTAGTTAGCGCAAAAATAACGCGTTAACGTGCCCAGCCCTAATTTTTACTAATATCACATCATGGTGTGAAACTGAAAATCAGCATGGCTATGATTCAGGTATGTACACAAGGTTGCAGCCTTCAAGTGTTGAAGATAATCACAGTGTGCCATAATATTCAGTACAACAGCACATGGCAGCATATAATAGTAATCAGTAATACATATTTTTGTTTTTGCTCTTAAAACACAACTAGTTCTGCAACATACTTGCTTTGTTGTGTATGTCATGTATACATGTATTCATGTTGTAACCAGTTCAACCAGTGAAATATTAGTCTTTTGAAAGTTACTTCAATTCATGACACTGAGGTGATACATATGAAAGTACTGTATAAGTGCTGTTAGGGGGTTTTCACATTAGGCACGATTGATTGCGACAGGAGCTGTTTAGAATTACATCATACAGGGGTCCACTTCCTTCTTTGAGCACGGTTCACATCATCAGCAGACCGTAATCTAGTACACATGATTCAAGCTTGAGACCACCACCTCTTTGACCGGACTCCGGCACGGTACCTGAGTACAGTGAACCAGACTTTGGGGTCAAATGTACTCGTATCAGGGCCCCTTGTCCAACCTCGGTGAAACCAACCTTACTCTCCATATCTGCACTCATGGAACGCCTCTTGTCCAATCAGATTACTCAGTTGGAACTAACCGTTGTTTGTATTCAAATATATGCATAGTCTTCAGTGTGATGGTGTATTGGTGACACTTCAGTGGTTTATCAGAGTGGACTGTTGCTGCAAATCAAAGACAGAAAAATGTCATTGGGATATTTACTCATTATGAATCTTTCACATGACACAAAATTGAATATTGCACTGAAATTAGTTTTTTAAAGGCGATTCTGGTTTAGATGGAATTACTTCCGTCACTGTCTGGACAAGACAACAACAGAGTGTAACGTCTGAGAATTTAATAATCCTTTGTAGACAGAAGGAAAAAATATGACTTCAATTCTTTGAGTTACAGCACAGAAAAATCATTGTATACATACAGTATGTACAACACAAAACATTAAATATAATGGGAAAACAAGTGTAACCATTGTCAGTTTTGGAAAAAGGAGTGGTGAATTGCAAAAAGCTGTACAGTTAAGAGAATAAAAAAAATGTTTTTTGAATCGATATGCTTTCATGTTCATGCTTTTGCATTTTATTTTGACAATATTATGTATTACGTTGTAGCAAATAACAAGTAGGGGGAAAATGGCTATAGTATGAAATCATACAAAATAAACTCAGTCCCACTCGTCTCTTCATCTGACAGTGTCACACATGCTGATGACAGGATCATATCATTTTCTTGACAAGCTGTGCAGACACAGAAAAACAGTGCTATAGTACTAATGCAAAATGTGTGTGTTTGTATTCTTTAAAATTCATTCCCACTGAGCTTCAATTGTACCCAGTCAAAAGCAAACAGCGGGGGTGCACCAGAAGGAGAAACACTCACAGCTGAGAAGTGGTGCCCTGCAGCCTTTTTATATTAGACCAATAAAGGTTGATCTGTGATGTTCAGAGTGGAGATGTCAAGAACGTTTTCGAGAGCTTTTCTATGAATGCTCTTAAGCGGGGTTAGGGTTACAGTAAGTGAGAAAAAAAACTACAAGCACTGGAATCGGAAAAGATGAAGAATCGTGGACAAAAGATAAAGGAGAGCAGCGTTTCAGTCTGCAGATGAAAAGCCTTTATGTCGAGCCTGTACTAATGAAGACGCAATTTAAATATGCAACGACATTGCCAACGTTCCAGTATCTTAATCCTCTTTTCATCAAAGTGCTTTTGCAATCATAACTGTATTGAAGACTAAATAAAAATGCAAAGAAATAAAGTAAAAAAACAGAAGAAAAAAAAGAGTTTTCAATTCAAATATTAAGTTCAGAGCGACTTCTGTAAGAGTTTGAGGTGTCAGTAAGAAACTCTAAACCTTCTCTGAGGTGATAGGAGGCTCTCCTGAAAACGCCTTGACAATATAAGAAGATGTGAAGGGATTTATTATCATCTTAGCTTCAGGAAGCTTTCAGGAAATGAGGCTCTGGTGTAGTTTTGGGTACTTTGTGGTCCAGAACTCCTTCTCTGAGACTCAGAAGAAAATAGACTGAATTTAACTGATTTAAAAAAAAAAAAAAAGGATGGACAGGTTCCTGGGACCCCCATGGCCACACTGTTGGTAATAGGACAAGGCTGATTATAGAAAAATATTTCTTTTAAATGAGGTAATGTTATGCATGATATCAAAAAAAGTGTGGTTGTGTGTGTTTGTAGGAATAAAAAAAGCTGTAGTGTTAGTGTAAAATGATTCAGCTGTGGTTAAATGCTGTATAAGCCAGAGTTAAGTGCTTCATTGGGAGTTAAACTCTATTAAAAGTCAAACACACTTCTCAACACTCCTTCTGCACTCATGAATGTTCATAAAAGGGATAGCAGAGATGACAATTTGCATTGTGGTGTTAAACAATTTTGCAGTAAAAAGCATCCTCCCTTGACAAACAAATGCATCCTGTGTGGAAATATGTACCAGCTCTTAGTGGTATATAGCACACAAGGGATAAAACATATTCCAGGAAACTTTAAATTTTCACATTTTAATTCCTCATTTCATTATTGACGTAAATACCCAGCAATGGAAGGGCAGAGAGATAAGAGTGTGTGCGTGAATTCACGGTGAATCCCTGTACTCAGAGCTTACAGGGCATATTGCCAAAACATGCAGACATACTGCCAACAATGGTAAGAGGTGGCTTAGAAAATTCACCCGGTCACCCCTCCCCCCACCATGAAGATGACAGCAGCCAGTGGTTTTTGCACTGACATGTAAAGCTCCTCACTCATTTGAATCAGTCTGGAAAGACGTCAGCCCAGAAACAAATGATTCCTCTCAGCAAGTCAAAGGTTGTTTTTTTTTTGTGTTTTTTTTTCCTTTTCTGCTGAATTTGCATTGAGCCTCATGCTGTCGCTTCAGCCCTCTGATAGCAGTTTGGGCACAAATTAATGACACCAGCGAGTCCCCCCTTCCAGACGCAGTGGAGGTTCAGTGACTCGTCTTTAAACATTCATGTGTTCCCGAAACAATTTTCTCTGTCTAATCTGAGGACGGTAGCGGTGGCGTAAATTATTCATCAGCAGGTTTGTCTGCAAGTGAAAGAAAGGTTGAGGAGAAGATCTGTCGTGATGTGCACGCGCACATCAGCAAATCGGCACATAGACATAAACATGCACAAAGTAGCTTGTATGCATACATTTACAGTCAAGTCAAACTAGATCAATGTTCATTCTGGAATTCAAGGCTTGGATGATCTCATATGAGTGTGTTTCAGTTTTGCCTTTACTAAAACTTTTTCGTAGTTATTCTCACAATATTCAATTTGTTTCAATTTCAAAATGTCAAGGCTGAAAAACCTGGCTTTCCTTATTTTTGTTGTAATCCTCAAATCTCAAATGAGGACCAAAACAAACAACACGTTCCATGCCATGTCGTTGCCACTTTAGCCCAAGGCAATTAGGTGAAACCTTCTGTCTTTAAAAACTGGCTCAAAAATACAAAGTTTAATTTTCTGAAGATAACAACTCATCTTCCATAAAAGGCTGCGCACTGTACTTATTTGTCATTGTCATTCAAACATGAAAAAATGGGACTATTTTCAGCGGTGGAAGAATAAGCGCTTCACTGTTTGTAGGTGTTTCTGGCAACAAATTCAAGAAGAAGACCAAAAAAAACAATCCTTTCCCTGCCACTAAGCCCACTTCAGCTGCTTAAATCACAAAAATGAAAAAAAAAAAAAAAAAAAAAGGTTAATAAAACCTGGTTACATTTAAAACAAATACTAGAAAACAGCTTGGCACCGTAAATGTTGTTAAATGTCCCTTACAATTCAGAAAATATAGCATTTTATTTTTCCAGCCTTGGATGAGTACAGTGGGTGTTTTTGTCTTTAAATCTCATGAAAGGAACAAAAATAAGCAAACAAGTCTTCTAACTGAGGCCATATAGCTCTAAAGTGAGTTTCAAATACACATTTCCACCTACAAACAATATAAAATAATATCCTAAAACAGCTGGGCACGGTACATATTTTGAAACATCTGTCAAACAGGAGTAAATATGCAACTTATAGGAACCTGTTTTCAGAGGTGGATTTCTACACATGAGGCCATTTAGCGTGTGCTTTTGTCAACAATCCCCAATACTAAGACCCAGTCTAACCATGACTTTCATGTCATGTTGTTGTATATGATAAATATCTAAAAACTTTTCAGTCTTATGTAAAAAGATAATCAGTCAATTTCTAAAATAATGGGGCTTTAAACATGTTTGTAAACATCAGCCAAACAGGGTAAATACTGCATTTATAAGGGTCTATTTTCACTTGCAGATTAATACAAAAGGACCTGTTTGCAGGTCTTTTTTTTAGGATTAGGTAACTGTAAGGAAAACTAAGTGTTTTCATAATAATACAGACAAACAGACAAAAATTAGATAGTGACTATAAGCTTAGTTAAATTCATACTCTAATGACATCCATTGTATTAACTATTTACATTGTGAATAAAAGACTCACTCTTATGAACAATCACACATTGTTATATATGTAAGACCCTTTTACAGCCAAAAGAATCCCATACAATTATCTAATTATTTGTCTTAATATGAGTCTAAATTTAGGTATATGTATTACGTCACTTCGACTGATGATTGTTTGTTGGCCACTAAATGTTGATCTGCTCTCTGTGTTGAATACTCCTCGGGTCCCTCGCTGCTGCTGTGGGCAGTGTGCCATTTGTGTTGAGGTGACGGAGGGATTTGTTTCCACAGTTAGGGCTGGATCGAGGAGGATGTGTTGCGGTGCTGATAAGGGCTACCTGGGACACCCTCTGAACGCTGACTTGATTGAGGGGGCATTTGTGTCGCCTGCAGGATGCGATGAGCTATCTTGGGGCTTGTTTGTGTTCTCAAAGCAGGACAAAATGAGTTAAATAAATCAACGCTACTGAATATGGACATCACATCAATGCTATCACTCTGTCTGCATAAAACAAAACATTTACCAGCTTTGACCTGAAGACGTGGAACAAATATTTTGCAGAGATACCACCCAATCCCTTGACACTCTCAAATTGGTTCTGCACTTAATAAGGTTTCCTCTTATCTCGTTAATTTCCCTCCACATCCTCCAGCCTATACGTGCAGGGAGACCTTAAAGCGCTTTATTTTCACTGCTTTCTTGTTGCCTAGCAAAAGCGTGTATTGGTATATAAGTCTCATGCATCTCAGCAATAAAACATGTTTTACTCAATTTCAGTTTCAATGACATTTTCAAACAATTTCCCTGGCACCTGTTCCCACAAATTACTTTCCAGGCAAGATTATTTCTCTCCTTAGGTCTGTCAAGACCGTTATGCCGTCCGCTTGAGTTCTTCAGGTGCATAGGCAATCAGTTCACTGGGTGTTGAATATGCAACAGTGAATTAGCATAATTATCTCATTGACCGGTACCTGTGCTGTGTGCCTCTGAATAGATTCCTGATGCGGGGGGATAGATTATCATGAGATGACTTCACAGATCAGTTAGGGTTCTTTTGAAAAACACCTGAAAACAGACGGCTTATTTTATATATATATATAAACGTCAAAATACATTCACAACTGTAGACGTAGCACTTACTTTTCTGTAAAGGGAGTGTGCCAAATTTGACTGAGGCCAGCCATCACTCACAGCTTCATTTCCAGGAGGGGAAAACAATGATCGTCTGAAGCAAAGTGGCTAAAAAGAAGGTCAAGTTAACAAACAAACTGAGGCATCGTTATGATGTCAATTTCAAGATAAAGGTCATTATTGCTGCACTATATCTTATAAGATCGCCACCTAAAATTGAATACCTAGTGGACGATCTATGATCTCTTCTGAAAGTCTTTCCCCATACCTAGTATATGTAGATACAGGTTTGTAAGTTGTCCATTAACTCTGCTGCTAGCCTCTTTGTATGCTAATCTTGTTTGACTAAACACAAGTATAATAGCAACACTTCTGCTTCCTCTATTTGTATGCCTCCCATCAAAAATAAGCAAAATCACATCCATAGTATTTCTTTGTTTAATCTAAGAGACTAACTCATATTTAAAATGTATACCATAGAGAGTTTATACTCTGCATGACTACATTTTTGTTCTTTTCATCTTAGTTATTAAATTCATTGATAAATCTTACTTAAACAAACCTGCATAATGTTAAAGCTTTCACAGACTTTCAGTAAGACTCCTGAGCTCCTGTTTAAATAAAAAAAGAAACACATCTTTATACAGTCAGTGTCAAGGTAAAGAGAGGCTGAGAATTTGAATGAAGTCCTGACTCACCATAAAGGTTGCCATAGTAACATATTTTCCCTTAGTTTCTTTGTGTTAGCCTAGTTTGTTTGTGCTCTGCCGCCCTCCTGTATAGGGAGATATCTGAATTAGCTCAAAGTATAAGAATGATTTGTTGCATTAAATTAATCTAAATTAACCGTGAATAATCGCCTCACAGCTAAAAGGAGCCGTAATCTGCTTTCATGCCACCAATCCCATGGTTTCGAACCAGTGCCAGAGGGATCCCCGGTTTGCATCTATTAATCTGATCATTAGCAACTTGCACAAAGCCCATCCTCCATCCTCCATCCTCCTGACATGTCATTTTGATCAAGCACTTCAACGCTTCCCATATAACCTGCTCACAATCTTTGTTGTCTGTTTGCTTTTTATCACATATAGTTACCATCTATTTCAAGTTGTTTTCTCAGCTACTGGATATGTATTGATGACATACATATATTTGCCAGATAACCTTTGTTTATTCTTTAATAGCATAGAAACTGAAAACATTTGTAATTTTGTATTTTTTAAGACATGTTTGCAGGACTTGATTGGCATTGTATTGGCTTCTACAAAAAACATAGACTGTAAATATTATTGGACAAAGCGTGAGTGACGTTACCCATCTGTTACTTCAGGGGGCTTTAGAGTACCATCGATTGCGGTCTCCATGTTTGAAATGTTGTCTCACCATAACTTTCAGTCAAACTAGCGACAGGCGATGACATGGAGCATAGGCGGTGTTTTAAGCCTCTTGACAAACTGTTACACTGTCCCTGCTTGTCAATAAGTTCAGCTACGCACCTTATTGTGAATAACACTTATCCTTTTAACACTTATCCCCCCCCCTCCCCAGCAGGCTGTTTTAAACAGAGGTATTACATCATCATCATCATGATATAACTATCACTGATCAGCCTTGTAACTTTGTCATGTTTCCATTCTCTACAAAGTAAAGTATAAGACTGTAAAGTGCTCCGTATTTATAACAGTGGTACAGTCAAATAATGCAACCTGCCTTCATTACTCAACACAGATCTATTTTGCTCACTGACCAATTAGGCTTTCAAACTGTTTCTCTTGGACAGTGAAGGCAAGTTTAGGTGCCTCAGGGATTTACGTATTAGCTGTATAAACAGTGATGCAGTCCATCTATTAGCAGCCTGGCACTGTTAATGATGTGTGCAGCCTGTGTGTGTGTATGTGCTCGTATTGTCTGTGACTTTGTTGCATTACACAGAGGCAGCAAGGTGAGACCTGTCCATGTTGTTGCTTTCAACACCTAGTAAATAATTCAGCATGAAGCAGTATTTAATTTTAATGTAGGGAAGCATATACGGTACATTTTTAATAAGTTAACTCTGGATTTCTTGGCTTGTTCTGGTGAGTATACTTTCAGTGTATGCAGTGTCTTCTGCCATGTTGTTGATCTAACAACACTGCAGCTACATGTTCTTGTATTCCAGCTAAAGCTACTTTCTCCTTTTACTGTTTTTCTGACCTCTTGGCTGGAAACAATGATTAGAGACGCTTGTTCTCACTATGAGGCTGGCTGCAGTTGAACATGTGAACATGTCCTGTAGGTGGGAGACAGGAATGTGTGAGTTCTCTGTCTTTTGCTTTTTGTGCTTCTAAAAGCAGCATGAGCAAAGCATTAGTATCACAGTTACTGTCCGCTGATGTGAGGTATCAGTTGAGCTCAGTGGTTGTGTAAACAATATGAGCTAAAATTGCCTTTATGCAGCTTAAAACATACTATTTTGCTGTGTTCAAAAGATACTACCTACAGGTAAAAATGAAATTGGACAATTAATATCAAAAGAATAAAAATAAACCACTTTCACAGAAGTGCAGAGAAATGTATAGAAAAGAAGGATATTTCTGTGTTTTATAAGGAGGACCAAAGAGCTCATTTTTAGCCCAAAAAATTAAAAGGTTGACTCATTTTAAGCCTCTGATGCAAAACCAATGAATCACTGTAAATGTGCTGAGGACTTCCAGATACTAACCCAAATGGGATGTCTTTCAAAGTAAGAGCACTGGATTGTCAGCCTATGAGTTTCAATGCAACGATACCTGGTTCACTTTTTTTTACATTAGCTCAGGTATTTTTAAGTGCTACACATTTGAAAGGGAGACCATAAAGACTCCAGCCAGTAGCTCATTTTGTCCATGAACACTGAATTTGTTTCCAACAAACAGCCCTTTCAAAGTTTTTCAAGGTCTCTATCCTTCAATCGTTCAATTTGAACCGGCTGAGGAGACTCAACGTTATTAGGGCTTCTGCTTTGAGAAACGCCACAATGTGAAATCAATTTGGCAGAAAAGGAGAGCCTAATTACCCATGTTTTGGCTTCTACCTTAAGAAGCACTTGGGTTTAATTTGAAGTAGACATGAATAAAGTGAATGGAAGATTTCTGATCGATGTCTAAGATTGATTTGATTCAGCTCCAAGATGTAATGGCCTGGATGATCATACAGTTTCTTGTGTGGATATTAACATTTACAGGTAGGTATTTGTGTCCACACAAGTCTGTCAAAGTATTTGTGACCAGAGGTTGACACAAACTTTTACAGCTTAATAAGTACAAGATGATATTTCTTTGCCTTCAAAAATAAACTATTCAATTGAGGAACGGAAATGGTCTTTCAACAAAGTTGTAAGGCCATGGTGCTTTCTATATTTTATGCTAGATGTAGAAAGGTAATTTTAAAGAAAATGAGAAGTAAAGATAACAAAGTAAGTGCAGCAGGCCCATTTTTCTTCTTTGAAGACAGATGGATCATCAAGTGTTGTTTAGGTATTCATGATGTCCAGAGGATAAATCCCAGAGAACTTAATGGTTAGCTATATTTGACAGAACATCTTCCAGTAAGTTATAGGTTTTACTTATTCATTTTTTTTTTTGCCATGACGTTTGGTACAGTTACTCGTGTTTTTGAAAGGATGAAACCTAATCATTTTCAAACAGCACTTTAGGATTGCAATTTATATGCTAGCATGTTGGCAGTTAGCTGAGTGCAATGTTGTGTTCTTTTTAACATCCTTTGTCTCACTCTTTTTCTTAAGTATTCATATTCATATCCCCAACAGGATGAATAAAAAAACATCGCCTTCATTTTCATATTGTCTACACCACAATTTGTAAGCATGCTAACATTAGCACTAATACTATAATCTTGTGTCAACTGGTATTTGTGATTTCATCCACAGGATGAATCATGAACCATCCATTTCAGCATTTGTGTCATTTTAGCAAGCTAGCATGTTAATGTAAGTATTTAACTGAAAGCTGAGTGGCAGTCTAGATTAGATATATTTATATATTCATGTGTCCCACAGGATAAATCATGTAACTTTTCGTCTTCATTAGCCAGTTAGCATGTTGTTGTACGCATGCTAGCTCACTGACATTAGCATTTAGCTGACAGCACTGCTTTGTGTGACTCTTTTCACAGCTTATGCAATTTATTTCTTGGCATCCATTTGTAAGTAAAACATTTTGAAATATTTTTTGTACATCATTGTATGCATATTTAATATTAGTGTTTTAGTCTGGCAAATCTCATATGATTTTGTCTGCAGACAAAGTGACAACGCATCATTCCCTAAATCACTTTGTCTGTGAGCATGTCTCTGAACAATTATGCAATAATACTTTTAGCAGCTTATCAAGCCAAACTTTATACACAGCTGTATGTGACTCTGTCACTTTATATTTAGGCCACCTATTCCCCGAAGCAGACACTGCATAATAGAAAAAGAAATGTAGTTGAGGTTTGAAGCTCAGTGATGTCAGCTGCTTTTGGGTAATCTCCACCCGGATTCATATCTGCTTGAGTGGTGCTTAACAACAGCTTTGGTGCATTGACTCAGCTGAAGTTAAGTGCTTATCTCAATTCTGAATACAAGCTAATGAAGTAGAAGGAAATCAGTTAGACTGAGGGAGAAGTGGGTACACCAAAAGACCAAATGATTACATTTCACCACACATTAACTTCTGGAAAGCAGTGAACAGAAATCACAAATTGGTGACACAATGTAAGTGGCCCTTTATCAATTAACGGGTATTATCCAGCTAATTAGCTTAGCATCTGAGAATATGCTCGCTTTCTTCAGGGCTTGACCTTTCTGTTACAATAATGTGCTTGAAGTCACTCAGAAAGCTGTTTAAGTCTTTCAAAGTAGGGGGAAAACTGCGCAATATAACCTCATTATATCAAATATTTCCCAAACCCCCATTTGTAAACACAAAGCCAGTTGAAGCAAATCAACTGTGAGAGGATGCATGTTTATATAATCTCAGCACACCAACGCACAACCAAAGTTGTGTTGCACGCCTCCCCGGTGTTTGTTGCGTGCTCAAGCTTAGATATACAAGATGTTTTATTTTTTTACACCTTAGGCACTTTATTATCACACCTTTAAAAGCTACAGCAACCTAAATAAATCAGCGTACAGTATAAGTGTTGTGCCCGGGAGGAAAATCAGTTGTCAGTTATTCTTCCTACCTGCTTACCTGAGGCATGAGAGATTGATCTCTTTGTCTTTTTTTTCAATGTAACCTTGTTCTATGAAAAAAAAAAACTTTTCTGCTTGTTGTTTCTACTATGTTCTATTTCTTCTTTTTTTTTTTTTTTTTTTGCCATTTTCAACAAATCGAAATCACACACTAAATGATTTGGACAGTGTGATTCTTTAGGCAACAATATTTTATTACCTGGAGAAAAACATACATTCTAAAATCATTTGACAAAAATAGACCTCTACAAGCTTATGTTTTAGAGCCTGAAATTTTGCTACAGATTCAACTTTCTCATTTCAACCATTTGGTTGGTTAAGAAAATATTTGGGGGGTGCTGGTAGCCTAGTGGTCGGTGCAGCCCATGTACAGAGGCAGAAGCCCTTAAAGTTCGTCCTACTGTATGTGTCCTCTCCCGTGTGTCATTCCCCACTTTCTCTCTCCCTGATTTCCAACTCTATAGAATAGGTATATAAAGCCCAAAACTTAATCTTTGAGGGAAAAACAACAAAGAACGATATGGTGTTAAAGGGGTCATTTTATGCCTTTTCTGGTTTTATATGCTCTTTAGGGTGTTTTCCATGTGTCCTGTGCATGTTTAGGCACATCTATGTGCAAAAATTCAAAGTCCGCGGAAACACGGCTTCTCCTACGTTCTTCTGTTAGCTGTAGAATTAGCCGCATGTAACGCTCGGTTCTAGCCCCCCTCGAAAAAAATTTGCCAGTGTGACGTCTTGTCAGTGTGAGATCACTGATCTAAGCCCATTGGCTCGTTGTGGCAAGCACCTGCAGCTCATGTTGCACGCCCCGTTAACTTCTGTAGCACGCCCATGATATGCCATAGCCTGCGGTAGCGCAGTAGTGATAAGGTGCTAATGTTTTTGCTCCCCTCAGAGCAAAAGTGGCTGCATTCCCAATATGGTAAAAGGGGTGTGACATTTCCGAGAACCATGCTGAGCGGCTGACCAAGTACGGCAGAGCCGACAGGCCAACCAATCAGTTCAGACTTGGCACACGTGGGGACTCTGAACGTGGGCACTTCAGAGCCTTAGAGAGAGTCAGAAGCGAGTCGGTGCATGGAGCGGCAATACATGAAAACAGACACTTTTTTAGAACTATAGCTATTGTGAACATACTTTAGTAGGTACATAGATTAAATATACAAACCCCAAAAAGGGCATAATATGACCTCTTTAACATTCATGATCCTCAGAGCATAAATGCTAGTTCTGTTGGAAGTGATGAAGGTTTTACTCTCTTAATTAAAAACCTGATGTAATGCCATGAAATTTGGGAAAGATATTCATGTCCACCAAAGGATGAATCATGAAGATTTTACTCTTTGTAAACGAGCATTGTCGTTGATGTTTGTTAGCACACTTGGATTAGCATTTAGCATTAAGCTGTTTAAACTTCTTGCGAATTAACCCTCCTGTTTTAAATGTGCCGAACCTATATATTTTTATTTCTGGGCATCAATTTTTGGGATAAAAATTGAGAAATATTTTAAACTTTTTATTATGATAAAATATAAGGGTTTTGAATCTGCAAAACTCCAATTCCTTGCTGCAGATGATGTGATGACACATTAGTCCTGTAAAACATGTTTTGGGACAATATTACACAACATTTGAAAGCTACAGCAGCCTAGACAATGGCACTATACACCATTTTTTTTGCAAAAGAGAGGAAAACAGGTGTTTCTTTTTGTATTTACTGTATCTCTAAAGACCAAAGCTTTTTATCCTTTACTTTGAAGATCAACACTTTATTTCATAGTGGAGTTATTGATTTAAGTTGCAGTATATGACATCAGCCGTGGGCTTTAAGTCAAGTCTAATATATTGAATAAACTAGCTGAAACTCTAGTCCGCACAAGGCCTGGCCTGCAGTCCAATTTACCACATCTTACTCAAAGTGTGCGTTTGCTCTTTTCCCTCACTTTGATAAGAACAGCAGTCATGATAGCAGCGTTGAATGTCAACGAGCGGGGGAAAACCGTGTTCTTTTAGTTCCCGAGCGGAGGGCGCCGTCGGGTTACAGATGGGCCACGTGACAAGGTGCTGTGACTCATTTCCAGCTCACTGGCATTAACGAGCAGTGCCCTTTCTGCTGGCTGGCACAGTGTGGGAGCAGGCGGGCTGGATGACAGTGCGATAAGAAGGAGGGAGTGAGAAGGCTCCTGCTGCTTTCATCAAAGAGAAGTCAAGAGTGGAATGCATTCAGCGGCGCAGTTCTGCTCAGATAATTGCCTTGATAAAACACGTTCTTTGTTACTTCGCTTACCTGTTTAACGGAGGCTGTCATGTGAAGAATTACATGGTTGGATACTCTCTGAGATGATAATGCAGTAATGGAGACTGCTGTTTGGTTGCTTGTTTGTCAAGGTGGCCTTATTTAGAATTCTCTCCTACCTTCAGTTTCATGTGCCGATCTTTGCCTTTTTATAAATAAACTTGCCTTTTCAACAATTCAAAACATACTTAATGTAATTTTAACAGCTTGATACCCCAGGAGCTGAAATGCATTACTATTAAGAGAGAGGTTTAAGTGGTTAAAAATATATGTACTTATCAAAAAACAGATTACTGTGTTCTTATCTCAGGTAGTCAAATACCAATGAGTTTTTAAAACTCTTTGGAGTCACTGAGACTTTGGGCTTTACTTTCTTGTCTGTCAAACGGTTAAATCTGTATCCCCCTTCGTCTTGACCACTGTCTCAAGTAGACTTTATTTTCTTCTGTAGGCTAAATCAAGATTCAAGATTCCAGATGCTAATTGTCACTCCGGTTACAAGTTATACAAGTTGCGAAATTCTTGTGCTAGGAAGCTTCTTTGACAAAGGGTAGTTGTCAAATATAAAGACATAAAATAGAATAACACTAAAAAGAATATAAAAACTGAACAAAATAATAATAGGTCAGACAAGCCCATTTAGAAGGGAGACTTGTTAGCTGCACTTGCATGAAGATGTCTGACAATATTTAAAGCCAAGTTATTGTGAGAGTATGGGATCCTGAATCGCATAACAGCCGATGTGTACCTCCTCTTTTAATATCCACACATACTGTTTTCCTACACACAACCAATGCCTGCCGAAACACTAGTGAACAATTAGACTCGACCTTCAAGTGGAAAATTGAATGATGCTGCTGATGAATCATGTAATTTGCCTTACGATTCTGCAAACAGAGATGAATGTTGTGAGTTTAAGTTAACATACGATGCATGAAATACTTTTTAGCTCATGAAACTCATGTTTGTTTGTTTTTTTTAAAGAAAATGACTTTAAGTTTCTCCTAATTTGGTCTTTTAGCAATGATATTATAGTCATTTTATATGAAATGTAATGGCTTTTATGTATTTTAAACATTAAGGTTGCAGTCAGGTAAGAAAAGGAGAGAGATTTATTTGAATCAAATCAAACAGTTTAGGTTTCAATGAGCGTTATTGGTAGAGTTCCAGCAGTGAAGTTTGTGGAACTTTGAGGACCGTGAAGGTCAAGCCACTTTTAACAAAACACTGTAAGGGTTATATCTGTAATTGAAACGTGATCACTTTCTCAAGCAGCACATATAAAAGGACAAAAACACGAGAGCACAAAATGAAATGAAGAGACTCCAATAATTTCATGTTGTGCAGGTTTCACAGACTCGACTACAAAAGCAGCTGCTTTTACCCAAACCACTGTGGATCCGAAATAAAGTTAGATTTTCTTGGATTCGATCAAGTTTTCACAGCAACAATTTCCCAACAACTACTTCAGTGATTTCACTTCAACAGAAGTGATATTTGGCTTCCCTCCAAGCAAGTAAGTTAGCCTTCAAGGACGTTGTAATCTGCTTGACTCTCCTCTTCAATTTAAACCTTGCTGTAGCAAATGCACTGCCAGTTACAAAGTAGAGAAAGTCCTCTACTTTCAAATGAGAAAAAAACATCTAATACAAACTGAACAAAAGGAGCGACGTCTCTTTTGAAACAGTTTGGTTGCTAATAAGCACAGACATCTGGCAGCTCTATGTTCCAGGTGAACGTGTCGGTGCCAGAGGTTTTCGACAAGCAGCTGGATCTGTGGAGATAAAACACTGAAGGTTATCCTTGATCGCTCCACGATGTAATCTCATCATCAGCACCACTTCAAAGTGGAAGGACAGAGCGAGGGATCCAGAGCCACCTCTTGCTAATTCAGCAGATGCGTAATCAGTTCATGCTAAAAAGAAAATCCAACATGGTCGCTCGTGCATGGAGGAAAGCTGCAAACAAGACTTATTATTTCATATTTCATCTTCTTTATGTAAACCCATATTTTCCTGGGTGCAATCAAATAGATTTTGCAGACTTGTTATTTTAGCGGCAACAGAAGTGATTAGGACACATAGACACACACTAGGAGCTTTGGGATGCAGGCAAAGCTAATCAGCAGCGCATAGGAAAGTAATTAGTAGCCACAGCAGCATGTCACGTGTGAGATGAACCAGTTGGTGGAGAAAATATGTGCATAATGTTGACAGAAATGGGTGAGAAAACTGAAAAAAAAATCTGTGCTTTTCTGCACCACTTTAAAGTACAGTCAACTATGAAGTAAAAAATCGGTGTTTGAAAATGTGAGATTCCTGTTCACTTGGCATGTTTGAGTCTCAGCCTCTTTGTTATTTATATTTGTCCTCATTAATGTAACTACAAGGAGCAAGCCAAAAATCTGCTGTGAATAGCAGCATCTTGGATTTCAAATGAGAGTTAAGTCGATGCCAAGAGGACTACAATTGGAGCCTTTTAGCACGACACAATGCAGCACTCGTGATTGGTTGGAAGGCCGCAAGAGAGGTGGTGAGCAACAGCATGTAAGTGCATTCAACAGGAGGGATTAATACAGCCTTAACAGCTCGTTTGTAGCTGCGTTCCTTTAGAACCTTTAGAGCGTTGTCTCGAGGTCAAACAAGGGCGTGATGTGTGAGGAGGACCATGACATTTTCTACTTACTCTTTAAACCTTCAAATCTGCTTTCAAATATAAGCGGATTCATAGGTTAAGACTTAGATACAAAGAAAGAAAAGAATCCTTTTCGATGTAGTCCTTACATGTTTTATGTCTAAAGTGTATTTCTGTATTTGCCCTGTATGCGATGATAAAAAAGCGTTTGTGTGTTGCGTTGTGTCGCATAATGAGGCGCAGCAATCAAACCAGGAGTTCACAAAGTGTGGTGATAATCAGGGGACACATTATCGTCCTCTGCCGTGGGATTCTGATAAATTTGGAGCTTGTTGTCAACCGAGTAAGACATCTTTGAATGTCACTGACCCCACACCAAACACATTATGTACATCTTAATAAAAAGGGAAAAGATTTTCCAGCAGAGGTGATAGTAAACAGGTTTTATAACAGAACAAACAGTGCTGTAGCTGCTTGTTTGTCTGGATTGCAATTGCTACGTCTGATTACAGTGAAGCAAAACAAATCAGGTTTTTCCTCAAGTTGTCAATCAAGAATAATGGCATCAACAATCAGATGTCTTACTGCTAGCGAGTTTATCATGATGCCAGGAAGTTTTTCATGCTGCCGGTGTTTTTTTTGTTTTTTTGTTTTTTTTTCACACAAGCTAAGAAGGCTGAGACTCTTGAGGTGATGTTTGCTGTGACTTTGGGCGATACAGATAAAGATTGATTGATTAATTGAACAAGTTGTTTACCTTGATGGGGAGTTGGAAGTGTGAAGTCTTTTACCTGCAGCTCTAAATATTGTTATTTGTTTGCTTGTTTATTTGAAGGAAGGTGTTTTAACAGTTAAAGGAGCCACATCTATTTTTTGCCAGGTGATAATTGAATTTTTAGACTTAAAGCTGCTTTATAGGGGTTGTTAATTGCTTATAAAACACATAAAAAAGAACACTGATGCCACTTTGGGACCTACAATAGCAGACAAGACAATCAGCAACATGCTGACTATTTTTACTTTCTACTTTTTAGTACGGGTAGGTGTCCCATGAGACCATTTACAGAAGGCCAAACTAACATCCTCCGCTTTTCATTTTGCACAACGAGTGGAACAGGAGAAAAAGTGCACAACATTAAATCTTTTTCACAAACAATTCTCATGGGTTAAATTAACATTGAAATAGTAAATACCCACCAAGGGTCGTAGACGTTTTACTTCAATAGAAACGGCTTCTCAAATTTCCATAATTATTCCCTCCATAATGACCTTTTAAAAAGTTAGCAGCGTGGTCACTGTGTTTTGGTTTAAAAACTCTCACATTTGGTGTCATGAGGTGCGTTAAACTCCAATCTGTGTCATGATGAAACTCCTTTAAAGCGTCCTGATGCTACAGTACCTCTTTTAGAGTAGAAAAATAGGTAAGTTTGATTATAACTGTCTGTACTGTAAATTGTCAGTATTTTGTTTAATATGTGTCACCTTTACTTATTTCTGGATTTCTGTGCGTTAGTCCTAACTTGATTTGAGGTTGTACGTTCATTCCTTTATTTGCAATCACAGTCAATATTCTCCTCTACACTCCCTTTCACTGCATGCACACAGAGCATGCATCTGTACTATCCTCCATAATTCTCTGTTTGAACCATGTTAGCAGGCAGAACAGCTAACTCTGTTGACAATGCTATCAGTGCGTGTCAGCTGGCTATTGAGTTGCAAAATGTTTTACCCTATCAGTGTGATTTGTTGAGCATAGGAAAATCTAATTAGCCACCATCATTGGGGAGGGAGCCTGACTGACATTGATGCACTTCACGTTGACGTTTTCCATAGAATAATTCCCAGACTGCACCCACCCTTCGTTTTCATTTCTTTAGCCTATCACTTTCATGTTCATCCTTTTAGCTTTGATTCTGAAGTGTTGCACAGATTTAACCAAAGGCTAAACATGGAAGTGTATAAACTGACAACAGAATAACAGGTGCTCAGCTTGCACCAGACTTCTGCGTGATTTTCGTTTGCCTTTTTTCCAATTTGAAAAAAAAGTGAGGTTGAAAATGTAATACCACTGAAAACTGAAACATCCAACAAGCACTTAGTTATATTTCTATAGTCTCAGTAAAAAGTACAGATGTCAAGTTTAACAAGGAGACCTAGACGCGTTCAAATTATTAATATAACATTTCCTTTAAAACTGTTTGATTACGAGCCCGGATTACCTTTTGAGTCTGTGGAATATCGATTAAATATAAGAACTGCAATGTAGACTTGAGTCTCTCTTTTTTCTTTAAAAAAAATGACAAAAATATCTGTGTCATTAACATGCAGAACCCTTTTATGAAATGTCCTGCCTGATCATAAACTTATAAACCAATCAGACTTTTGCCAGCATATTGTGACATGGCTTGTGCATTATTACGGAGCAATCTGACTTCAAAACTGTCGGCAGACCGTGAACATCTATGCCAGCTGGAAAAAGAGGCTCCTTCTGTTGCACTAGGTGGCCATTCATTATCCTTAATTCTCAGGCAGTAATGGTAGGCTAAACATATGCTTATGTGCTCAAGTTGGGGTGTGTGGCAACATCTGGATAAGATTTTGCAAAGTGCAAACATACTGTAGTTGTCCTGGGTATGCATCCACATGGTGCACAATAACTGCCTCTGCATGCATATTGGTGTGTGCAATGAGCTGGATGGGCTCAGGTAATGTTGGCTGGGCAGCACAGGTGGATTCAAGGGGTGGTCAGGGTGGCATGGGCCAAAAATTTAAATCCAATTGGCACCCTGAATCAAGTATTTGGTCTGTGTTGCAACAGGAAGCCAAGAGGTTTTGTTTTATTTTAATGTGGCACATTTTGAGTAGTTTAAAATATTTTAAAAGTACATAGGAGAACTGTAAAATAGTGAATAATTGGGATTAATGAGAGCCTCTACTGGGATTTATTACAATTCGATCCTCTAATCAAATGACGGTACTTGTGAAAAGAGCTCGAAAGGAAGACCTGCTACATTTAAGTTGCCACAAAAGCTGTTTGCAGCCTGTTGCGAGAAATTCAAATAAGCCCCGCCTCATTATCTGCAGACAGCCGATCATAGTTGTGGTGGCCAATCAAATTTCATAGGGGTCCATACCAACCCAGGCCAACCCTTGGAAGCGCTCCTGCTGTGCTCAAATTAATGTTTAAATTAAGTCCAAGAAGTCAAAAAAGACCACACTTGCCGAGCTACAAGGGATCAAGGGTAATTAAAGCAACAGAGGTCATCTATTTCTGGGCTGGCGCTGCATTCCCCTCGACAGGCAGTATGTCTCGGCTTCTGCTGATAATAACAGCAAAACGAGGGGAATTGAATTAGAATTTAATCAATACCAATTCATAGCTGTCCGCAAGTTAAAAAATAGCCTCTTCTCACATGAAAAAACTCCCTGATAGGTAAATCATAAAATATTGGTGTATTTGCGGACTGTATGGTAAATATAGATCACTGTCCACGCAGAAAATCCATATGGCCGACATCTGCTGTGAGACTGTGAGGTTATTTATTTGGCTTAATTCTCTTCCAATTAGCATCCCAGCTATAACTTTGCTCTGTTGCCCCATTTTTCATTTCTAAATGTAAAATCTATTCTTTAAATCTTTTTGGGAGGATTTTGTTTTCCCACTGCCTAAGGACTATATTTGTTAATGTTCCAGCTGGATCTAGGGGCTCAGATTTGTGCTGCGTCAAAGCACCAACCAGCCAGAGTGTTTAATATCACCTGTGTGACTGCACAACTGCTTAGAATACAGCTGTAAACTATCTAAGGGAAAAGTAGGTATTACAAATAGAGTACTTAATGCTGACAGGTCTCAGTGTGATTTATTTTTTTGCAAGCAAGACACATGTTAGAAATTGTAGGTAAAAGGGGCTGACAGGAGGTATTAATCAGTCTGTTAAAAGGGTTATTAGTGAAGTATTGTAGCCACTTATTCCAAATTTGCTGACTTGTGTGATTGAAATTGTTACAATTAGATCCAGATTGTAGCCGCAACATGTTAAGTATATTCAAATTGCGAAGCATCTGGGAGTATGCTGTGTTTGTTTTGTTTTGTTATGTGTGTGCTGTTGTGTATGAAGTGTCTGAAGTATCTAGGACAGAGAGAATATACTGCTCCTTTAAGTTTATAACGTATACATCTGGAGAGAATTTGTATCTGAAGGAGATTTAGGAGTCCCCTCAAGTTGAATGTTTACCTTAACAGTGTTGTGTAAGAGAATTGCCAAATATGGATGTGTTACATGATGTTTTTTATGACCCATGACGAAAAGCAGATGTTTTGGGTGCATATAGGCGATTGTCTCTGTATGTTCGGGAGAGATCATTATCATTATTGATCATTAATGATCCTCCTGGTCAGACATGACCACTGACTCTGTTTCTTGCTTAAATAACAATTATACTCTTTGAAAGCAAGTCAGTCTCAACGGCGAATTTCTTCATCATCAAACATATCAACAACAAGGAAATCCACATCATGTACAATATGACTATATAGTGAAGTGTCTTGATAGCAGCGGTATAAGGCAATGATATGATATGTAAAGTCATGAATAAGTAACATTCCCATTTTACAACTGTTGTTCATAACAAGTGTTTTAATTGGACAAAGGGCCTTTTAAGAGTATAACAGCACTTGGACTTTTCACTTTATGAATCACTTCGCCTCAAGGTGTTCTGAATGATGTTATGTAATGTTACAGCAGGCCGTGTTTGTCCAGGTTAATAAGCTGTTACCAAACGGTCACACAGGCAGCAAAGAAACTTTCAACAGGCGTGTGTTTCACTGTTGGAAACAATGTACATTTGATATTACTGGTAGTAGACAAAGGGCCAAAAGAAAAAGTGTGTTCCTTGGCTGCTGACCAGTGCCTGTCCAGTTGCAGAACCAGTCATGTCTGTGGACAAAGATAAATCAGTAAATATTGCTTATTGTTGTGGACTTCTGTGACTGCGCAACAACTGTACTGATATATAGCACTCCCTCTCATTCATATTCCATTAAATATGTGAACATGTCTTTAATTCCATTAACTTGAGTTTGTACTTATCACATATGTTAAATGATTGGTATTAAAGCTCCCGTGATGTAATTGTGATTGTGTGCGATTTCTGCGCCCCCTGAGGACAAGGCAGTGTGTCGAACAGTCTCTTTGCTGATTCTATCTTGAGCGTTTGTAAATAGTGTTTTGTGATGAAAATCTCACCCTGCTTTCTGTGAACAGTCAAATGTATCCCTCGCTGTGGACTATGTGGAGAGAGAAAAAAAGGCAGTTTCTTCAGCGTGGTGTTAATCACATCTTCTGACACCTTACCGTCGGCAGAGGCTTCAGGCATTAGAAATAACTGTGGAGAAATAATCTATCTTTATGCTGATGGTCTGGTTTGCTTGTGTAGCTCACAAGGAGGAATCAATATATGTTTCAGTCATGTTTCATAACCAGCTGTAAGCTCCTCACAGAAGCTTTAAAGGAAACGCTATTCTGAAGCCTCCGCTCTCCTCCAGCGGCAGACTTCCAACCCCTCTCCACTCACATTTGCATGAAGGAGTTATGAATTGAATGCACCATAATTAAATACCATTTAGCGCAAGCAGTTCCCTTTTTCTTTTCTTTTTTTAATTATCCTTTGCTTGAGCTGCAATTGCCTGTGTCCTGCATTGTTGTGTTAGCCCTTAGCAGGCTAATGTTAGCTCACTTTGGTTAACTCATAGCTTCACATTGCACATAAATTGACACAGAATGACCGTGATCTAAAGATACTTACGTGATATCCAAATAAGCAGTGAGTAGGCTATGCTATTCTTCTTTTCTCTAGTCCTTTACTAAAACCCTCCCGTCCATGTAAACATGATGTAAACACGGCTCCGACAACAGTACAGGTGGCGGGACTCGGGCATGTCACACATTGCAGTCATGACTCTTCCTTTAAGGTTGATACTCAAGTATGAATGTATACATTTAAAATGATGAATTGCACTGTACATTACAAGTTATACAATGATTTATTATAGTTTAGTTTAAGCACATTAAAGACGCCCAGTTTGTCCTTGTTTTTCCAGCACATTATTGTCGCTGTTTCAAACTGGCAGAAATGTTTCTGTCACTTTTGCTCTTAAAGCTCCTGGGATGATCCTAAAGGTCACGGTCGATGAAAATAACTGCTCTGACTTTAAGGTTGCAGAAATCAATCATTTGAGTTTTGAGGCTTTCCATTTGCACCCATGGGTGTGAACGTTATCTGGATGTAATAAACAAGCAAACAAAATTCAGCATGCTCTTTATAATGAAACATTGTTCGGTTCAGACGCATGTAGGATGTATTCAATCAGCATTGTATTGACACATTGTACAGACATAATTATGAAACTAAAAAAAACGTGCACAATGTGAGCCGAGATGTCATTCATTGGGCCTGACAGTATGTCGCATAGCAGCGTCTGCCTGCAGGGTGAAGAAATGCGACCATCTATTTGGTGAAGGCAGTCAGATTGATCACAATGGGAGCAATCTCTTTTCCCCCCAGACGCTTGTTTGGGTTGTGTGTAAGCTGTTCCAGCCGTCTCTATCAGAGCACACTCCGCTAAACCTCTCACACTCTGCTTGCAGGAGCAAACATAGCACATTGGATGCACAGGCCAGTCACTTTAAGTTGTGCCCTCTTTTTTTTATTTTGAGCAAACACACACCTTATTACATTGTGCCTGCATGAGAGTAGTTATAGAGGACCTTAATCCGTCTTTTAAAGCTGATACTGTAGCTGAGCCAGAGGGTTTGGCCTGGAGACAGTTCATCTCAGGACAAAGCTCTTTTTTTTTTTTTAAGGCTGTATTTGGGCTTTACTCGTGTTTGATTGTGCGTGTCTGTGTGTGCATTTGTGATTGTGTATGCATCGGTCCTTTCGGAGACCATTAGCGTTTGCAATGATTTGAACTCAATCATGCTGAATGTTGTGCATAGGATTAAGGTTGTCGAGGCAGATGTTGGCAGCATTCAAAATATTGGACAAAAAAAGGCTGCTCTATTTACAGAATGTAATTTTTAAAAAGTAAAAAAGCATCCTCTCTCAGTAGTGGGTGGGCCTACATGTAGAACAAGAAAAAGAGCAACAGCGCAGCTACTGGAAGACAGAAAGTTAACCCGACTCGACCCCTTTGATGAGCCCCTGATATGAATGCAGATCAGCGGAAACACCTGGAGCGCTGTGGCGATGTGGCTTTTGCTCTGTGTTATGCATCACAGAGCACCATGATCCTCCAGATGCATAAAAAGCACTGCCAGATTTGTTCTATGTAGGGCAAGACAAGAAGCGGGGAAATGGGCGTAACTAATATCATTGATGTTTGTGCATAATCCTGCACACATGATAGTAGTATTTACTTGCAGCTCTTCGGGGCATAAACAGTGGCAGTGCTTTCCACCCATTTCTGACGTACATAAAGACCGCTGGTGGCCTATCGTCAGCTTCTATTGTTCATACAGCTGACTGAAAATGTGACATTCATCTGGCACAGTTAGTAACTACTAACACAGAAGTTGAAGAGGCTGTATTAGTGAAGGTTATAATTACTGTGGGGATTGATTTTTGCTTGCTGTAAAGTGTGTGTGTGTTTATGTATACATTATCATCAAAATATGACGCTTGGAGAGGTCAAGTTGGCTTCATTGCTTATTTCAATTTCATTGTGCATTGCATTCAGTTATTTAAAATACTGTGAGGAGTATCTCTGTCATTTTCCCATTAATAGTGATGCCTCTATGTGACCTACAAAAGCAAACCAGACAGTCAGCCCCGACATGACTATTTCTTTATGGATATTTCAAACGTCTGTCATGGCTGCCACCAGGTCCAATTCTGACAGAGCACTTTGCATTTGTTTAGATGTTTACCTGTGAAGTTTCACAGGGATTAACATGTTACACACACATTTGTACACAGCGGAGCGAGCTCTTCACGGTCTACTTTAAAGTTGTAATATGTAGAATTTGTAATAAATTATTTAAATGAATACAAAATGGACTAAACCTATGTTATATAGGTTTTTTTTTAACTTACATTACCTCTTATATTTCCAACAGTTATCAAAGCCAGAGAAATCCTTCATATTAGAGTTGTAACGCCCCGTGTCTTTTGTGACGGCTGCCATGACAGAGCCGCCATAAGGGACACATCATTGTATCGTTGCCATGGTAACATTGGATGTAATGTCATCCGATTTCACTGCTGCAAAAGGAAGCGGGAACTTCTACTGAATGCTTGTTTGTTTGTTTTTATCGGGGGGGGGGGGGGGGGGGGGTAGCAGAGAGAATCATTCCCATGATTCCCCGCTATAGTCTCGTCGTCATCTTTTGTTATTGTTTTGATTGAGAGCGGTGGAATTATTTACATGATGTGTGTTTAAATGAGGCCGCAACACAACACATTCATAACAACAAGTGAAAAGACAAATTAAAAACCTCTCCATGAGTAAGGCATGAAACATGCTTTCATGAAAAAAAAATGAACGAAACTGCTCGCTGATGTTTTTGTTTGACACTTTTAAAGTATCTGATCCCAGGTCTTTTTTTAACAGTGATGCTGTTTAATTCACTGAGCACTTGTTTAACTATTTGAAGTGGTTTAATGTGTTGATTTAGTACGGTAGATACCTTGAAAAGGAAAAGTTCTCTCTTTGAGTAATGTTCAAAAAGCGGAGGCCTGCTCTTTATGTCCAAAAAAAAGAAGGAATTTGGCTCTATAAATAAAAACTATTTAAATAGTTGATTGATTGTTGTTTTTTTTTTTTACTATATTGAGATATCAATACTGATAAAAGCCTTGTTAATAAAATGATAGAGATCACAACCACAACCTTCAAACCTTCCCTCATTGATTGTTCTGTTGGTCTTTGAAATGTCAGCTCTTTAATCTGATGTACAGCAGCGGCACAAATCCAAAATACATTCTCTGTCATTTTCAGACAAAACTAAACGGAGTGAGGCAGCTCTGCATATCAGCGGGGAGATTATAATGAAGTTATTGCATATTGCATACAAATGAAAGGTAAAATAGTCAATGAGGTGAGATGCAGGAGGTTGATGCTTTTGCCTCTGAGTAGACAAGTAATGACAGTGTTTGCAGAAATTTAATTCTTTGTGTTGGCTGTTATAGTCATGTGTACACATTCCCCACAGTCTCTCATCACATAATCACACAATAATCATGTCTAAATGGCAATGTCTCCTCCTTTAAGTCTAAATAGTAGTGTAGCGTGAAAACATCACTCTCGCCCTATGATATAAAAGCATTCAGTGATGCTTGTTTACAAAGACATGGAGCACATTTTAGTGCAAGTCTTTATGCGTTCATTTAAAAAGAAAGGCAGGTTAATTCAGTTGAAGTGCAGTATTAAAAAAGGAACAGTTTCTTTCCTGAAATAATTCAGCATACAGAAAGGTTTTCACTGCTTTTCATAGACATCATTTGCCCTTTACATATATATATTTTTAAAGGATGTTAAGCAAATGCGTGTCACATGTTCACTCTGAACTGAAATCCATTCAAGTTTTAAATGCACTCACGTCATGTTTCCACTATTTTACATGGAAATGATCTGCAATACAGGATCACTGTCTCAAAGACCTAAGACCCCTTTTTTCCTACGCTTCTACATGTCCAGACAAGACTGTGATGTTACATACATCTTCACTTACCCGACACCAGAAGGAGGTGAATTATTCAGGTCACTCTCTCTCTCTCTCTCTCTCTCTCTCTCTCTCCCTCTCCCGCAGCAGTGATGTAATCTGCAGCATTGAGAATTCTTCACACCTTAAAGTTAAGTTCAAACCGGGCCGCCAGCAAATCAAAATTAAATCCAGGTTTCCCTCTCTCTCCACCGCCATCTTTCTGTATTACTGTTCGATAATCACGTTATATTCTCTCCAGGTATAGAGTTCAGACACCTCTGCTAAATTTGTAATGTGCTGCATCATGACAGAGGCTGCCAACTGTCGGTGTTGGGGCTGTCTGGCACCTGCAGTTGCTTGGAACAGAGGAAGAAGTGTAATGAATAATACAAGTCACACAAAGGTCTCAGGTCATCAAGGGAGATGATGTTTTGATGACTCTGATAAAACTCTTCAATGTTTCAATGTGTTTTTAAATAGTCAGCTAAAATATTACAGTAGTTATTTCCTGGATAAGAAAAGTAACTTTACAAATAGACAGCATGTAACATCTTTCTTACAAACCTGAAGCAAACAGCCAGCAGGGGGCGACCCTGGAGGCAAAAAGAAGTCACTTTTTTATAAATTAATTAAGAAAATTGCCCTTCTTTTCAGTTGATTTAGTACATTAAACATGATCCAAATGGGTAAATGGTAAAGAGTTTTGAGTTTCAACGTTCACTTTTAAATGTGTCGTGTTTAGAGTCATTTCTAATTCGTAGACTGTCGGTCCCTGGTGGTCATTGAGGGTACTGCAGTTAGGCCTTGACATTCTCCAACCATACAACTTGATTTTGGAAAAAATAAATTCATTGAAAATGATGTTCAATTTGTTTTTTTGTGTTGATGGATGGTATGGACTGTTATATGCATTATAATATATATTTTCATAGTATAAAAATATAAAAGGATTAATCTATTTCACAGTGTTGATTACAGATTTGTGTGCGCTTCACACTATTTTCATTTTTCAAACTGTTCTGTTAGATTCTTAAGTTTGGTATTGGCTGCTTTAGGTAATAGAATCTGTAATTGAGAAAGTTACTACCAGGGCATCTGTATACCAGGACAGAGTACAAAAATATTGATTCCCGCTGTGTCCACATCTATATCAATATTTCTATATGTATTTTCTCTGTGAATTTTCAGTGAAAAAGTTGTCCAAAAACGATTGCGAATTCTTCCTGCCCGTCGTCCACCATGTATGTTTACTCTAAATTTCACAAGATTTCTGGTTTTGAGATTCAGGACTGTTGTTGTTGGTGAATGGAACCTGTTGGTGCGTGGTGATCTGTTTTGGTCCTATTGTTGCCCTCCAAACACTAAAGGAATGAAAAGGTTTTAATCTATCAGTAGTTGTAGTCATGTGTGGGGTCTCTCACATGTTCAAAACCTGGTAGTGTTGGTGAGGCATAATGCGCTGTTTGTAACGGCTCCTATATTGTGTGAAACCAAAGAGAGTTTATATCCTTTAAACATGAGGTTGTGAGTCTAGTGCTCGTTTTCTGGCCATTTTTCTCTGCATCCAATCCTGTTGAAAGCAGAAAAGGTTGGATAGATTCATCATAATTCAGTTTGAGGTCATGCTCCCTGATGACATAACTTCATAGAGATTTTTTCAACCACCATTTCTTGTATTCTTGTCTCTTTAGTGTATCCATTAAGCTTGTCAGATTTATGTAAAGTAACAACCCCCGAAGGTCCAATGCATTGCAAACTCAAAACAGAAACATTTCTTTTCTCCTTAAACAAATTAAGGGCGATCCCGGGTTAAACTCCTCAGTCAAACAACTTTTAAGAAAGACGTCAGTAAGAGTTTGTATTTTTACTCCTAACCTCCAGATATTAGTCACGGCCCTGTGGCATGACTCATATACAGTATAACACTGTAAACACAGACGTAAAGCATATTAAAAGCGCAGCTGGCTGCAAACAAAGGTGATAGACACTTCTCTTCATAGCTTTCACTCTATGGAATATAAGCTGTTGATTCTTTTCGCTGCAGCACCTCCAAACAGAACATGCTAATTGATGGTGTTTTGCAAGTCTTGTGCAAACACGTCGCCAGATGATCGTCATAAACAGAGCTGATGGATGATCACGTTATCTCCCACCGTTGTTGCCTTGTTTGACTTCCTCTGTGATCTAATTTAAAGATAAGCCATGTATGCTGTAACATATTTTCGCTTAGGGACGCAGCATGGTGCAAATGTACGCGCTAGGTGCACACGCTTACACACCTAAACACTTGACAAGTCAATGTCAATTCCAGTGACAACCTAAGTGACAGACATAATCAAATGAAATATCTTAACATTTTGAATGTCTTCAAAATTATGTTTACAATGCATGAGTGACCAGAGACTCCCATTAAACACTACCCACATGACCTGCTTCATTATTATCATTGTATTGTCATTATTACTTAGGTCAATATATATATACATATATACTGTACATTCTATATATTTTTTTTATTATATTATTATACTAGTCTATATTATATAAAATTTCATTATATTACACTATATTGTTCATATTGCACTATATTATATTATATTATACTACATTATATTATATAACTGCACTCTGCAT
This sequence comes from Labrus bergylta, assembly GCF_963930695.1. Classification (NCBI taxonomy): domain Eukaryota; kingdom Metazoa; phylum Chordata; class Actinopteri; order Labriformes; family Labridae; genus Labrus; species Labrus bergylta. The sequence continues at coordinate 10,792,806 of NC_089215.1, read as the reverse complement.
CACTGTGTTACAACACTGCCTCTCTTCTCTGCTGTTTACATCACTTGCTGCTATTTATTTATCATACCAAGTCACTTTAATCATCACTTGTCACTTTATCTTGTCATTATCTGTTCATTCCCTTCAAATACTGTCTCAATTCTCAATTCCCCCCAGTTAACTTCAACATTCATTTTTGTACTGTATATACCCCCTGTTTTTATTTTTTATTTTTATTTTTATTTATCTTATCTATTCTGTTTAATGTGTATTTGAGCTTTCTTGTCTGTGCTGCTGTAACGCCCGAATTTCCCCTCTGGGGATCAATAAAGTACTACCCTATCCTATTAATATTACTTACATCTAACAAACAAGATCAGCATTCCCCCATTCATCTTACAAGGCACCAACCATGTGCATAGTGTTAAAGACATGATGTCCAACTACTCTACAATATACTGAATGACATGCAGCAAAGCCATGTGGTTTAAGTGGGTGAGGAAGCAGGTGTTGTGTTTGCAGACACACTCATACAGCAACTTGACCCAGCATCCTCTTACTCTGTTTCAATTTTTGTTTTTGTTTTTGGGACTTTCAGAATAAAAAAAAAAACACATCATTTTTTAATACATTTTCCATGTTAAGGATTGTATAATAGGTTATAATCATTTTAAAGACAGACGTTCAGTCAGTAGTTATATTCAAATAGTGAACTTTTTTCACATTGTGACAGGGGCCTGCTGCAGCACCCTCAGCACCCACCCCTTCGCGCCCTTGAGATACGACAAAACAGAAATAACGGCTTTGGATCAAAACAGCGAAATAATTTATTTTTTTAATTTCCAAACTAAGAATTACATACAGAAGGAAGACTCAATACGATTGAGTGAAAAATGCAGATTTCAAGTGTTATAGAAATGTAAATGTAAATCTCATAAATATTTACCCTATATGGACTGCGGGTGACATTCACTTTTATTTCGAGAAAAACTTAATGCATTATTCTCTCCAAAAAACAGAACACAATCACCAAGTCTGCCAGCACTCCTTTTCCATTGTGTGCGAATGCATCCAGAGAGAAAACGTCAAAAAGAAATCTCTGAAGATGAAAAAGAGGAATATTTCCCCCTCAAGCAGCCTCTTTCACCCCACTCACTCTCTCTCTCTCTCTCTCTCTCTCTCTCTCTCTCTCCCCTTTACTGTGTCCATCTCCCCCTGCTCCCCCCACTTTTCTCCCCCCTCTGTTATCTCCTCTCCTTTGAAACAGCACCTGTTACAGACTCACAGCTTGGGGAGCTCCGTCATGATGTAGTGTGCACTCCTGCGTGATACAGTGCCGGCTCCCAGTCTCACATTCAGCTCTGCAGACAAGCTGGGTCGTCCTCATCCTCCTAGAGCTTAATGACTTCTTGGAGGGTTGTAGATAGGGAACACCAGAGCAGAACAGTGTGTGCCGTATCGCTCTTTGTGTCATGAGCCCATTGAAATATCTTATTTTGCTAGTTAGCTGGGATGACACTTGATATTGCGATGGCTTATGTGTGTTTGTCTTGATGAATGAGATGGCTCCTGCAGCAGCCTTGTTTACTGTCTTTGCTGCTGAAAATGTAATGATCCCTGCAGCGAAATGGGGACATTGCAGCACCAATTATAAAAAAAAATACAGTATACTGTAAACACTATTTACCAGGGAGGCAAAGTGTACTCAGAATAAGCTCCAAAAAGTAGTGAGACCTTATTAAAGAAATGAGGACGGCATAACCTTAACTTTATTTACGGCATGTGTTTAGCACAACAGTAAAGTGCCTCATTAGTTTGAGCGCTAATCATGCTCTAATTAACTATTTGCATTTGCAATGTATAAGACTGTAGTTAGTTTTTACCGACTAACATGTTTCTTTCAGTGTTGAAGTGCTGCATATCATATATCATGCTTATTTTATATATCCACAGCAATAGAATAACTACATTAATGATTTGATGTGTCATCATAATTTAATCTCCCTTAAAGGATGCCAACCATTCATAATAACAATCTGAATGCAAATGTAATGTAAAGGAATTTAGACTCAATTAAAAAATATATTGTGGATAAAGTAACGCCATAAGGACAATAAGATGCCAGTTTTATTTGGTCAGCATAATAATGTTTAACTCAGCAAGGGATGCCAATCAATAATGAGAATAATAGTATTCTATTTTACAGCACCTTTAATACAGAGGAGAGAAAAAAAATGATGCCATGGTAAACATGAGAGTAAATAAAAACAAGACCATATCCTATGGTTGAAAACCCAATCACTCTCAAACTAAAGTCATAATGTCATTGTTGAGATTCATCTACCGAGGAACCCTCCACCATTGTGACATCATGATTTGCATGCATTATGTTCAAATGTACATATACTGTAGTCTCTTCAATAGAAAGTGAAGTTCCTCACTGAGAGCCAGCCCTCCAGCCTTACCTCTATTTGGCCCTTTTCTCTGCGTCCCACTAAAGTTTGAGCACAGTCACATCCTGGCAGCTGCCTATCACGCTTGTATGTAAACAGCCCACACTTTGTAACAGACATCCATCAAACTCGCTCGAGGTATATATCATGTCCGCCCATGCTGCACTGCTGCAAAGAGTGAGAGAAAAATGTATGGCGTGTGCGATGACATGGTCTTTCAGGAGGAATTTTGGCCTTGTGTATGACTTTTTTTTCACTTTAGAAACATCCAGGTGGCTCGCAGCAGCATCTTAACGTATTCTTCCCTCATACCCCATCAATAACAATGAGGGGAAGTGTCAGCCAGTGATTAGGCTTTGATATTGAGAGTGAAGCAAGAATGGCTGTGTGCTCATCAATGCAAGCGTGTATGTGTGTGTAGGATATGTCTGTGTGTGTGTGTGTGTGTGTTTCCTATTATGGAATAAATTAGACCACTATTCTTCTTTCTCAAAATAAATGGATTCCAGTTAGTCTGACGGACCTTCCCAGTGGTGAAAATTACTCTGTGTTGGAAGATGAGTGTGGCTGAAATCAATCGAGCGGCCTCCCGATCTGTATTTATACACTTGATAATACAAATGTGTATACAAAAGACTGCAGCAGGTGCTATAGCTCAAATTAAAACATCCCAGCAATCACTGACCCACCATGGTGAATGGGTTTTCATGAATTTATTTCAATATTTCACAATTAACATAATACCATATTGCATCTGCGTCTCCCATGCATATGCAAATCTTGATTTTATGATGCATGACTTGCAGGTCAAGTAATGGAAAGAAGGGTAACGCCCAATTCAGTAATACTTAACAACATCAACCGCACCAGTTGGTGTGTAAAATGAAATGTGGCAGGGAGTCAAAAGACTTGGTGCAGAGCAATAAATGTGTCTTTAGAGAAGAACCCCTGCTGCCAAATAATGATCGCCTTCGAGAGCGAGACTGAAGGAACTCATTTCCAAGAAGTCAGGTAATTAAGGCAAATCGGATTCAGTCCAACACTGTATGTGTTTCTAATCATTTGAAGATACTTTTGTTAACCTCTTCGTGCTTCATCAGATCAAGCGCCAAGTTTTTGTAGTGTGCGATGTCTCCTCCTCATGAGTTTTGAGTGTTTTTAAGATGTGTGTTTATTCCAGAATCTAAAGTTCCTTATTTTGTTCTGGCACCAAGATAGCATGTTAAATCTGGAGATAGTAATGAGCTGCAAGACAGAGCTCAAGTCATTAGTACGAAGCAAATGTAAATTGAGACAGGATGAAATCTTTTATTGGCACTAGTGCCTTAAGAAAACATTCAACTTTAGAGAAATTGTGTAATTGTGCCTATTGTCAAGAATTAGATGATAAGAATGAGACAAGCCTTGCGTCTCTTAAGTAAACCTAAATCTGGAGGCATGACCTGTTAAGCTTATTTTAGGATTAGAAAAGGTAACAAAACCATACAGAAACAGATATGTAAAAACATCATGTCTGATTATATTCTGTCTGGGCACACTTTTCAATCCCTGTTTTCTATCTTCATGATAAGCAAACAATCTTAGGCTTTGTTTTTGATCATATCAATTGCCAATTTTTTGTAGGGCAGTGTCACTTCATCATAAGTTGGATAGTATTTTGAACATTTGAATGTTTTTATGCTAAAAAAAAAAGTTCTTCATTTAGTTTTGGTAAATGAAGCTAGCTTGTTAAAACTGATGAAGTTCAGGGTTAGCCTGCGTTAAAACGAGACAGGATGTTAAAAAGCTTGTTATGCTGGTATCAGGCCAGTGGTCCTTTAAGAAAAAGTTAATCAACAGAGAAATGTGAGAGAAGATATACTACAGTATTTGCTTTCTTGCGAGGTGTTAGCTAAAAATGAATGAGTCCACTTTTACGTATGTAGTAGCTACTGTCAGGAGCGGTTTAGCATAGCCTAGCATTAAGACAGGAAAGAGCGGGAGACCGCTAGCCTGGCTAAGGAGCAAAAACCTGCAAATAAACTTTTGTCTTTTTAACACATGGTGAAAACATTGTGGGAAAAATTCCTTATTTTCTATATTCTGTAAAATTATCTTTTTAATACTGTTAATGACCACTAGATATTGTGCCACAAAAACAGGAGTCTGATGGTGATGAGTTCAGCAAGTGCTCAACCCTCTGGGAGCAGTTCTGCACTTCCAATCAGCGCCCTCCCCTCTGCCTCATCAGTAACAGCTCATATGCTGTTATTTTATTGGACATGTGGAAGCAAATATGTTCCTGCATCAGAGGGTAAATGAAAAGCTTGCTTGACATGCTCACATCCCTGTCCCTTCCCCTCCTCCTGTAACCTCTTTTCCCTCCCCTTAGGCTTAAACTATCCCCCATTTTTCTTAGCAGTAATTAGCAGGCAGGATGGTGATTAGCTGTGAGGCAGCACTCCCCACCCCTCTGTCATCCTCCAGACTCAGAGGTGTGTTTTCTCTGTGGCTGGAACATGTGTTAAAAGCAGATGGGTAGTCACATACAGCTCTGGAGCCATGCGGAAAAACATGCTCCGAGTCTAAAGCTGATGCTTGTACTAACACTAGCTGCTGCAGGGTGTAAACACACACTCGAAAAAGCTGTCATATGTGCCCAAATCCAAATATGAAAACACAAACATCTGGGTTCCTTTTCAGAAATTTCACTCTTTTTGTTCTCCTATTTCCCCCCATTTGCGACCCACACCCAAACACATACTCAAAAGCGTGTCATTATCTCACATTGTTTGTCATCCATTCAGGCATTCGGTGGCACGTTCGCACAAACACTTTTACAAAGCATTGTTTGCATCTCATTGAAGGATGGCTGAGCTTGTTTCACAGTGCTACAAAGATGCTAGAAGGAAGAGAGGGGGGGGGGAGAGATAGAGACGTAGACAAACAGAAAGCAAGCCCAGACATAAACAGATAGCCAGACAGACTTTCTGCCTTTGGGTTTGTGATTCAGAATACTAACAAGGCATCTAAGCTCACACCCAGGGAGAGAAGGTGTGATGTAGGCCAGAGCCAAGAAATGGGAGGGGAGGGATGATTTACCCTTGAAATCTGAGTGGTTGTCTCGAGTTCCTCCCAGAAATTACAGAACATGATTGGCTGTTTGACTCAGTTAAGCATGCTGACAATAAAGGCACAGTTCTAGCTTTTTTTTTTGGTACCAAACAAAGGAACACAAGGAAACACGAATGTTGGTCAAACCTAAAGTCAAACAATTACAATCACTGTGGGATAAGTAAGCTCTTTCTGTGATTATCTCTTAGCTTGAACCTCGGCCACTGTGGCCCTTTTATTTCTCCTATACACTAGCACTTTTAATTTGGTAATTAATCTTTTATCTTTCCATTTGTCATCTGGGCTGCTGCTTTACGCATCATATAGCATATTCCTTTGCATATTCCATTCCTCTGTCTGATTTAATGGTCTATATCTCTGTACTGATTAGGGCTAACTTTTTAAAAGGAGACTCTGCATTACTTACTGTACACTTTCCAATCACTTAAATCATGTTGGCTTTTGCCTTTTTCTCCCCCCCTCCCCTCCCCCCCCCTCCCCCCGTCAGTGCTGAGATTCATACTGTGTGCTTTATGACCACGACAATCCCGCTAAAGCTTTTGAGGACAGAAAAAGTTATTATATTAGATCATGGGGATCTAATAGCTGCAAAAGTGAGCCTCCCCTGAAAGAACATAAAAACCAGCTGTGCCTGGAGTTTCAAAACACCTTTTAAGATTTCAAACTTCTCTCTCAATCAACCCTTTTCATTTAACATCTAAAACATTTGTATCTTTAATTTTAAACATCTTCTCAGTTCATTGGCGTTATATGAAGGTATCATCTGCATACAAAGTAACATCAGCTGAATGTGTGAACTTGCTTTAACCCCAAAATATTTGTTTATAGGTTCAGTCCACAGTAAATTGTAACTGTGTGCTGAACTGCAGAACATTATAGCACAACTATTTCACATGTATACTCTATTTGTGTGTGAAAGAGTTGGAAAGAGAGTTTATGGAAGTTTTTTTATTTTTTATTTCTTTAGCCTGATTAGGAAGTAGAAGTCTGTTGTGGGAGAAAAAATGACAATAAATAATCAGGTTCTTTATCCCCTCCTTTGGTTGCCTTGGTAGCCTTTTGTGTGCATTCCTTTGGGAATAATAAGTTTGAAATTTGAGAGTTAATCGGTTTTTTTTTACACATCCAATGAGCACTTGAGCAGTAATGACAGGTGTAATTGGGGAGTTTTCAACAGCCACCTAATGTTAAATAACGGGTTACAACAATCACGCCCTGCAGCTTGACAGGCTGCTGACCACACTTAACAGCAGGGAGATCTTAAAAGCTTTCCAACTCACCTTCTGTAACACCTGTCATTAAATGTTTCAATGTAAAAAGAAAAAAAGGTTAACTGCACTTGTTTTACATTAAAAATGGATCAAATGGCCATCTTTAATAATAGTATGTGAAAGGGAAAACTACCAATCTCCCTCTTTAAGATTTGTGTCATCTTTTAGCTCATTGTTTTGATTTTTCGCCCACAAATGTTGTCTTGGCTCTCTCTCCTCTGACTTAAGTAGCAACAGGAAGCCATTTTCAGCAAAGAAAATACACCTACAAGTCTAAAGAAGTGACTAGCAGTCAAACAAAGTGAAGCATTTAGGCACCAAAGGATTCAGTAAGGTTTAGGAAAATATTTTGGATTAAGCTAAATTACGAACAATAACATAATGGAATTAGGTTAAATAGCTAACACTACCAGCAGTCAACCATTTTTAAAAAATTCCACATGATCAGACTCCAGTATTCTTAATTAAAGTCCCTTGATTATTTAGCCAATTGATGCCTCTTGACTTCGAACCCAAGCAAGCATTTGTGCTTTTACATAGATCATCAACTTGTTAACCATTAACTGTACGTCTGTTTAACTGTGTCCATGTTGTAAGTTAAACTGTGAGTTTTTCTCTCAATCAATCTTTATTTGTATATCCCCAATTCATAACAAATGTTACCTCAAAACACTTTACAAAAAGCAGGTAAAGAGCTTACTCATTGTTATATTATCCATGATGAGCACTAAGCAACGTAAGCAAAGTTACAGTAGCAGGAAAAAATGTCCTTTTAAGAGGCAGAAACCTCGAGTAAAACCAGACTCATTATGAACAGTCATCTGTTGATCTGTGCTGTGTTGTTTTGTTAATTGTCCTTTGAGGAGTGCTTTAATTGTAACTTTGTTTTATTTTTTTTTGTTATTACCTGCCTCAGGACTAAATTCAGCTAATGTGCTATTTCTGTCTTATTTACATTGACGCGTCGTGCCAGTATGTTGATTAATGTGCACTGTCCTAATTCAATAAATTCAATAAACAAACATCTTCTTCCATGGACCAAGATGGAGTAATTAATCACTTGGGAGTTATAATGTGCCAGAACAAAATGACACCTAAAGTAAACGTGCACAGTTAAGCAATACCATTAGCTCAGGGTTTGTAAAGTAAAGGACTGTTCAATGTATCCTGTTCATTTTCACCAATTGTGAAGTTCCAGACCAATTACAGAGGAAGCAAGTGAGCTAAGAAACTGCACATATTGGGCGTAAAATTACTGAACAAATGGAGCCGAAGCTTGAGAAAATAAAAACAAAGAAAGATGACAGTCTTTCACAGCTTTCACTCGTGTCTTGGCCTTAACCAACAACTTGTGATCTCCACTGCTGCTCAGTTTGTTTGAAACAGCTCCAAGTTGTTGCCAGTGTTGTTGTTGTTTTTTTTTCCTGCAAGCTATCGGGTCAAACCAGGCTGAGTAAGACTGAATGGTCCACAGCTACCCATCACTCATTCTATTCATTATACAACAAGTGGGCTGGACGACACTGGTGGAAATGTGGGGGACACATATATTGATGGATAATGGTGCTTGTGTAAATCTCCGTAGTTTCCCTACAGTATGTCATGGGCCGATGGAATAGGGGAAACATAGACAATGCTGACATATCGCTCACTCATGTGCAAGTTTATGTTGAAACAGACACATCAAAGCAAATCCCCCAATTGTCTCCCTTAAGCCGTGAGAGAGCAGAGGGGCGGATCATCCCACTGAATGTGCTCACAGTATGGCCACTGTTGAAGATGGAAATAAAAAGTGCCTAAGTCCTCTTTGAGACAACAACAAAAAAACTACTGAGGATTGTGCCAAATGAGGGATGAGGAACAACTCCAAAAACTTTTATTTGTGTCCTGAATTTATGTGCAACTTTAAAAGTTTACCTAAAATAAACCTCTTAACTCTGAAAATACATTTTTTATTTTGTTTTTAGCTGAAAAGCCAGCACTTTACTTGTATTATAATGTATAACAATTATAAGTTTTTGGCATTTTAAATGGTCTGAAGTGTTGCGAGTGACATGGCCAAACTTCATACTTCTGTGGTTATGTTTATGACAGTTGCTGGGGGATCTGGGGGCGTCAGGGATCTTCATTTGATCATGAAGGCAAATAACTAAACCGTGCCAGGACGTTGTTTATACGAGCGTTCCAACTGTGGCAGCTTCCCTCCTCACTGTAGATCTGGCGTCGCCTGCATCGCGCCAAGTACTCTCAGTCCCAGTTCGGCATTTTCTTCCACAGGGACCTGGCATTCCTGTCAGTCATGTGCTATCAGTGAGGCTGCAGGCACTGCTTAGGAATGCCCAAACTATCTGCCTTTCTTCTCACACCACCCCTCTCTACACTTTCTGTGTATCTCCGTCTTCCACCTCAGTCCTATGAGTGCCATTCATTCTTCTTTTTACATTTCGTGCCCTTAACTTTCTTTATCTGAAGACTGCTCAGATGGTACTTCATGCTGTACGATCTTCTGGCATGGTTTGTCTTTCTTCTAATCTCAAAATATCCTTCTTTTTCTCTCTCTTTCTCTCTCAGGTGTAAAGAGGGCTACCATGGACTCCGCTGTGACCAGTTTGTACCCAAGACGGATGCTATCCTGTCAGACCCAAGTACGTTTAATTTTCTCTTTTTTATATCCTACAGTGCTAGTGTATTGATCTAAGACATAAAAAACTAATTCAAACCAAATGCATTACATGCCCTCCAGCATATCTCTAACTGTACAATATCAATCTGCACGATAAATATAAATCAAGTGTCTTACATTAACACTAGCGGCACAGGACTGAGCTGTCCTCCGGGCCCTTAGACCGCATAAGAAAACTATCTTCAAAGCATCAACCTCAGTAAATCCATTGGTTTGAGTCCAACTGGAGGGAACGTTTGCTTCCCATGTTTATATCCCTTCATCCCTGCTCTGTTCTCTGCGGTGATTTTACTCTTAAGGTTAAAAAATAAATAAAAACACAGGAAATTGAGGATATTTATGAAATGGACGGTTCAGAGTGAGCAGGTTGTAAAAGTCCAAAGAAAAACCAGCGTTTTGTGTCTTCCTGAAGGTTTTTTTCTCTTTAACAACCCACTCACTGTACGTTACGGCTACCTACCGAGGAAATCATTCATTTAGATTCCCTCAGCTCAACAATAATCCCACAGAGAGTCACTGTTGAAAATGCACTTTCATAAAACGTGTCAACATAGCAATTCAAATTCCACTAAAAACATTTTTTATTTTTTTTTTCCCATGAAGTCAGACGAAGTGAACAGGAGCTTGACTCAGGATCACCTGATCAGGTTTTGTGTCCGTTCTTGTCAAAGTGGGTTGACACTTTTCTTTTCCATGAAACACTCTCTAAACACTGCCACAGCCCAGTGTTTGTTGTGTTTATGTGCATTCACAAGTTATGTTCATATCTCTGTTATACAACTTCTTGTTTCTTAAACATCTTCTTTGACCTCTTTTCCCTGTCCTCCTTTCTTCATTGCCTGCTGTTAAAGTTATTTCGACTTCTTTCTGCATGTTGATACGACTGATATCATCCTCCAAATGATTTAATCAAACTTGTGCCCAAGTCTGATTATCATAGCAGCAGTCTGTTACAACAAAAATAAAAAACGACCAGTAGAACGCTGTAATTGACCAATCAGACTGAATAATTAACACTGGGCTGTTAAAAATTAAGATACTATAAGTGAGGAAAATCTTTCGGGATTTAGTGTTAATATATTCGCTGCAGTATTAATTTTTTTTTCGTTGCATCTCTTTTTTCGGCTTATTTCAATATTACGTAATTTCTCTTCCAAACAGGTAGTCATAAATTTTGGAATAGTGTCATAATGTGAAAATCGTCTTTTCAATCTTAATTTGGCCATTATTAGAGCCATAAAAAACATGATTTCATGACTACACATATCATGAGACGATGCCTCTTTATTAGCCTCTGTAGACAAAGTGCTACCATACAGACATTAGAATTAAACTCTGTGCATAAAAGCTCCACTATCTTTTATTATGGTCTTTAATCTTGATTCACTTTTATCTCACTGAAGGGAAAGGGAAATATGCCGTTTCCTGTTGTCATGACAAACAATTTCCTCCACAGTCTTTGAATCCTCTCAACAGAATGTGCAGCGTAGTTACAGAGATAAAAATCTCTGTACAAGGTCCGAGGTACAAGGTGTGAAATCGGAGGCCTCCGGCCTTCTTTCCGCTTTACAAAGTCACACTGTTTAATGGAGTGACTTGCCTCCTCTGCACCAAATGTCAGAAAGAAAACAGAGCCCTGATTGCCTCCTGTTTGATTTCCACTGTAAGCCCATTAATGGGGTCACAAGCCAGTGTCAAGAGACATGTTTCAGTTTTCACAGTAGGATTTATTTGAGTTATTAAAAGCAGGAATCAGTTTGTGTTCAGATCAGGACATTGTCATGTCAAAGAATAAATAATTACAGTTATGTCTACTTTAGTAATGTGTTTATTTATTAAATATGAATAAGGCAATACGCTGCTGAGATTCCAAACATTTTAAATGATTGATGTAAGATGTTGTGAATAAATTTCTCACTTCAATGTTTGTCATTATTTGGGAATTTGGATATTTTTCTGTAGTGTATGAGCTTACCAAAATGAATTTCACCTTAATCATTCTTGGAAAGAGATCATCTCACAACATAACAGAATGGATTGAAGCAGGAAATTAAAATGGATGGATTTCGTCAGTGGATTAAACATGCAATATACCCTTTGTGACTACAAAACTGTGTTTTAGGGGACACGCGTCTTTTACAGTCGCTTAAGGTAAGCCTATAAAACAGTTTAATCAGGATGTGGGTAAACACGATACTGAAGAGTAGGAGTCTCCAGGAAAACAACATTAACTCCTGACTTACTAAGCTTTGTTTGTAGTGCTGCTGCTTTAGCTCAAGGCTACTCAACACACTTCAAACAAAGCTATAGGAGCAAACAATGAGCCAAAGTTAGCACAAAAATACTATAAAACTTAAAAATCTACTACAGCTTATTTTTTTAAGAATTTTCAACATTTAAGAGCTATAACCAGAGCTGAGTTCAGAGTCCAAAAACAGTTGATAGAAAGGGATATAAATTCATAAAATAATAAAGAAATACAATTCACCACATGTCACTTTTATACCTCAATGTCCTCTTGAACACTATATTCTGAGAAATTAGCATTAATTCCACATAAAAATGGTGAATGAGCAACACCTCGAGTCACATATGTGCAGTGTTGGGCCAATACTGAAAAGTAGTTACTAGTCACTTCCATGAAAGCTAGTTACTAACAGAGTTACTGCTTGAGTCTCCTCCTTGGTCTACCGAGCTAACGTGAGCTTCACCTGGGTCTGTGGTGTCTGCAGCACGGGCAGTCTTTAGTAGAAGCATGTTTTTTGCTACAGTAACACCATAACCATCCCCCTCTGCTTTAAACACTACAAACACACATATATACAGCGTGCTTTTCCAAAAAATATAATATGATCTGAAGATCATGATGGGCCCCATTCAGAAGTGTTTTATCTTGAAACAAATGTACTGACAGCTGTGATACAAAACTGCATGCAAATAGTCTTGGGTTGCAGAGCCACGCATGCACCTGTTACCACAGTTAACTGTTTGGCCACAATCGCTCCCCCACCGTAAGGGATGAGAGGGCCCTGGAAGATTTTCCAGAGGACTGAAGCCTATTTTGATCTCTGTTGATACAGACTAATCTAAAATTTACCCAGATTACCAAGGGTTTGGAGGATTATCCTCCTTTCAGAGGCAAATCATGTAATAACATACACACAAACATGCACATACTGGCAACAACAATGACAAGCTGCAGTGGAATGCATGCAGAGTTTGACTCTACATTTTCTTTCATTGATGTGTCGGCTTTATATTCAATTCAAACCCTGGCGTTAAAAAAAGTTTCATCTGTGCACACTTTATTTTTCATTTTCCTTTTTTTTTCTAAAATCAATCTCCAAGCAACTCTACTCTCACCAATCATCCATCGCTCTCTGATTCTTTGTCTCGTTATTGACCAGCAATGAAGCAGCCTCTCAAAAGAGCAGTGCAGACTACGACTCAGTCACACACATCTTTACACAGGTAGAAAATAGAAGCAGAGTTGTGTCGCCCGCTTCTCAAAAGCGCAGGGACAAAAGGGAAAAAGGCCCCCTGCCAGGTACTCCAGCTGCACCGCTGTGAGCCCCTCTTTAGAATTGAGGGGAGAAGAAGGTGCTGCCATCTTACATATCGGTGCACAGTGGGGAAGTGGCGCGGCCTTTAATTGGAGGCATGGGAGAGTAGGAAGGCTGCAGTTTAGATTATACCTAGTAAGAAACCCAATTTATTTTCAGGGTAAAGCCACCCTTTTCTCTTAGCGACCATTTTACTCTGATGTCACTCTCAGGGTGGGAAGCTGAAATGCTGGTATAATGATGAAATACTCTAATCAAGGTTGTAAGTTGCATAAATGCAGGGTATTTGATGATGGCTGTCATATCCCTGCTTCCAAATTTATTTTTAACAAAAAACAATAAAAAGTGAATGTCTGGAGGGACGTTGGGTTTCGTATCAAAGTAAAACAACATATTGGATTACCCATGAGCTAAATGCTGATTACGATAACACTGGCTACAAAGTGCATAAATGCTAACAGTAGCTGATGTCTGACTGTTGCCAAGGGGTGATTTAATACAGTCCCATTTCAAATCTTGCCAAATCACTCTCTTTTTCAGTTGTTCATTAATTTAGTGAAATTACAAAAACATTTCAAATAGCCTACCCTTCATTTACATCACAAACTGGGTCAAAGGAATAAGAACTTCACACTCTCTGATTCACAAAAGGATTGTGCAGCTTTTGCACCTGCTAAACGTGTGCAAATGAGACGAAAAGACACCATCTGATTCAGCTACACTAAACACAGTGTCCAGTGTCCCTGTGTCCAGTGATTTGGGGAAGAATTTGCTCCTTTCTATGCAAATCTGCCTCATTGCAAAAAGCATCTGATTAACACACTGGTGCTGATAGCCACACGCAGCTAGAGTGGGAAAAAAATGACAGTTTGTTGAGACTTGGTGGTAACTGCGCCCAGTATTTATAAGGGATGTTACACGCAAACTTCACCATGATCAGGAAATCTATTCCTCTGACTTAAATTAAATTATCTCTAATTAAAGTCTGTAAATATAACTCATTCATTATTTACAATTATGAATATAACCAGGGGTTAAATCAGTCCGGGGCTGTCAGCTGCTGGACAATTCATTGACTTGTCTGGATGGTCTGGAGCAGACATCAAGTTCATCATCTATTTGTGGACAGAACTGAGCTCCGTCAGCATGAGAGCACATCTCCGTGCTGAGTAAAGGTGCAGATGGCTTATCCACTTGTGTTGCATCTGAATAAACATGCAGATGCAACACAAGAGCAAACGGCACTGAGCAGGACAACATTTGGGGTGTTTGCGTCCGAGCATCAATAGGACATTAATGTGAATCAGACCTTGAGACAGAGCAGATAGCAGGAGCAAATGATGCCCAATCCTTGTAGCTATTAGTCACTGCATCTATTTTTAGTGACTCAGGGCCTGAGTGTGAAGTAAGAAAAAGATGGCCGCAGTTTGAATTTGCTCAATAGTGTTCTGTTGAGCTTGTTCAGTCTGTGAGATGATGTTTGTTGGAAGATTGAAGGATTGAAGGTGAGTAGGCTTTTTGTATTAGCCCACCGCATTACAAAGAGGAAGGCGGCAAGCCTATAATTTAAACTATTAATCTCCTGTAGATATTAGGTGTTGAGTAAGTGGCTACACTAGATATATGGTTCAATATTGCACACGCACACACAAACCCAGACGCACTGACTCCCTAGTTCCATGCTCACCCAAGTGGAGGAGGGGATTAAGGATTTGATTAACTCCCGCCATTGTTTCTCCCACTCGCCAGATTTCTGCCTCTTAATCGGGCCAAGAGCATCTGACATGATGCACAGGTATTCTCCCAGCCTCCTCAAGGCCCTGTAAAGCGAATCCCCAGGATGCCCCGACTTGCCAGCGTGAGGGATTGGCAGCCAGCTCATATTATGATTGGTGAATGTCTCCAGACATGCCAATTCCAGAGGAAAGGATGTGCATCAGTGTTGTAATGACATCATCTGTAGAGGCTGTGACAGTCGAGGCGATTTAGAGTGGGAAAGTGTTGGCTGTTGCCATGGGCGATCAAAGGAGATGCCTTGAATGGGTGATACTGATCAAGCAACATCAGCAAGATACTGAATTCACTTTATTGGCTTTGGCAAGTGTTTCTGCCACTGTGCGAGAAAGACCTTGGCAAAAAAAAGTGTAGTCCATATCTGAATCATCCAGTCATACCTTTAAATTGGAAAATTGTATATTTGCAGCATTGAATAGAGTTGCTGTTAAACCCAAATCCACAAATGCTTACTTACTATATTGTGAACATAATGAATAGCATCTAAAAAGTATAAGAAGTCAGTCTCAATCCTTAACCTAACATTCATACCCCTGTGTTTGGCTGTTACCAACTTGTGTTCTTCCTGAGCCAAGTATTGCTCAGTGGAAGTCTATTTTTGTAGTTTTGGTGGCTGGAGTTTAATTTTGGTAATTGATGATCTATTCATTTAAAAGGCAGCTAAGGTACTTAGCTACTGTACATAAATATACAGCACTGGCTAACACCACAATCCCAACATTTAGCATTGCTTTTTTAACTTTCAGAAGAAACTCTGGGTCTGAGTTAAGGTTGCAAGAGCTGATTGTTAACTTTGATATATATAATTTTTTGTTGGGCTTCTGAACACCTATTGTACACGAGTCATTGTTATGCAGAGGCAGGTAGATTTCAATCAACCTGTGATAGGCCATGCCAAACAATGTGTGATTTTTGTAGACGCTTTTTGTCGACGCTTAACAAGACTCTCGACATAGTCTTCAGTATTTCAAGCCAAATTTCCAGAAGCTTTGTTAGTTTTTAACATTTCTTTGACTTGCTTTGAAATTATTAAATGAGTAATCAATGCAGCATTTGGGAAATAATCCAAAAGGCTGCCTTGAAATAAATCAGGAAATGAAGAACTGCACTCTCTTCCATTGAAATACAACATGAATGAATGTGAAAATTGATTTATCAATTTAGATATTTCAGACCCGCTTCCCTCTCTAGTTATCTGCAACAATGGCAGCGATAATGGCCTGGCAGTCAGAGCGTCAGTAGAACACACTTGGATTAGAACATGAATTCAGAATTTCACCTTTAATGGTCCAAATGCACTCTGAACTCTGACCCAAATGTCACATGTAAGCTAGCTGTTTCAAATTTGACCATTCACCTTTTTTAGGGAATGACCTACTTCCTCCAGTCACACTGCTTTGTATACTGAGAACACCTTGTGTACTGATTTTCATAATCCATTTAACCAAAATGATGTTTGTCTTTTCCATATCTGAATCTCACTCCAGTCCTCTGGGGTGTTGTTATTTTTCCTCAAACTCATGAAGCCAGCACAATGACACATTTTCCCATGGCACCATCAAAATGCATGCGTGAAAAGATAGAACAGATGTTTTTTTTTTGCTTCTTCTGTTGGCAGTGATTTTTTTGAGAGTGCCTACCACATAATCTGTCAGGAGCTTGGCAAGCAGCATTCTATTTAAAACTCAGACCACCTCTGTCAGAAAAGCAATTACTAGTGAGGGTTTCATTTTAATGTAAATGAGATTACATTACAGTGACATGAAAAAGGGCCACTGTCTGGTCTGAAGGAACACGAGTGCTCCCTTTTTATCTGTTTTCCGAGGACTGGGATTGAGGGGGGGGTGGACTTAACTGCATGAAGAAAGACTAGAGATTGTGAGAGAGAGAGAGAGAGAGAGAGAGAGTCAAAATGTGTGTGTGTGTGTGTGTTCATACAGACAAGAGTACTGTATGTCTATGGGTGAGCATGCCTGCATCTTAAAGGGACCAGCTTGTGAATATTGCAAAGCCATGCTTGGAGACGGAGGAGAACAATTACCACAACGCCTCGGGCTGGAATCAATACAAAAGGCCTATGCAAGGCAACGTCAGTGACATAAAGCTATATGATATGTCATTCTCAACTTAATTTTTTTTCGATCCGTCCTCTAATCCTCTCTGCCTCCCCTTATCTTTGTTGTTCTCTTTCTTCATTGCAAGCCATAGGAGGCAGTGTGAATTC
This sequence comes from Labrus bergylta, assembly GCF_963930695.1. NCBI lineage: Eukaryota > Metazoa > Chordata > Actinopteri > Labriformes > Labridae > Labrus > Labrus bergylta. The sequence goes on along the minus strand of NC_089215.1, from coordinate 10,775,725 downwards.
AGACTGGAACAGGCATAGTGAGCATCCAGGGCTGACTGGCTCATTACCTGGTGCACAAAAAGGGGGGGGGGGGGCATGTCAGAGGAAGCCGTCAAACCAACTTTACGGTCTACTTGCTGCATGTGTGTCTCCCTGAGGTGAATTCTGAGAAAGATAGAGGCACATCATGTTGTAACTGTTTTATCTCTGTCTCTCTTTTCCTCTCTCCCTGTCTGTTTACTCCCCCCCCCACCTGCCTTTGAACACGACAGCGGATGAACTTGGGATCGAGTTCATGGGTAAGAGAACTTTTTCATTTACTTTGTCAAGTGCGCAATTTTTTGTATTATTTTTTTCCAAATGGCGCACCTCTGTGCAAAGCTTCATACAAAAACACAATCACAAGCACAACAACAAGGCCACTCACCTTGGCAAAAAAATTAATGCGGGGCCAGTCGCCATGGAAACACTGTGGTGTTGAATAAGGCGTATTCCATCTGAGTGGAGAGCAGTGCTGTCACAGAGGAGTGATGTAATGAGGGAAGAGCAATGACACAGCTGCAGTACATTTCTTGAATGAATGTTTGGTGAGTTTAGCTCAGAGTGTGGACATTTTTTTAATCTGGATTTTCACATTATTCACCTAAAAGTCTGTACAGACACTATAAATATATCCATAGCAGACATTGCTAAACCTCAGAAATAATAAATAAATACCATTTGATTAAACAACCCCAGTCAATAAGTGACACACAAAAAAATATATAATATTTTTTTATTTTAGAAACAGAACAATCCTCTGTGAAGCTGGACCTACAGTAACATAGTACAAATATATATTCCATCAATATAGACCAGCATTTTTGTGAGTATCAATCTAAGTGCAAATTGTAAACTCTAAAATTGTATTTAAAAAAATCTAAATGTAAATATTTTGTGCCTCACCTGCAACACCTTTACGGCCCATCAGGGGGCAAAACCCCACACTTTTGGAATCATTACTGAAGATAGTCACACAGCGGCTAATTTTCAAACTCGGGTGCTGTTATAATATCAAACTTCTGTCTTTAATGATGCAAGTTGTTATTGTCATCTCGACTTATTAGCAACAGTAAAGACAAAGGACATTAAAAATCCAGAGGGACATCGTAATACATTTCAAGTTAAAACAACATATTTGAAAACCGTTCTTGAACATTAAATATGATCAGATGTCCCAGTGTATTTTCTCCCAAATGTCTTTTTTTTGTTGCACATTTATTAAGAGCCAGTGAATTGAAAATAAATGTTAGGTACCTCCATTTATTTGACTAACATCCTGGAACACAGCAGTTTGACATTATCGCAGCATTTTGGCTTCCCACTCTGAGTGTGATGTCAAAGGAAAATGACCACAGAGTGAATATGGTGAATGGAATAGAAGCCTTTAAACGTTGACCAGTTTGGATTTCTACTTATTGGTGTTGGGGCTGTTTAAGCTTCCAGGTGGTTAAAAACATCTTAAAAAAACAAATTACCCAATCCTCTTTCTTCATTTATAACACAATGTTCTTTTTTTCCAGAGGGAGTATACAGTTTTACCCCACACACACACACACACACACGCACACACACACACACACACACACACACACACACACACACACACACACACACACACACACACACACACAGCCTCTACCTACCACCCTCGTGATGTTTTCCATCTTCTCTTTGCCATCTTCTCAGGCTCCCTTTTGTGCATACATTAAAAAAAACTAACATTGCCTGCTGTGAAGTTTTCCATTAACATCATACTTCATACACTGCTGTCATGTCACACACTTGCTGCGGGGAAATACGAGGCAGGGAGGGAGGAGGAGGAGGAGGCGCTTTGAAAGGGGAAGCGCCTGCCCTGCTGTACACAACATTCCTCACTTCAGTGATTTTAATCCGAGGACTAAATTAGTTGAGAATGGTGCTGCAGGTGGGCAGATGCATTAGAGAAAATGAGAACAGGAGGCATGGATTGATAGCTGGACGGAAGACAGACACAGTTTTTGGGGCTCTGATGTAAGTGCACGCTCATTGTGCTTTTTCATTGTGTTCCATTAAGACTTTTTCTTCTGCTTTAGCCATGAGTCTTCTGATAGTTGTTATATAAGTCTAATGTTTGACAGTCTGAGCTTGAGACAGTCTGTCAGACTGCAGCAAAGCTCTGTTTGAAGTGGGATTGAGTACTCCAAATATGATCTTGTCTTTTGATTTTCTTTCATTCTTTAGCCTGGCAGCTGCAGCTCTATGTGTCTCACTAGTTTCCCCTGATGTATTTCAAGCTGAACACCCAATTTTGTCACGGATCCTTATATTGTAGCATGCTCTTCATTATAGTATTTTTATCAAGTCATTGTGCTGGCTATGGCATAGCCGGCCATATGGGATTGTGTTGTCCTTGTGTCAATATGACATGGTTCCATTTCCCAACATGCTTTTGCCTCTAATTTCAACAATGCCTCACAGGCTCAGGGCATTAAAGGCCTGTAATGGTTTTATATACAGACTCCATGTTAGGTTTTCCTTGCAGACATTCAGCAGAGCTTTGTAGACAACTGTTGTTTTCATGTTCTGATTTTGCAAAAGCCTATTTCATCTTTCCAAAAAAAATGCAGCAGAGGAGTTTGTCTCAGGTGGTGGTCTGATGGTGTGGCAGCAGGGAAAGATGTTTTTTTTTTCCATATATCTGAAAAGATGCAGCTGTTGGAAGGTCATTTTAAAAATGGTAATAGACTGGAGGGCCTCCGAAGGGTAATACGTATACTTAGTGACATAGTCTTCCTTAACAAATACACAGCAGAAGCAACTTTCTGGTGTTAATTGGCAAAAGGCTGCTTGAAGGTATTCAATGATACTGCTGACAAATTACAGGCCGAGTCAAGAATCTTTGAATTAAGAGATTTGACAGCTTCAACACTAAGTGTTAAAGAACTCATGGGAAATATGTGATAGGTTCCATTATGCTAAACAAGAGCCTGACAGATTTTACTCAGAGCTGATATCCCCGACAGTAATGTCTCATTGTAGGACTTTACAACTTTTTTCAATTTATCAATCTGAAGTCTTTCACATTTAAAGGAGCAATAAGCAAGATATCTACTAAATTAAATGGTTTGATATTTTTTTTCACCAGAGACGGAAGGCAGTTTTAAGGCACCCCCTCTCAGCTGTTTTGGACACCCCTAAGTTTGCCAGGCAAACAGCAAAGCAATCGGTGTTGCAGTGATGTAAGCAGGCATTTCTTCAACCAGAAACATGTTAAAACTAGGACAATAGCATGCTTTTAAAAAATGGAGAGAGTTTAAAACACAAGGTTTTAAGACCGATGCAGAGCTGGCTAAACACTGAAGCTTCCTTGCCCGCGACATGGCATCCTGCGTGGGAATCGACTCTAGAGAGGAAGGGTAAGGGGGTGACAAATGAATTCAGACTGCAGTACCAATTTTAAACACTAGTTACATATTTCCTCTTTAAACAGTTTATTTTTTGGTCTTCGAATATCAACATTTCCCAATTTGATTGCTTCAACAATCCAAAAACCAACACCTCTTCAGAAAGTTTCATAACTGACAAATAAAAGTAGCAAATCCTTATGTTATGGAAGCATTAACCACAAGGTACATAACACAAGCAATAATCAAAATACTTGGCAATACATTCGATATGTGATTCATTCATCAATTAAGTGCCAAACTGTTGCAGCTTTAGCAACAGCATATATGCAGAAATCTGTCAAAACATCAAAGGCAACTAAATAGCAGCAGTTCTCGGTAATATTTTTTTGCTTAGGTTAGGTTTTGCTTAATATAACCTCTTTCATTTATTTTAATGCTTGCCATGAAAATGACTCATAACTCATAATGTCATACTGTATTTACCTTTGCTTTTTTTCTGCTGGAAAATACACTGCCCCATGTTGACAGTATCTTTGTAACAACTCGGTCATGAGTTGTCTTATGGATTTTAGTCTAAGTAGAGATAATTATAGGTGTTTGAAGTAATTCTCAAATATTATTATTGGTATCACAAATCATTTCCATCAGGCTTTAATGCACATGTCTGAACTTGTTAGTCACACGTCAAATTAGACTTTGGGAGTGGATAAAATGCTGGCAAAACAACCTAACATTAAAATATAAGAGTTTAAACCCAATATTATTAATATCGAAAAGGCCACAAATTTCCACATAGCAATTTGTGTGTTTGACAGTCTTAAAAATGCAATAGTGTGACACAGCTGGCCTCCCCTGCAGCTCATATTTTGACTCCCTCTTGCCTCCTCCTCACAGGAGCTGAGTGGGCAGCTTGGACCTCTGATGTATAAATATATATATATATACTGTATATATCCACATATTCTAACTCCAGGAGTTTTTATGTTTTATCTTTATCTTTAGCCAGAAGCACTCTAATATTTAAAAGGTTTTCCCTCCTGTTTGAACTCACAAGCACCACACTATCCTTTAAATGTGTTGATGCAGCACTGATGTAATGCAGGGGGATGAAAATGATGCAAACAGACTTTAATGTAAGCTTTGACCACAGGAAGCTCTCCATCATTCACCATGCCCTTAAAAATAAAAGTTGGGCCAAGTTGACAAACCAGTGCAGACAAGAAGACCTCCCAGGACACTTCTCTGTTGACAGCATCAAAAGCCATAAACAAGCCCTAAAAGGTCAGGAACAGGTTGTGGGGATGTTTTCTGCACTTTACCCTGTGGTACTCAAGACGGTGAGTTCAGGCACAAAGAGATTTATTGGTTTTGAGTGATTGAGTAACGTCTCAAGGTCATGAAGAATCAAATTCTGTTGAGTAGTCGTCAGCAGATTAGAGAGATACTACCAATTTTTACCAGATGACGTGACCCGGAACATAATCCAAACTTTGTAACAGGTTAATCTTACATTAGCTTAACTTGTGGACCATTCTGTTTCAGTTAAAGAGGTCCAGATAAACTGCTCTATTTTGGGGGTTTTTAAGGGTATAAGTAACTTCATATTTTTAAAAGCTGTACACTACTAACCCAGAATACGATTGAATTGCAACACTTGCTGTGTGGCATTTTTTAATCACACAAAAGGATTCCTGACTTTTAAAACAGGCTAAGCTTTCGTTACCCGCATCCTGTTGCCATCTGTCCACCAAACATTGTAAGAGAAACTACTCGATAATCTTTTTGTAACTTAATTACCCTAACTTTGACTTTTCTATCAGTTATAACAGCTAAATATCACATGATAATTAACCCAAAAGCAGTTCCTCTTCATGTATATAAGATGACTGTCATGCTTGTTGTATGACCTGGTTTAGCACACAGAGGGAATCCTAATTTATGATAAAAAACATAGCCCTGTCCTGTGTCCTCCAACAATAGCCAGAGAAACTGCTTTATTTTGTCCTTCAGCTATTTTATTATCTTCACTTTATGAAAAAAAACAGCCGCAAAATGTGTTAAAGGAACACACTGATAGCTGATTTACCTTGGACTAGCGCTACACTCTTAGCTAGCAGTGTTGTACGCTAATGTTACATAACAATTAACCCCAAATCAGTTCCTCTTTGTATTAAATACACACTTATAGAATAAATATAAAGGAAAAGATAAGTTCTAAATGTGTATTACGGTCAAAATAGCAATGTGCGTTGAGGTATTTCTTCATCCTAATACAAGACAAGCAGCAGGCTCAATCTTTAGAGAAAACAATCTCATAATTTGACAAGTTTGCAAAGTGCAAAAACAAGGTGCACCAACTGGCCAAGTAAATTGTTACTTGAAATATTTATATGAATTAAATTTGAATTAGACTTTTTACACAATTACTTTTTATATGTAATTAGAAGGTATTGCTCTGTGGGCCACAATTTTGGAGAAGAAGAAACATCGATTTTTGAGGGGGGGGGGGAGGATTTAATAATCCTTTATTAGTTGCATTGAAATGTTTTTCACAATACCCAGTATCACATTTAAGGCTTTTTAGAAAGCTTTTCCAATGCTGTTATTTTTGTAATGGATCGCCTCTTCCTGAAACATGGGGTTTTTTGATAATTCCCTGTCCATTCAACGACTTTGCCTACCCACTTTGCACTCTGCTAAGTAGCACAGCTTCACGTTCCAGCAGCTGGGTCAGACAGATATCTGCTGGGATCAACTGCTTTTTGTCCCAAGTGCATCTGACCTTAAGCCTCTGCTGCTGATGTGCGGGGGTCTGACAAGAGGCTCCGGGAGCATTCATTTTCTGCTAATTCCCTGTCGCCATCAGTCTCCGAACGCTGACACACATTACAGTACACACACGCACACAGAGTCAGTGTTGCCCCTGCTGTGTAGAGAGTCCATCGGTACTGCCTTCTGGGTTTGTCAGAACGAAATGATTATCACACTTCAGTTAGCACATGTCACTAAGCCCTGTCTGTGTCTGCCATGTCCCTATCCCATGCTCAAACGCTGACATTTACTGACAGCGGCACTGGTCGCTTTATGCTAATGCAGATGGTGGGTGGATGTGTAGCAGTGTGTGTCCGTCCATCATTTAGTGTGAGTTCTGTGTGTTAATTTATGGCACAATGCGTTCATGCTCACAGCTACAGTCCATATTGTTGGTGTCATAAAAAGTCAGCGGCATGAACTGTATTCTTTCTTTCCACAGAGAGCGGCGACACTTACCAGAGGCAGGTGCTGTCCATCTTCAGCATCGCCTCGGGGATCTGTCTGCTCGGAGTGGCATGTATGGCACTCTACCGCCGCAACAAGTGAGTGATGCCAGCCAGCACCACATTAGTAGCGTATGCCCCCGGCTGTGCAGAAAGAGCACTTTACTATCATGGCGTGAAGCCCGATGAAATTCCAAGTGTGAGTCAGGGAGACGGTGTTTTAGCTGGGCATCATGTCTAAATTGTGTTGGATGCTTTTGGGACAGATGCTCATGCAAGATTTATTCGTAAAGAGGTTTGAGGGAGTAGGTGTGTCGCGAAATGCTTCAGACAAAGCAAAATACACAGATAAGGCCAGAGCTAGAGTCAAAAGCATTAGACTCTAAAAGCGTGTGCACAAAAGCAACACACCAAAGTCAATTACTCACCGCAGGGAAGAGGAAGGAAAGGGAACGTACAAAGAAAAGTAATGGCCAAGTCTAAGAGTGGAATTTATTGTTGGTTGCGTTGATTGAATTGGTCTTGATAAAAAAAGTTTTTTTTCTAGTCCCCCAGCACTTGTTAAAAATGACCCAGAGCTTTCGACAAACGGACGATTTAATGTACGGGGAATTATCCAGAAACTTAGTTGAACTGAATCTTTTCCCCAAATGTTGTTGTGTGGCTTAGATAAATAACTTCCAATTCCAAGACCTTACAATTAATTTATAGCAATGCTTCACAGGAAGAAAAGACTATAAAAACGAGTAGGAGAGACCTATTTCATTATTTTGAGACTATATATCCAAGATAATTATAAATGGTTATAAAATGTAGTCAATGTCCGAAATAACTACAAATATTTGTGGTCATGTTGACTATGGTCTCTGAAATGAACTTTTATACTTAATAAGTAGTATACTATATTAAACATCTCAGTTCAAAGTCATGACTTTACTTACATGGCTTTTACTCTGAAGGAACTGTTCTTTCTATGTCATGTTTTTAAGCGCATCCTGAATTTGAACACCTTTCCACATCTGTTACGCAGAAAACATTTCAAATGCCTCAGCTGCAGAGAATTTTGCAACCTTAAAAATGTACATTTAATGGTTAATTAACATTTAATGCATAAGTCTGAAGCATCAAGTATATTTTAATCCAATCAAAGTTTAATAAAAAAATGAAGAAACACTCTAGCAAAGCTATGAGAGTCTGCTTTTTTTGTCCAATTTTGTTTGTGGAATTTCTTTTATGCGATTGATTGGAACAGACTGGAAGCAATTATATTCATACCCGTGGTGACAAAAAGTTAAAGCTATTTATGAGGCAGGAAAATTGGAAAGTCTTGGTAAGTCACCAGATGATCATGGATAGATTAACACCTCCCCGGCTCTGCCTACGTGACACTATATACAGACAGTATATACACTTTATTCTAACTCTAAAATGTGTAACCTATCAGGAATCATCCTCTTAGTCTTCCTGTGTGAGATGAACATCCACACTCTGGTGTCTCAGGAGGTATTTCTGGACAAATCTCTTTCCTATCTTCCTTTTCCCCCAGAATATTATCACAAAGGCATGTAATGGACGTTTCATGGTACATTGCCTTGATTAAATTATCACTTGTGAAACACATCTTCGCTCCTAATGCTATTTTTGTGGCCGGTTGGATTGTTTCTCACCTCCATCAAGCCTTCAGTTACAGCTCGGGAGGAAAATTCCCACATGTGAGCCGCAAATTGACTCGGGCTCGTTTTGTCACCCTGACCTTTCAGACGCTCGTACATTAGCAACGTTTGACAAATGCTGTCAAATGTGGCCGGTTGGCATATTGCAAATGAAATAACTGTGAAAGTAAGTAATAAAAATTGTTGATTTGTACACTGTAACAGTTTAATATATTTACTAAGTCCCCTGTGTGAGGCCTATGTACTACATGTGATCAGTCTGTTTTTACACACTGATGGGACAGAGTTTGTAAGAAAAAAGGAAAAGCTGGTCAATACATATAATGATCTGCTTTGCTGTTACATGTAAGAGCCAGCTAAGTGGCTAATAGAAATCAATGAGTGGACTGAAAACTGTTATTGGAGGGTGTAATCATTATACAGGAGACAGGAAATGATCTCAAATCAGCATTTTTTCATAATGCAGTAAACATTTTCAAAACCTTCTCTGTCTTCAGCCATCTTTAGCACAGATATGCATAATATAACCGACAACAATGCTGTCAAAATAAAGACTCAAAAAGTTAGGAAAGAAGAAGCTATGAGTTCCCGTACATTAAAATAAAATAAAAGACAAAGTCATGGGGGGTTCTGTTAAAGAAAATAGATTTTTTTTCCAATAAAAGTTAGATAAAGTTTAATTGTGGATTGTGCTTTAGATATGAACAATGTACCACTGTTTTGAAGTCTCTCTTTTTCCTCCGCAGAAGACACCGGGAAAAACTCCAGGCTCATTTCTCAGATAGCCGCAGCCTGAGGGACTGCAGTGTCAACGCCTCTGGCCTCATGTCCAAATCTACTCCCCGCCTTCAATACAGCCTTCAACTCCAAAAGGTAACTCTCCCCGTAATGTTGCCTTTATCGTCGTTATAATCAGTTCCATCTTAATACGTATAGCACTCCTGTGAAAAACAGAGTTTAGAGTGCCTGACAGGATGATGTACGATGTGTGTCTTAATAATCTCTCTGCTGGCTGAAGCCTTTTGTTCACACTCATATCTGACACGGGCTGAGAGACAGTGGGGAATTATAGTTTCAAATAAATGCATCGAGCGTTGTACAGGAAAAATCTGCTTGTCACGTTCACAGTGACACATTCCTTTGACAAACTGCAGATTGGAAATTCTAATCTTTGGCATGTCACAGGCGCTGATTTCACCATGCAAGCACAGCAACAATACTATGTTGTGAGACAAATAAAAAACAAATGTTAAACAGCACTTTTCTTAGCCCTGGTTGTACTTTTTTTTTGTTTTTTGGGGTTTTTTCTTTAACTGTGAAAGGTTTTTTTTATCTTTGCAAATGGACTGCCTCTTTATAAAGCAGAGTTTACCTTTTAGCATGATCAAGAACTTTGTGCACAATGGACCCATCAACCGAGCTAGAAAAGCAAAGATAAAGCTAGTAATGCTTTCATTGATTAAATAAAGGAGAGCCAACACAAAGGCACTTTGGGGAAAAACAGACCAAACCCCAATAAGAATCATAAAAGTCCAACTCCTGCTTAAGTAAAAAACAAATCACAGGTTGTTGACGTAAAAGTAAAAAGGAGCTTCAACATGAATTTGAAGCCTTTACAGAGGGAGAACAAACTGAACCAGGCGTTAATAGAAACGCGGATGATGTAGGCGGACGGTGGATGATGTAGATGGCCGCTGATACAGAGAAAAGAGTTCAGTATTCATGACGCATTAGCACTTTCATGAACGCTCCCCTTTTCTTTGCAGCTGTAAACATGTTCAAATTTCAGGCTAATTCCCTTTTTAATTAGTGTGTTGATGGGTTGTCCTTGTTTTAATTTATTTATATATTTATTCTGCCTACAGCTAATTCTGATTCCTATCATTTCTATTAAGTTCCTAATGTGCACCTGAAAGTCTACACTTGTTTTTTTGCACTTGCTAATATGCACCTGTAGCTGTGGCATGGTCCTGTTCTCTCATGTTTCCATTTTAAATTACTAATTTAAATTGTTGTAGAGTTTTTTTCAGCTCACAGCGACATTTCTATCATATATGAAGGTGCTAATTTGCACCTGCTAACACCCACCTGCTCTGTTTGGATGAATTCCCTAGGTGTTAGCATCCCACACACACAAAGAAGTCCGCCACATTTTTTGAAATTTTTATGACTCCCCACATTATTTATTAATGTGAAAAGGCAGGTTGTGAGCATACTTTATTGATAACAAACAAGAAGGTTGTACGCCATGGTTGTTTCAGATGCTGTTGACTTAGTATTGTCTTTTTTTTTTTTGCCACAGAATCCCCATTTAGCTTCAGCCTTGTTCTGTCATTTCTGTGCAACTACTTTGCCTAATGCAGCCTGTACTGAAGCTCTTTAATAATGCAACAGTGTCTAGTGTCAAACGCTGAAACAAACACCCCTGCAGCTAGCCCCACCCACGGAGCTGCAGTTGGCACAATCTGAAAGCTTTTTGAGGGTGTCACAAGAAATTATGCCCGTGAGCGGTTGACAAGTGACAAGTGGTACAACATTTCATGTAAATGTTAAAGTAGCATGTGTTTAAGTCAAATAACAAAATATGACATCTAAATAAGTGAGAACACATCCCATTAAATCACTTGTGCACAAAAACCTTTAAGTTCGTATCCTCAGATTTCCCACTGCCATCAGACTGGTCGAAGACACTGGAGCCCAGTTTAAAGCCTGTCAGAAAGCGGACCATAGCACAGTAGCAGGCTATTATATTAATACTGTGACTGTGAGAATGTGATGACAGGAATATGTGAAGGCTCAGCATGAAGCGTTGCCCTGTGTTCAGCCAAGAAACACTGCTTTTAGAGCTGGACAAAGGGGGGAAGCCAGGAGGAAGACAAAAATGAAAGCCCGTAATAATAAAACAACTACAGGCTGTAAGAGAAGAGTGTGAAGGAAGCTTAAAGTGAGATATGAAAGATCAGCGGCTGGAGGCACCCAGGAGGGGGGCAAACCAAGGAAAGATCATAGACTGTAATAAATATGGACTAAGTCTTAGTGATGTCACCACTGGTTTCTGAAAGGCAAACTTTCAGTCGACCTAATGACAGACAGAGAGCTGGAACTGAAACTGGCCTTAAGTCTCCCGACTAAACGCTAAAACACAGCTGCTTGCAGTTGGATCGCCGCTAACTCCTATCCTTCATAAAATCAAACTGGTGAGTTTAAAAAAAAATGACATCCCTGTATAATTTGTGCCGATAAACAGATTAACCAATCAGACCGGAATATTTTTGTACGAAGCTAACATGTTTATTTCTGTTGTCAAAACAGACATTTTAATATGGGGTGTGTGGGACTTCTGGATCTCTTGGAGACTTCCTCAAGTGGACATTTGAGGAACTGCAGTTTTTTTTGCAACTCTGCAAAGGCTTAATTTTTGAAGGCTGCCCCTTGAAAATATTAACAAATGAAACACATATTGTCACATAGAATTCACCACGAGTGGTTGAGAGGTGATGGTGAAGTTTTTTTATTTTTTTTATTTTACCTTTATTTAACCAGGCAGGTCATTAAGAACATTCTTAGACTTCTAAGATTGTCTGCACATGACCGCACATCATTAAACTGCTGCATTAGGTTTTCTGTTTGCCAGCGTTTTCTGAGGCCCCTCTCTCCCATAATTTGGTCATGAAAATATTTTGTATAAAAACTTTAATGTACACATATGGCGACACAATATAACACTTATTATAAAATTTTATAAAATACAATTTTGATTGACATTCCTGTGACTTGATGCAGATCTTTGACCTTTGCTGCTATCCTCCCCATTGTGTCTAAATGTTAAGAACACCACAAACGAATGATACTCTTGCAGTTTCTAGTTAAGGAGTTTAAAGTTAAAGTCTAATAGTGTTCTTAAACTACAACCATGTTTTCATAAAAAGCTGATTAGAGTGCGTTACTTTAATAATCACAGTAGCTGAATTTACTAGAGCAACTCCCATAGCTCCCCAGATCACGATTTCCTTGCAATTTCTTGTGGGTGGTGCAGCTCTCTGGATTTTCTTTAAAGAAAGGGAAGGACATACAGAACAGTGGGTCCTTTAAGAGGCTCAAAACATTTTGTCTATACTGCATGAGAACACAGTGCTTTTTACTGTGTGCTTTCGAAGGAGTAAGGAGGAGGATGAGCACAGTGAGCTGGAAACAAAAGGCTGGCTCTGTCAGAAGCAGGTGCAGAGGGGAGGATGAAATCTGTTTTTGTCCGCTTTTTTTCCATACAAACCAAATCCAGAGTCTTTAAACTCCTCCAAATTTGCCAAATTCATGCGTCACAGACCAGGAAATTTCCCCTCTTGCTCCCTTTGCTGAGCAACAATGTCAAGACTTGTGTATGTTGACCTCATTGTTATTGTACTTTTTTTTCTGCAGCAGTCCTCCAAATCTGAGCCAACTAAGATGTTATTATACCCAGAACAGCTTTTTTTAAATATGCACCTGGGCACCTGCACTGCTTCTTTACCTAGTGTGCTCTTTTCAATTGGACTTAGTGCACCTGCATTTTTTTTTTACACATTTTAGTCTCCATCTGTGATTGTTTGGCATATTCATACATCTGGATACATTTCTGTGCATATGTTCTCTCCATCTGTAATTTCAGTTTGAATAGCTGTTGGATTTGCACTTGACTGTGAAGGTGCAGATCTGTAGGGAGTTAAATGTAGTCGCATGAGTCATTTCACTTTCCAGGGAAATTGCAACCAAAAGAGAAATGTAAATGTAATTGTATAGTTAAACACCTCTGACTTCTTAAGGGAGTTGAATCAACACCTCCCTGGCAATGGAATTGTTTCTCAAGTAATAAAAAAAGGATGGGGTTTAAACCCATGAGGCGCGCTGTACTGGAACAGACGTGCAGCGACGTGACGGAAGAGGAGCACACAGACCGGGAAGACAAAACACAAAAACTCTCTTCCCACCAGGAGGAAGTTGGAGTGATGCTAAATAACTATTCCAACCTCTAAGAGGAGATTGAGAAACCCCCAGGAGTGATGCAAAGCTACATGTCAGCAAATTATGAATACGTCATGGGGCTTGATAAAGAAAGGGGACACAGAATCTAGTCTAGTTTACCAAAGATTGACAGAAAAACGACCTCACACTATTTTGATAAAGTCTCTGGTGTTCTGTTTGACCAAAGTCAGTTTTACAACAATCACCGTGCCAGGAACTATTTTCAAGGTTTATAAAGGTCCCTGCTTTTTGTCTTCAATAACACCAAAGGAGAGGGAACATTCTGAATCTGAGTCTTCTGAACGCTCTGAGTCAGAAATATTCAGCGCTGCAAGCTTCCTGACCTTTCAGAAAGTTCTACCCCCTGTCACGCTCGTAAGAAAAACAAAGAGGAAGACACATGTGCAACAACAAAAAAACATATTTAATAAACAAAAAGGGCAAAATAAGGCTTACTTTCCAAATCCAAATAAAGTCCCAAAAAGTCCTATCAGAAATCCACAGGGGAAACAATGAGCCATGAGGAAACGTGTAGGAAGACATGTGAACTGACAAGAAGGGGGAGGGAACACAGAGACTAATTAAAATACGGGTAATCAGACACAGGTGAGACTAACGACACAGGTTAATACAATCAGGGTTATCATAATGGAGGGAAACCAGACAAAGGGAGGAAGTAAGGCAAGACAAGAAACACTTGGGGACAAGAACTACAAAATAAAACCGGAAACACTAAAGACACAACTAGGAAACATTCAAATTAAGAAACACACAAGGGACACAAGCAACACCAGAACTCTAAAACTCTAAAAAAAGACAGAATACAAAACTAAACATGAGCAAATCATGACACCCCCGAAATAAGGACCTTTTGGATAGATAGATTTATCTTTATTGTCATTGCATGATATTCAACCAAGTCAGTTTAAGCAATCCTGTTTGCAACATATGAAATATAAGATAAGTACACATACACCAGCACACATACACATACAAAAACACATTTCACCGATACCCACATACAAATTTATACCCGTAAACATTTGTAAAAAATAATGTAATAAATACTCTATAGATTAAAATATAGGGAGTTAAAACACTAAAGTTATTGCACAGAGTCCATTATTGTAGTCCAGGGGTGAGTTCCATCTGTGTGTGTGTGTGTGTGTGTGTGTGTGTGTGTGTGTGTGTGTGTGTGTGTGTGTGTGTGTGTGTGTGTGTGTGTGTGTGTGTGTGTGTGTGTGTGTGTGTGTGTGTGTGTGTGTGTGTGTGTGTGTGTGTGTGTGTGTGTGTGTGTGTGTGTGTGTGTGTTTGTAGTGTGTCCACAGCTCCGGGGAAGAAGCTGTTCCGCAGCCTATTTGTGCGTGTGTTGGGGGTTCTCAGTCTACTTGAGGGGAGGGTGGTGAAAAGGGGGTTACCGGGGTGTGAGGGGTCCTGCAGGATGTTTGCGGCCCGTGTGAGGAGACGGCTTGAGTGGATGTCGTTCAGGTTTGGGAGAGGGGAACCGACAATCCTCTCAGCCGTCCTCACGACCGGCTGCAGATCTTTTTTCTCAGCAGCAGTGCAGCTGGAGTACCATACAGTAAAACAATAGGTCAGGATACTCTCAGTTGTGCAGCGGTAGAAACTGATCATCAGTTTCTGTGGGAGCCTCAGAGTCCTCAGGAAGAACAGTCTCTGCTGGGCTCTCTTGATGATGTTGGAGGTGTTCAAGCTCCAGGTCAGGTCCTCAGCAATGTGCACACCCAGGAATTTAAAACATAACTTAACGTCCTGAGAACAAAAGTCCTAGTCCCATGAATGTGCTTTAGTTTTGAGTAAGAGAAGTTTTAAAATATATTGGACAAAAAGAAGTTCCTGTTCAGGAAATTGTGTCTCTTGAAGTCAAGGTTTTTTTTTTTTCATCACAGCCTCGGAAAAAAAAAAAAAAAAGGAAAAGCAGAAGGCACAATGCCATTAGAGAATTACCCAGGGTGCCAGTATAAACAGAAAATGGAGGAGGGAAATTAGTCACTTGTATAGCGAGTGTTATGACAGCAGTGGGGATAGGACATGAAAGCTTCCGTAGGTAAGGCTGTGACTCATCAAAGGACAGGCTACTGCAGCTTGAAAATTAATAATGTTGTCAACTGTTACAAACTCTATGCTAATGTGGCTGTCGGGGCTTAATTCTAAAACAACTGATCAACACTTTGATATCAGGTAGAACCAGAATTGTGTTTGCTATCAGTAGTTGTCACATTGATGCAGTTTGTGCAGTCAGCCTGCAGATGCTTGTGCTGCTGCTGCTGGATTGTCCTTCATGAAGAATGGTCAAATATCCCATTATGCACAGTTCAGGACCTGTGTTTGGAACATAATCCAAGCGGGATTAATGCTGCTCTGAATGCATTGGTTTGCCTTTCTCCTTGGTGTATAGTTGAACGTCAACATATTGATAGATTTTCTTCGTCCCGTATTTTTTCCTCGTCTCTCCTTGAAATAAATGCACCTTGCATTGTGTTTATCCAAGGCTATCATAAGTGGCGTAAAAAAACAAGGCAACGGCAAGATAGGAGGGAACAAGTGAAATGTCTTACGCCATGCAGGTCTGCCATGAGACATTTGTTTCATCGACACATAGATATCATCCAGCAGGAAAGTTCTCCACAGCAATTGTTCCCAAAAAAAGTGAGGCGCTGTGCACCCGCAGGGTACATGAGAGGGTGGCCAAAATGATCCTATTTTCTCGCACAACTAGTGAACAGCAGTAACAGCCCCCGCTGGGAGTCAGGGGTGTAAAGAAGAAAAAAAGAGGCTTATCAAGAATAAGAGAACCTTGAACCAGCTGTAAGTCACATGCAATATCTTTAGTGATGTGCAATCAGGCTGACAGAAGGGGCAGAGCAGGAAGGAACTGTAAGTGGAATAACAGAATTATCTCCTGACTTAGTGTCTCACAGGAGGTGGTGGGGGTGGGGGGGGGGGGGGGGGTTCTTTAGGCATTTCTGGTCGCTGTGCTGCAGCTCCGTCTGGGGCCTGTTGTAAGATAATGCTGTTCATTTTGATAAGAATAAAGGGAAAGAATTGAAGGGGGGGACTTCTTTAGGAAACCATTAATGTAATCTTGTGTAGGATTATTTCTTTAGTGCGGCGGGAGTGCTGTGAGGGTTATGGCAGAGTTTATTCACAAAGCGCCCCCCTCCTAATCTGCAGTTTAAAATGTAAAGTGTAATTAAAGACACTCTGACTCAGGGAGGATATAGCAGCCAGTGAACATCCCAAAACTCACTGTGGACTTTAACGTGAGTGGGGACTCACTGCTAAGCCAAATACAGTATCCCCTGCATTATGTGGAGCTTATTTCCAGTGTTTACTTTCATAATCTCTGACACCTGAGAGTCTTGTTTTAGATCTTGATCATCAATCAATCAATCCAAGCTACACCGTTCTGAAAACAATCCTTCTGGGTATTTTGCATTGCAGGAGGATTCATTCTGAAGCCATGATCACTACAGTATGTTTTACCACTTACTGATACACTCTTCCTCTTCATTTTTGCAGAGCTGCAGCTCTCATGGATCCTCTCTGAAGGGCAGCAGCGTGGCACGAGGCACATCAACAGCAGCCCCACCTATTCTCAGCAGAGCGCTGTCTAAAGGGAAACGCTTCAGGTGAGAATGTGATCTTATTTCCCGCCCTGTTTCATAACGCTCTTTTTCACTCTATCCGCATATAAAAGCCAGCCAAGGGAGAAATGTAATCATCCTGCAATATGGTGGAATATATAGACCTCACAATTTTAAAGCAGACTATTTGTAATTTTTTCAAGAAAGATTTATGGTGATTATAAGGGGGAGCCGTTTTGCTGATGCCAAGACCATAAGCTTTGAATGTGTGCATATCCTTAGTCAGCTTTAGTTATTTTAATGAAATGAAAATTAGAGTCTCTCCAAATAGCTGGGAAAATAGACGTCTTTATTTGCATGACATGTCCAGTTAATGTGCAAAGTGATTAAATATGTACTCAGGCAGATTCTGAAATGACTTCTTGCACGCTGATAGGGAAAAAGTATATAGGGAGGAGAGGAAAGATCCTCTGAGGGGAAGTGATTATTAATATACGCAGTTAAACAATGATTCGACAAAAATCCTTTCATGCAGACTATTAAGTAACGCTGATATTCAGCGAAATTAAAATCAATTTTGATACAAGGGATCTTAGAAGCATGTGTGCTGTGTGATTACAGCAAACAGCATCCTATGCTAGCACATCAAATCCTCGAGCAAATCGAGCGACAATGTGGTATCTGGGATGTTTATCAAAAAGCTTAATTTGCATCAATGCTATAGGTGCAGCCAGACTTTGAAAATAAATGACATGCAGCCACTCATTAGGCAAAGTCTCATTTCACTTAAAGAGTATTTCCCTTAGCTCAAATCAGACTCATTACTAAAATGTGAACATAGCTGATGAATATCTACTTCTCACTTGAAGTGTTGCAGTTCTGTAGCATTGGTAGCAATTTAGATGAAGATGATGAAGTCTTGTTATGTGCATTAGACAAGCTTCTATTCTTATTTTAAAAAAAAGGACAGACATATGGTGACAAAAAGCAGAGAAAAATAGGGAATACAAGTTGTGATTGTGTACAGGCAGGAGGACTTTTTAGATGTAAGTGTGACTGTGATGACAACTTCAGTGAAAACCCCTCTGAGGCAGTCGTCTCTGTTTTTAATGGGCTGGTGCCGTGTCACAGAGGAAAGTTTTTTTTTTTTTTTTTAAAAAGCTCATCATGTGTGGCTGCAGGGCCGTGCCAACTCATCCCAGCTTTTTATTCTCTACAGTGTCGTGCAGGTGCTTCATGGAGGGCAGCTGACAGTCAATCATCTGTTAAGCTTGTTCTCTGGGTAGGTGGAGGTGGCAGAGGGTGGGGGGGGGGGGGGGGCACTAGACTGTGATGGATGATGGTGAGATGCTTTCAGCTATTGACCTGAGAAACTGGACCACATCGTGAGCTATCAAGAGAAATGCCCCATAAAAAACATGTCAATATGGGCCATCAATAATGCTGCAAAAGGTTACCTGTGTATTGTTGGCCTTAAGAGCATGTGCTAATTGATTCACCTGCTTGAGTACAGAGTTTATCTGTAGAGCTGAGGTTTCCCAAAAACAATGTAGACATCACATAAATGACTGAAAATATAACATTAAGATTAAAATGCTCTTTTATCAAAAAGAGCGGACAGTTACTACAGCTACATAGTTTGTAACAGCTGGTTTTGAAGTGGATGCTTATTTCAGAACGCTAACATGCTTACAATGACAATGTATTTCTGATGTATAGCAACTTTTATGTCCACCAACATTAGCCATGTTTATTGTTTAACAGCCAGGGTAATTTGGTTGCCGGCCCTGTGTTCACAATGACAATGTTTAGCTAGTTTTGTGTCCACTTCTATTTATCACCATTAGCCATGCCCGGTCTTCCAATGCCTGCAGCATTAGTCTGTAAATATATGCACAGCAATGTTTCGAGCTAAATGCGGCCGTTAGCACACCTGCCTCACAATGAGAATGCTAACATGCTGACGCTAAGCTAATTTATTGTTGAACAATTCATCAGTATTAGCTATCACTGTTTATTATCATAGACATCAGTCTGTAGCTGTATAGCTTTGTTTTGAGCTGGATGAAATCTAAAGGCTCTAACATGTTCACAGTGACAAATGCTGACGTTTAGCAAGTTTGAGGTTCACAGTCGTTCACCGACATTTAATGTATCTTAGCACAGACTTTAGTCCGATCCCATGCACAGCTTTGGTTTTAGCTCAGTTGCCAACAACAGAAAATGCTAGAAAGTTGAATGTTCATTATCTTGAGGCGGCAGTAGCTCAGTCTGTGGGGACTTTGGTCTAGTAGCTGGAGAGGTGCCAGTTCACTTCCAGAGAACGAGAGCACTGCTTAGGTGCCCTTGAGCAACCCCCACCCCAACTAGCTCAGCAGCGCGCCCTGTGGGCAGCCTCCTCACTCTGACATCTCTCTATTGGTGCATGTCCATAGGATCCTGTTTGTCCAATGCGTCCAGTGTGTATTTCAGCCTTTGTGTGTGTAGCATGTACGACAGTAGAGTGTAAAATTGAATTTCCCCTTGAGGGATTAATAAATTGTATCTTCTTTTTTTTTTCCTAGCATGCTAACTTTTGCATAAGGCTCGCCGCACTAAGCTCATATAAGGCTGATGGGAGTCATTTTTTGCAAATATTTGTGAATAAATGACAATAAATAAAAAGTTTCATGTAATAGCGTCCATAAAAGCACTTCACCAGATGTATAGGAACTTTTCTTGAGGTACACGCAAATGTCTGTACCAGATGTCACATCGATCCGTCCATTGTTGAGAATGGCTATTTTAGACCAGATCCACGAGGCTAGCATTTTTGGATTTGACATGCTAACCTTCTCTTTATGTTGCTCGTTGTACAGCTGTCAGTGGGGAAAATGAACAAATCAATCATTTTGAACCCTTTTACTTCCACTTCTCAAACATTGTGAATTAACTGACCAGAACAGCACCCTCTGTTCCTTCTGAAGCATATTTCTGAGCTGCTTTGCCAGCAAAATCTGAAAGGGAAAAAAAACACAGTCCAAGTCAATGTGATACATTCAGCAGTCGTTGTCAGCAGTTATAGTCATTTCTGTTATAGTGAAATTTGATCAATCACAGAGACCCATTGTAATGTTTGGATTATGAGAAAATTGTAGTATAACAGACTAATCAATATGTTCACATCCAGTCAGGGAGCATGAGTTTTACACATGCTGAGTGGATGAATAAAATAGATTTACTGTGTAGAGTATCAGGACACCACTGTAGAAAATAATGTTTGCTTTGTTCATATGACACTCTGTTTAAACTCAACTTAGGTCATGTGTCACTTTGTATCGCCCTCTTTCTTCAAATCTCTTCCGTTTATCCCTCCATCATGTCCAAAAGGGCAGAAATATCAAAATATGTGTTTGATCACAGACAGGGTTATCCATTTAACTGCAGAGGGCTGTGTTTTTTCTTTAACTGAAGAAGCATACAGATAAGCAGCTGCCTTTCAGCATTGACCTTTAACATTTAACATTCAAAAATTAAAACAGCTTGGTGAATGTTTTTAAAAACTGGTTTTCATTTTTTCCATCTTATAGTTAATCCTTATAAAAGAAATCGGAGCGCTCATAAACATCCAAACTGACATTATTCAGCCTTATTCATACAAACTTTTTACAACATCAGTCGATATAAAAGCTAATGAAGACCAGCACCAACATTAGTTATGCTCATTGTTCCGCAGCCAGGGACTTTTCAAATTATAGTAGTTAAAAACATTTTAACATTGTGTTTCAGTCAGCTATGACTAACAAGCTGTCACCGTCACTTTTTAGTGTACTGGATGAATTCATATGAATGAGAAAATTCAGCCAGAAATTCTTGAAGTTTAAAAGCTTGATTATTAATTAAACAAAGTCCAACACTTCATTCAAACACTATTTTTCGTTTTCTGCGGCTGCTGCAAATTAATCAAGAGCCTAAATCAAGCTGGAGGAATGTTTGTCACTGATTTGTGCTTCATCACATCCGTTTTTTTCGCCCAGCGTAAATAAGATGAAGCCTAGTTGTTTTTTGTGGTTCAGTAACTCGAGCACAATTGATTGACCTATTGCTCACAAAGGAAAATGAAGCAGGTGATCAAAGAAGGAGCCACAGATCAGCGCAGATTGTTTGATGTCTTCAAATAAACAGAAAATTATTTTCTGTGTTTCATGGTACGCCGTGCTGCGGGACCTGTTTGTTCTCCTATGATATACTCGCACGGCAGCTTGTGATATAGTTCAGTATAACTTTGATTCAAATTTCATGTCATTGCTTTATTGCAGCAGATGTGCGGGGATCTGCTTTGAAGTCGACCACCTACTGCTCACTGAACAATTTAAAAACAGTACGCCTGGGCAGGAAGCACGGTTTCTAAAGACTGCTGCTTCAATCTTTCACTGCAGCAGGATGTCAATATATATACTGTTCAGTTCCATGTGGGTGTAAGAGAGATGCCTTTATACAGACATACAGTCATAAACAAATGCTCTCTGGCTTTAAATATACGGGGCACATTCTAAGGTTCACAAAAACACTATTTTAAGCAGTGTTTTACATGTCTTCCACTTGTTATGAAAGGCTCATGGATCAATGGTGGGAAATGTTTGTCATTCCTGCTCCCCAGAGAATGTGTCATACTCTGTAATCCTCCCACTTCTCCTTTAAATCAATAAGTTGGACATGTGTGCTTCTGAGATTGTATTATAACTGAGGAAATTAAGGTGTACATTATTTTTATCCCATTGATTGCGTGCTATTTTGTCCCTTCAGGAGCACCGTAGCCAATATAAGCAACCCCGCTGACAGCAGCCCTCTCCATTAGACACAGTGATGGAAAAGAATGACACCTCTGTGCCTTTGAATGGCTCATTTCACTTTTAAACCCTCCAAGCTCAAAAACTCCTGCATCAGTTGACGATTCATTCGTAACATCATACCATGTGACATCGTGACATCAAACATTTCACTTTTTTTCTGTCTATAGATGTTTTCATTTACCTCTCGATCCGTAACACCTTCCATTTTTTTGTGGTGAAGTTATTGTTGTAACCTTGAGTCTACCACAAGTTCCTTGTTGTCTTTCAAAATAAAAGCATACAAAACGTTTGAAATACAAAATAATGAAATTTCAAACACCTGATCAAACATCTGATTTTAAACATGTAATCATGATCAATTATTACATTTCCGTGTTTAATCAGGATTAAAAAATGTAATCATTTGACAGCCCTAGGTCTTGTATTTAATGGTGAACCTAGAAATGATTAAGTGTATCATCAATATACTAAAACTCACTGATCTGATAACTCTGTCACATACCTAGCCATAAAAAGACAATTTCTGCGCAGGGTGAATTGAAAGTGGAATATAATGGTATTTTCCACTTAAACGCGAACCTTACAGGTCAGGCTATTCCAGTTATTTTACATTAATGAACACAGGTGATTAAAACACCATCTGACAGAATGAATGAATTATTGAGTGCTTTTGTAAAGCTGTGTGTTAACTCTTAAACGTTTCCCTGCTTGTTTCAGGAGCAGTTCCCTTTCTCTAAGTCCTGCCCAACGACGGAGAGAGACTAACTACTTCAGGACCCCGCCTGTTTCAAGAGGAAAACATAAATTTACAACAAACCTCATTGAGGGAACCAGAGCCAGCAGCCACATCTACAAACACTTGCAGGAGGATGATTCTACAGACATGGAGTCCATTAGAAGGTTAAACTTTTTGAAGGTCTTTTATTTAGTTTTTAAAGATTGCTTGATCCTCAAAGACAAAAAAAAAATCTCTTTCACTGTCTCTTCCCTGAGGTCAAATAACCACATCAGTGATAGAGACCCCCGGACTTACTGAGGTTAAGTCGGAGTGGCAGAGGGATAATTTCGGGGGGGAAATGAGTTTATGACCGAAACGCTCTCAGTTCAAATCCATGAACCGGCTTACGAAATCTGATCCGTGGAAATAAATGAGATCTGCCGTGCCCTGCTTCAACTGAGACTGTCACAATTAATTTGGAAAACACACTTGATCTCAACTACTCAGCAGTATCTTGGTGCTGGGGAAGTCCGAGTACGTGTCTGTGTGTAATCTTCCCTACTCTCGCCACTGGGCTGTTGCTGTGAATGAAACTGTGTTTAACATGCATGCTTTTTTTAGGGATAAAAGTAGGACGACAGCCTTAAAGCTCATTATCACGTGATGAAGTTCACATGAAATTCAACAGTCCAGAAAGGCATCTGGATGATTCTCAGGCATTACATGGAATCCTCATGGTTTATGTAGCCATTAAATAATTCATTTAATGTCATTAACAAGCTCAAAATGGAGCCATATTGGGTGAACTATCCTTCTGAAACAAGAGCACAAATTGAACAGGATTCATTTCAGGCCTTTTTACACATCTGGAATTCTCCTCATGCTCATCCTGATGTCGAGCGAGGACAGCGACTTGCCCTATTTTCACGGCTATCAGAAGGAAGCACAGCTTCTGGCGCTGTTTCAGGAGGCTTTAAAAGCAGGGAGGACTTTTGGCAAGAGCCACCTCTCACCAGTTGGTGATCTGTGGGCTTAAAATAACTTACACCTTTCATAAGTTCAGTCTGATGATCCTCGCTGGCATTGTATCAGAAAAAACGTAGCCTGATGTGAAATCCTCTCTGACATGTTTGTACTCCAAGAAGAATGTTTATTTGCTCTTGTGATGATCAGGGCAGAAACAAAGCAGTTTAGATCAGCTTTTTATACAAATAAGCAGTAGATAGTGATGTTCCAGAATTTACAAAAGTAAAGCAAGTTCATGTTTGAAATCAATGAATAAAAATCAGAAAATTAGACAAAATAAGCACCAGAAATAAAAAGTCAAACATTACTTTGAAGCCAGATTATATTTTGATTAATTTTATGCTATAGTTTAAGTAAAACTATGTTTATTGTGGAGCTTGTTTTCCTTGGAAGAATAAAAAGTCAAGGTGTTCCACTTTCATTTTCTCTTCAACAAGAACCACTGTGAGCGCTGAATTATTTTAGGTTATATTTACAGCTATAGAAAAAAGCATCTTTAAGCCTGAGTTATGTAGCCCTACTTAGCTGATGACTCAGAAACAGCCTCATTTGCTGTCAGTGTGTGCAACTTGAGCGATGGCACTGTTATCAAAAACGCCTGTCATTAAAGCAGCAGTGTCCCCCGTGCATTCAAGGCACTTAGAAGTGCCGAGCAATGTTCCTATTAGCATGCCAACCTGATTGTGCGTAACAGTGACTTGTAAGATACACTGTGAGCTGCCAAACTCTTTATGTGACCTATTTCCATAATTTACATTTTTAAACAAAGCTCCGTGGAGCTCAGCACTTCTTTCAAATGCTTGAGATCCTCCTGGAGCATAACAGCTTCCCTCTGAACTCGCTCACACACAAACACAGACATGTGCAGACTCATAAATGTGCCCAAATGCTCACACACACACACACACACACACACACGCACACAGAAAAATAAACAAACAAACTTAGAACTAAACATATGAGAATTCCTTTTTTTAAATCTCAAAAATCTGCTATAGGCAATTAAATCCAGCACAATGTTGTTTAGAGGGAAAGCTTATAAGAGGGTTTATCGTCTTCTTGGGGATGAAATTGCATTTTTTCAGTTAAACAATTTCGATCCTATTAGGCTTTGATTATTCCCTCGCAGATTTATCAGTCTGCGTATTCCGCCGGACTTCAGGAGGTTGAAATTACGTATTTTTCATTCACTTACGAGCCATACAACAACAAGCAACCAAGCCTTTGCACCCCCATATCCATCCTCCTTCTCCTCCTCCTTCTCTTTCTCCAGCCCCAACCTTTCCCTTGTTGCCATGGGTACACCCTCTCATCTCTTGAAACGGCTGGGGAAGGAGAGAGAGCGAGAAAGAAAGGGGGGAAAGTGAGGAAAGGAGGGCAGATTGTGCAGAGACAATGACAGTGCATCGGAGGAAAAAGATGGAGGCATTCAGAGTGCAACGTGAAGGAGGTGTGAAAAAAAGAGTTGAGAACAGCAAACAAACAAAAGTACCAATCCATGTTTTCCATTTTTATGACAACAAATCCCCGCAGAGCATTGTCAGTTTCATTATCCAGTGTCAAAACTGATATTTACCCATCGCAGATACGGACCGAATTGAAGGCAAATTTGCCGTGGGAGTTATTTTTAGATATGTTTTTGATCTGCCGGATTTACCTCCAGCTTGCGTTCGCCCTCCTAATACCAAGGGAGGAGTAGGAAAGTAATTCAATTATTTAAACTTGGTTATGCTACAAACAGTCTCAGAAGGGCTGACAATAACATTGGCTGTCTCCTAATGCTGTGCCGGGGATGATAGTAAATGTGAAGTGAGTCTTTAGTAACAATATTAACTCTTGAGTACATTTGACATGTATACAAACTTACCCACTTGACTCTGCATGAGTTTCCCTGCTATGCTCTATTATCTGTGTGCTTATATCATGTCAGCTGAACTGCTTCTAATTCTTTAATCATTCAAGATGAACATGCAACACGCAAACAGGATGTGCAGCACATTAAACCCAGATTTCACATTAAAAGCCCCCTCAAAGGAGACATATTCTGTGAAGATTAGTGCATTCATGTGAGAGCGTACGTGTTCATGGAGGTAAATTATTCCACACAGGCCAGGGTCAGGAATCCAGCAGCTGTGTAGCTAACGCCTTAATCTCAACAAAGCAGACATGAGCACAGGGATTTTTCAGTTAAACAATCACGCAGGAACAATGGGAACTGCACATGCCAAGGATTACAAATAATTACACCCGATTATGAAAAAACAATAACTAATGATAATAATTTTGCTGTACAAGAAGATTTTCTTTGGTGGTGGTGGTGGTGGTGGTGGGGGGGGGGGGGGGGGGGGGGGTGATGGGAAATGAAATTGTAAAAACAGATATATTCTGTCTTCTCTTTCTCTTAGGAAATAGGTGTCTAGAAAGAAAAGGTCACAGTGTAACTGGCTTCATTCTCACTCATTTCTGTTCTTTTCTGCTGCCTGAAGGTGTGATTCGGCCGCCGGAAGAGTCGGCGCCCTCCTCAACAGGACCCCGCTCTCTCACTTCGCAGCCAGAAAAGGATGGACCGAGGTCCCCTGCACCCGCCTGGATAAGGGAACAGCCTTCCTCCCAGCCTCCCTTCGCACCCGCTCCGTGCCCATCATCCCCTCGCTGCAAGCGTGCGACCTCGAGGCGGGAAATGCAGACATGAGCAACCACAACCAAGTAGGGCTTCTTAAGTGGCACCCGGTGCTGGATGGGAAGACGACGCATGTTGGCAACGTTCCTTCACCTACCTGTGGGACTGTGTTGGAACCAAACACCCCTGTTACACTGGGGTCAGAGAAGAATCTCACACACTGCTCCTTTGAAATTACAGTGGAACTTGCACAGGAATTAAAACAGAGAAGCCTTTCCATCCCGGTGAAAATGTCGGGATCTCACAGTGAGATCCCACGCGGTGGCACAGACACTCTTGAGGCTCGGGAAGGCAGACGTGTCCAAAATCCAGCCAGAGTTCTACACACAGGCGGCGGAAGCAGAGGTTTGAAGGCAGCAGGCCAAAGAGAAGCACAGGGACAGTGCCAAGGTCAGGCATCCCTCGTGTTTGGAGGCGCAAACTGCTCCTTGGCCACCAAAGGACCCAGCTGCAGAGGAGCGGGAAACGCTAATGCCAAGCCGTCTGCAAGCTGATTGGATTAAATGTGTAAAGCTTCAAAGACAGTGTTTCCAATAACTGTATACCTTCGCTGGATGGTTTAGCAGGTGGGACCATCTGGGCGGCCACACGGACCAATAACAGATGGCCGTCGATTTTTTTTTTTTTTTTTTTTTTTTTGCGAAGGAACGCGAACAGATTGAACTGCTGAGGAAAAAAAATATTGACACAGCAAAGGACGTCCAATTATAAGATAAAGAGACAAACAAACACACATTGTGAATAAATGTGACTCAATAAGGAAAAACAAAAACCGTGACTGGAGTGGGAGCTTGACTTAAACAGTGTATTGAAAAAAATGCCACTATTTAAAAGGAGCTTCTACTTAGAAACCAAAATAGTGTGTCATCTCTATGTTGTTTCTCTATTGTAAAGAAATGAAATTATATATGTCATATAATATATGTCATATAGACGTATATATATTTGACTACAATTGTGACAAAATAAAGACTAAGATAACAGTGTTAATGAAGGGCTTTGTTCATCTTAATCTGTCTTCACTCTGATCTTAAGGTTTGTAAAATAAATAGAGTTGATCTGAAGCTAATACCAGTTATTGATCTGACACAGACAAAAATGAGGGATTGGATATCTGCGATTACTCCAGTCAATAACTAACAATCAACTAATTTCACCCAACACATTCTTTGTCGATGGTTAACAGACGACCACACAGAGATCTCTGCATTACTGCCACCAAGTGTTTTTCATGACTGCCAACGGTTACTTCTGATTTCGACTTGCAGAGAAGAACTGATCTAACGTTTATTTATTGCACTGTGATAGCAAACAACAGTGCAGATCTAACAGAGCGTTTAGTGGTTGTCAAGGCTACATAAAATAAAGCAGTTTCATTTGTAAAAGTCTTTGTCTTTCTGACACTTCTACTAACACAGCAGGCCTGAGGGGCTGCTAGCCTAACCATTGCTAATGTTAGCCCAGCCTTTTTTCAAGCACTCGGCTTGCTTTTTAGTCAATAATCTGCCACGCCCCAACCCCCCCCTCTCCCTCACCGTAAAAAATACAACTGAACCAGTTAAAAAGCATTGATTAGGAACGCTGAATAAAGCAGCTAAAAATGTGTTTCTCCAATGCACTTAAGTAGAAACAAATGAAACATGTAGCAAACAAGTCTTATAAAAAATGGTTTATTCCTAAATGTTTACCTAGTCTTCTCTAATACTAAGCTTACTAAAAAGGTCACTGTCGTTCGTATCTCTATGCCTATAGCACATCCATACAGGGTTAATAGTATAAAGCCAGTCATCTTACGTCTCATGCTGGTATTGGTGTGGTACTTTGGTAACGGCTAAGTCAGATACCAGGTATCAGAAAGCCCAAAAAAAAAAAAAAAAAAGTAACATCCGTAGTTTTAATTACACAGATATGGGATCTAATGAAGAATATATGCCAAGGTCAGGACAGAGTTTGCTTTTATCTCCATGGCTTCAGACACCTGTGGTATGCTCTTCCTTTTTTCAGCCTGGATTTTCTTAGGCACCTGTTTGGCCGTCACCCAAACCTCAACCCTCCAAACAGCTTCATTAATTAAGTACAGCTCATTATTTTGTTTCAATTACAGGAAGTAGCTCTGCAGGTGTGTATGAGGACAGAGTATACTCCCCTGAAATTTCTCTCAACTCTTAAGCATAGTTTCTTCCCACATACCAGCATGAAAGTAGAAAATGAGCACAGGATAATTGTTGAATCTTTGTTGAACACTCCATGCAAAGAAAAAAGGTATTTCAGACTAAACTCGTTATTTCCCATGACGCACTTTATTCTGTATCCACAGGCTATAAACACAAACGCAGATCAACTTCCCTGTTTTGAATTATAACAATGGCCATAAGGTTTATGATGGAAAGGAAGCACATCAGCATACAAGCCTAGTACGATTCTTTATTTATGCCTCATTTACGTCGAATTCAGTCTGAGTTTCCCTCCCTTTTAGTTTTGCAAGAGTCTGCTGGCAAGGTAAGTTGTTCCCGACTTGAAAATGGGTTTTACAGGGATGTCTTCATCACTGCTCTGCAGAATAAAAGTATCTTGAGTCTATAAGAGGGTTTGTGTGAAGATTAAAACCAACTTCATTGATCCCCGAGGGGAAATTGAGCATAGACAGCTGCAAGTGGAAGATAAAATTAGCATGAATACATAATAAATAAATACATACGAAGACTGTCATGAGACAGAATTCAGCACTTTCACTGAATTTTCACAGAATATAGCATAAGGGGAGGGTGGTGAACTTCAGAGGAGTGCAAACTGAGTGAGAAGATACTGAACGTAGTGACTTCTATTAAGGGTATGAAATGGATGTATATGATAAACATTCTTTGCCTTTCAGAGCAGCCTGGTCTAACCTATATCACACTAAAGATGATGGACAGCTGTAAGTCCCATCAACTAACCACCACATTATTAAGGTATCCCATCTCTATCTTTCTCTACATATTATTTAGGAGTTTAATGCACATATTTGGAAAACTGGCTGTTCCAGATGCCCATAAGCCTATGTGTAGTGACGTGTGATAAGCTCCACATACCAAATAATTCTCATCTCAAAGGATACAAAATCATTTTATTATGAGAGACAGAATGGGAAAACTGAAATCACAAGAGAAAACTAGAATTCTTTTTGAATGATCTCATATCCATTGCCAATTTATTTTGGAACAAGTATTCGGTCCACATTTTCTGAAAAAAAAAAAATGTCTAAAAATACTGAATAATGGCAGGTTCATGTTTTGACACACAGCAATAACCCTGATTACTTTTACTGCAGTTTTAAATTAAAAACTCATAATATACACTGCCCTTTGGATTGTATGATGAATTTAATTTGGTTGCTACAAATGAATTACATTTTAGTAACTTTTTTTTAATTTAAATTAAAACATAAGATATTGTTTATATACCACAGGACACAAACACAATGCATGTGAAGACACTGGGCCTCATTCACAAAC
The DNA here is from genome assembly GCF_963930695.1 of Labrus bergylta. Taxonomy (NCBI): domain Eukaryota; kingdom Metazoa; phylum Chordata; class Actinopteri; order Labriformes; family Labridae; genus Labrus; species Labrus bergylta. The sequence continues at coordinate 10,746,032 of NC_089215.1, read as the reverse complement.
GTGTCAGACAAATCTGTTCTTAATCCATTCGGAAGAATTTTTTGCCGCACAAATGTGAGATTCATCAATATCTTTTTACTTGAATTTATTCTTACTCTGCGAACAAAGTTAGAACTTCCTCAGACCATGCGTACGCACAAATGATTGACCAGCTTTCTCGCCAAATATGAACATGCAGAGCGATACGTTAGGATTCTGCTCATTGTTTTGCTGTCCATTCAAACCTGCTCTCATGGAATCGTTGTCTGTCACAGCATGCAGCTGATTTCCACTGAACACTTCCCGCTGAGCACAAAAAGGCACAAAGATGCTGGAAGACTAGCTTTTAAACACAGAGGAACATTTAGCGTCTTAAGAGCCAGAGATATCCCTTAAGAGCTGCAGAGGAATGAAACGAGCTCAAATAAGAATAATATTACACTTAAATTCATCGGATGGACATTAAAACATTTCAGAATGGTTAACATGTTGCTCAACAGTAGTTACATGTTTAAAAAAAGAACAGTGTTAGCATTACAAATTAAAAGTGATTCTGTATAGAAATTGTGTTCTCACTGCCCCTAGTGGTCAAACAATTTACATGCAGGATAGACTGGTCCTGTAAACTGATCTTACGTGTAACAACACACCATTCATTATGTAACATTTAACCTAAACTGCCCTGTTTTGCAGTAGAGGTTTGAAACTTGGAAACAATGCTACTACTACACATCCCTACCAGAGCAGTCTCTTCGTAGCGTAGCACTAATGAGAAACTGTGTGAAAGTGAAGGGATCAGTCTTTGATCACAGTGAGCTCTAAACACTGGAAATACCGTTTCAAGCACTGCTCCAAAGAGTCCCACTCTCGCTGTTTAGTGACTGGATTCTTCAGCTGAGACCAAAAAAAAAGGGAGTCAAGGAAACAAAGATCCACCTGAAAGTACTGACTTGCTGAACTTACTGTAATAAAGACAAAGAAGCACACTCATTGAGCTACAGCCACGGTTTAGTCAATTAAAAATGTGACTTTGATGTCACATTGTTTCTGCTAATTATTGGCCTTCAGTAGGGATTACATTTCTGACAGACAAAATATTTTCAAGAACATTAGAAGATTTATGCTTTTATGTCAATGTCAATACAAAAAAGGCTTAAAGTCTTCATTGTAGGTCCATTTGTTGGCAGGATTTGCACAAGCAAGGACAAAAATGACAATTAAAAAACTAAGTGCTCTCATTACCTGAATGAGCCAGGTTTGTGGGGAGGCGGGCTTCGTAGTCGTTTGCTTAATCCTCACAGGTGTCACCTCTTTTTTTGTTTCCCAGGAATGTCACACAAGCTAACACACACACGTCTCCCTCGCTCAGTGTGAGAGGAATACTAATGTGCTAGAGGTGCAGGAGGGACAGTGAGGTTCCCAACCAGATGGCATGGAGATTATGAGTACAGCAGGCCAGCATGTGTAATGCAGCGCGACCAGTGTGGATGTCTGCTTACATCTCTTCGTAGACCCTCTCCACGTGGGATATCAGAAGATATTTAACAGATCCAGTGGCCGTGTAAATGCAGGTGGCAATTATTATCCTTAAATTACAAGCGATTTGTTTGTTATAAATAGCATTCATAGGTTCAAGCGAGATCTCTCATTCAACATATTCACACAGTCACCATTTTACTCCGACATTATGCTCAGAGAGGAAGCAAGGCTTAGGCAATCTGAAGATATCACGTTTAATGGAATTCAACACTTTTTGATTGCAAAGCAAATGAAAAGACAATTTTAGCTATAAGCATTGATCCAGAAACACAACAAGTAGTTAGTGGTCAAACTCATTCAACTGACATATGCACTCATCAAAAAATGAGAAATTAGTAATTCTGTTAGTCCACAAAGTATGTTGTTGCCTCTTTCTCACACTGATTTATGTATGATGTCCAAGTGAGAAATGTTTTGTTTTTCCTGCCATCTGCCTTATCCACAATATTTCTTAACTTGGACAGAAATGGAAAGTTGCACAGCCTTTACCAGCTGGACTGTCCAGTGTGGGAGGAGAATATGAAGGTCTCATAAAGCTGTAGGATCCTCTTATATTAAATATGTGAGACTGAAAACACAGTCCATCTATAGATGAGATATATTAACAATGGTTTTTCTATTATTGTGATGGTCAGCTCTTTGACGCACACTTTGGTCCTATCTGACATCACAAGAACAACAAATAAATTATTAAAAAAGACTGCCATAAGAGTGTATAAAGCACTGTTTGCTCGCCAGAAAAACGAAGTCTGCTGATGAAGGTGGGCCACGACTTGCCTAGAGCCAAACACATTTTGTGTTTCGTCTTACTATCTGGGGTTGTTTCTATGCAATTAGGTACAAACATTCACGTCTCTCTCAGGATAATGTGTAATAACTTTGGTGATTCCTTCACTCAGAAAATGTTTGTATTTCTGCCATATTCAAAAAATATTGGTTAAAAAAAATGCTTTGTAAATATCCTCATACTAATTAGATTTCCCAAGCTTCCTCTGATCTCTTGACTTAGACTTCATTAACGAATACACCATAAAACAGATGTTGAATTCCTAGTTTGAAGAAATGCAAATGAGCAACGAGATGGCTTTATTGTTTGAGGATTATATTGTACAAACCTGCTCTACGCATTACAAACAAGCTGAGGAACGATGCTCACGTCACAAACATAAAACACTCACTCTGATTATTTTTCTTGTAAGTACCTGTGGTATCATTGCAGAGGGTCGAAATCACAAGTGACACCAAATAACATTTAATAACTTCAAAGGAACTGCAGCGCCACTTGCAGTACCATATGAAGAATCATTTGAACTCTATCTGCTACTAGGAGGCTCTAGTTGCTATAAGATGCTATAATTTGAAATATTTCCCCCCTCAACTTACTCTAAAGACTAAATAATGACAAAGAATTTCTACACGTTTATGTAAAAAAACAGGGAATCAGGCGTACAGCTTAAACACAAAACGCATTAAAAAGCCTAATGTTATGATCAAGGTGTCCATAATCATCCCATTTCTCATAGAGTCCTGATTATGAGGACCTTGCTTAGTATTGTCCCTTACATATGTCACGATTACATTTGTATTCAGACACCTTGCACAGTACTTAGTTGAAGCACCTTTGGCAATGATTACAGCAGGGTATGACGTGACATGCTTTCTCCATCTGGATTTGGGGAATTACTGCCAATCCCTGCAGATCCTTCACAGCTCTATCAGGTTGGCCGAGGACAGTCGGTGGACATTCATTTTAAGTCCCTCCAGTTATTTGCCATTGGGTTCATAGATCAACCACTCAGGGACACAGAGTAGCTTTAGGAAGAGTCCTGATTATTCGAAACATTCCTTATTTTCTAACTATGGAGGGCACTTAAGTGGGGCACAATTTGTGTAGCCTTCCCCTGACCTATACCTCGACAAAATCCAGTCTCTGAGCCCTGCAGGCACTTCTTTGACCTCTTGACTTGGTTTTGACCTGATTTGCATTACTGTTTGAGTTTAGACCTTATTTAGGCTGTTTTAGGGCCTTTTTCAAATCATGTCGAGTCACTTTCATTCCTTTTTTTAGAAAAATTTGAGGGTCCTGAGAAAATGGTAAAAATATCTCAATCTTATAATATTGTTTTTCTTTGCAAAAAAATAGGTCCTACTCTATATACAAGTCTTCAAGTTGTAGACATTGTAGAATATGGGGAGCAATACATAAACATTGAATCACAATATAATTAATAATGGAGAGAGCAGATGAGAGAATTAGGTTTGACGTCTCTCAGGATTCCTTGCCTTGTGTCTGCGTTGTCCAACATTAGTTGAGGACCCCCCCCCAACCTACATCCCCACCCTTTGAGTAAAAGCATGTTCAACACTGACAATCTCCTCCTGTGAGGGACATGGGTAAAAGGTTATTCTAGAGAATTACAGGACATGGCTTTCCTGGAACTGTCTCCATTACGTCAAGAATTCATGTGAGAAAGGGTCTATGAGGTTATTTTTTGATTTAGAAGGAAAAACATTGTATAGTGGTTTAACAATGGAGATATGAAAAGGACTTAAAAAAAAAATCTCCCTCTGTTCTGTCTTTCTAAAATGGAGCTCAGACATTGTGGGCTGCAATCAATAAACAAGCATTTTATTAATAACAAAGATTATGAATTGCCAAGAGTGTTTTTGGCAACTTCAGTCTGCATTGTGAAAACAATACGACATAGATGTATCATTAGGTCATCTTCTGTAGAAAGAAATCCAATACACTGCTCATATAATGATTATTTACCTTTAGGCTATGTACAACACACATTAAGGTGGAGAGGTGCTGGAGTCCAGGCAAATTCCCCATTATTCAGCAACCAATAGATCTGATTGGCTTCCATTGGTGCATCAAAATTGACATAAATGAAGAATCAAAATACATTCAGAGTAATGTCCAATATTTTCAGCTGTTTCTGGATCATTAGGATTATCTAATGCATACATAATAATTGCAAATGATTTGGAAAGCAGTTCATATTCTAATAAAATCTTAACTTATTTACCTGTATAGACTGTTGCTAACTTACCCCATGCTTAATGACTCATTTGGTAACACGTATAAACAACACTGGTGTATTGAAATGATATGTTCAAGGGAAGAGAAAAAAAGAAGAAAACAGCTTATTCTAAACATTTTAAATAAAAATGAAACAAACACTGCTCTCCATCATCCCTATGAATGTTAACATGTGAAGGGTCAGAGACTGTTGACCTGTGCAGTGGGATAACAATGTTTTCCTTCCTGTGCGGTTCATTTTGTATTATCTAAATTTAATGACATGCAGTTACATGTCATATTTGACCCAACAGGCCAAAACACACAGAATAATGAGGACCAGATGCCATGCAGGGATTACAGCAAAGGGGCTCTGTTTGGCATACAGTAATAAAAGTGCTGCAGACCGTTGGTCGTGCATATATAGGTGAAATGGGTTGGTAGCTTTGACACCTCTAACGGTCACATAATGACATGACAATGTAGAAAGATGAATAAAAGACAGACAATGAAAGGATTGAAAGATAATAAATATTGCAAGTCACCCAGACTGTGGTACACGGAATTTAACCAACATGGGCTCGCTATTTGAACACCCATAAACAGGTTTTTCTGTGTGCTGTAGCAAAAAAAACTCAAAACCCTCAAGCTTTGCTCACACAACAGTCCTCTCAAGCCAGCTGAACTGCTGACAAGCAGGAATAAAAGACATGTTCTTATAAGGATTCCCTACAACACGTATAAACCCTGAGGGAGGTTATGATTGCTAGGGCATCCACAGGCCGCAGACCCCCATGAACCTCTGGGTCTCCAAAGTCACTATTCAAGACAGATCGTGGCCCTGACCTCAGACTCTGTTTTTGTTTCAGCCATTATCAGAAGGTTCCCTATGCACAAGCTGTCAAGACGCACAGTTTAGTATTCTGCAGGATTCAAAGTGTAAGAAGTTCACATTACCATTTAGAGGAGAAAATGGGCCATTGAGCTTTTGTTTGAGGTCTGAACTGAGGCTTCACTTCAATTCATTCCAGAGAGACTGAAACAATATTGTTAAACTTTTAAATCAAGTGAACTGGGATGTTGACCAATCTGAACAACAATATGTGAAAATGTTGTCTTTTTGAGTTGTTTAAAGTAATAGATATACTGTACATCTTCTGTCTTTTTAAACAGATTCTAAAGACACTTCAGTCTATCAAGTACTGCTGTTGTCTAACAGGAAGAGGACACTTCTCCTGCTCTCATCAAATTCACGTAAACTTGCCAGCCACTGTGTTGTCGTTTGGATAATTACACAACTATTGGGCAGTCCTCCTGAATGCAACGTCAACATGAACCTATTTCAAAATGAAAGGCAAGACTGTTGCCCAAAGGATCAATAACAGTATTTTTGCTCTAGCAAAGTCAGCACACTAGCTGCTCAAACACAGCAGGGACTTAGGTGTTTAATCTCTACATTTGGGGCTGATAAGGCTGAACAACCTAATTCATTGTGTAAATTAGATATTAAGCATGATAATAAAAATGCAGAGGTTTTTTGTTTATGTGACACACTGACACTGGGAGTAACAGCCTTTATTTTATCCACTTGAAGCACTGGTTAAAGGTTTATGTTAGTAAAATGTTAGTAAAATAGCACTACCAGCACTTTGGTTTGGTTATGTCACCAAACATTAATAAACTTCAGGCTTGCTTCACATTCTTCCTCCTGACCATCCATACCATGCATTTTTTGCATTTTAGGTTTTGACAAACTGAAATTGTTAAAGAGCCTGAACTCAAGAGATAAAAGGGTCCCCTCCTGTCTTGATTAAACTTGAAGCTATAACTAGAGGTGCAATTTTTAGGCCCAAACTTCAATTTGAGTTCTGAGCAAACTGAATAGTTCTGTCACCTTCTCTGGAGCTATTGAAATGGAAATATGTTACCCCAAAAAAACCTGACATCATACACTCTGAGTGGCTACAGAATACTGTGTACTTATGAGCTGCATGCAAATATGTTATAGGTGTAAAGCAATGAGTAAAAAAACATCTACTAAGTTGTCAATTAAATAGGACAATGGATAAGAGAGCTGAAGAGAGACAAGAAATGTTGGGAGGAGATTTGGGGCATGCACCAATGGGCTGTGGTTGAATTCAAACTCACGGCCGCTGTGATAAGGAAAGCCTCTGTACATGGGGCGTGTGACATGAACATGAACATGAATATAGGCTATCCAACGCCCCAGCAATAATTCCTTTTAAGGGTTACATTATTATGGCTGAGCTGTAGACCATTATCAGTATAATGTCAAATATATCTTTGAATAAAGTTTTGCCTTTACAGCATTGTATAATGATTGCACTGAGTTCAGCAGTGATGACCAGATTTTCAAGTGCTTTTTTTAGAAAAAAATATGGACTCAGCCGAGTTGGTTTTATGTGCCTGGGTGATCAATGATGCTGAATGTAGGTCAGACAACGGTCCAGAGAGGGCTGAGGAGGGATCATCTTATTCCCACTTTGTGGAACTTGAAAAAGAAAAGTGAGTGAAAGAACACGTTTCTGCCACCTCTCAGCTCAGTGGAGTGGCCTGTATTTCACTGGGCCAAGCCTGAGCGAGCTTAGAGGAAAAATTAGCAGGATGAGATTGTAAAAAAGGTTTAAGAAGTATTGAAAGGTCTGGATTCGTATTAGGCTACTTTGGGTCAGTCGAGGGGGGGAAATGAGCTTAATGGCCACTTTTCAGCTCCTTTTATGAGTTTTATGAGTGTATGTCAACACAACAGCCGCTCTGCTTCTCTCACCAAGTAGTTGAAAGAACTCTATCAGATGTGCATCACACTCAACCCTCCTGAGAGAGATCAATGTGACAGATTGTGTTCCCTCGGAGCAGGTTATATTAGTAAAGATGAATGGCAGGATCCCTCCTGAAATAAATATAAGTCACCACATTCACAAGGAAGTAATTTTCCTTGTGAATGATTAGGATGGATAGTGTTTATAATGTAGCATTTCCAACTGATCAAGCTATATAAAATGGTGTGATACATTCAGCTACTTCCTAGCTTGCCTTCAAGTGGCTAAATGCTAACATACCCATTGTACCATTGAGTAACAATTAAGAAGGACATAATGCCTTACTTCAAAGTACACCAACACATTAGCTCTCTAGCTGCCATATACCATTACAGCTAACAAAAACATTTAGCCCTTTTTTTGGGAGCTGTTGTATACAAATATCAAGCGCTGAGTTTCACATTTAACTATTTCCTACTTAGCTTCAAGTTTCAAATGCTAATGCTAGCTATCATACTAGCATTCACAGTGACTTTAGGCCATTTGACAACACATTTTATTGCTCAGCCCTCTTTTTTTTAATCAAATGTTAACCCTTTTTTACCAATTGTTAATGAATTTGCACCTTTTCATATTAATCAAATGGTAAGGTTTACACATATTTAAAAATAAAATTGCTGTTGCTGTTTCTAGCTAACAAATAGCCTAATGTCTTACAGTCTGGAGCTTTTTGTAAACCATGAAAGTTATCCTGAGAAAAAGTGACATATTATCTTATCACTTCTCCAACATTTATTTGACATAAACCTGGAGCCCAGCAGTAAAACGTTATAATAGCTATTAAACTATATCCACCCTGAGTGTGTCATCTGAGAATAATGTTTGCTGTGTCATTGTCTTGAATTGACAAAAGAAAAACAAAAAAGTGGTCTTGTATGTAAAAGCACTGCTATATTCCCTAGAACATACTTGAACAAAGCAAATGCTTACTGTGTGGGGCAATCTAACAGTTTACAACATGGCTGATTGGGGTGTTGCATAAATGACAGAATAATTTGTCAGATCAGGAAATTATAGGCCTGTTGTGTTAAACTTTATTTTATTTTGTAAAACTATCCTCAAAACCCTCCTTAAATTTACCAATTACATTATGACAGAAGTGAAAAATAGAGAGTGACTCTAAAAGGAGACAAAAAAATCAAGCTGCTTCTGTAGCGGCTGGGTTTGTTTCCTTCATAAATAAAGCAACAGCCAAACCAGGTCCCCGCTGTGTGAACTACATGGGCTGTTTTTCTTTTTTCATACTTATGAAGCCACTTCCACTGCAAATCAATCAGTCTAGGAGGAATAACAGAAGATGCCACTGTGCATGAACTGAGGACATAGAGATATAACTCAGATGGCACAAAGGAATACAAGCTTCAACATTGTCTCCCATAGAGTCCCCTCCTTTACTCAGGATGAGGTACACCAAGAAACACAGTGGTGCAGGTCACACCAATTATGCACAGCCCTTGTGACAGTGAGTTGTTTTCAGAACCGTTATCCAGCTGAACTTCAAAATCAATGTAAGATACTTGAGATCCATATCAATTGTAGTTTCTGAAACACCAGATCCCCTTTTAAGTTCCTCTTGTTGATCAGTAGATGGATACATATAGATGTATGTTACTTCACTGATATGCAGAGGTGTCAAGTAACTAAGTACAAATACTTTGTTACCTTACTGAAGTAGAAATTTTGGGTATCTATACTTTACTGGAGTAATTATTTTTCAGCCGACTTTTTACTTCTACTTCTTACATTTTCACGCAATTATCTGTACTTTCTACTCCTTACATTTTAAAAATAGCCTCTTTTCTCCTATTTCATTTCAGCTTGTTTTCATTCCGGCTTGCCATCGTTAAAAAAAAACACACAAAAAAAAAAAAAAAAACCTATCCAGATAAATCGCGCCATCCGGATAGAGTGAATTTGATTGCGGTTGGATGAGAAGTTTAAACATATACAATTCCGACACCCTATTGGTTTGTACACGATCCATCGCACCTGCACATGACGCAAATCAGGTCACACTCCAGCAAGGAAATAGCAGAGGTATGTAGCCTAGTACGAAGATGTCCGTAGCAGAGACTCAAGAGAACTCGAGCAAATTGTCCCATAGGCAACTAGTCATCATATCTATCGCTCCATGAAACACATGTTAATGCTCAGTAGTACACATATATGGTTTTTTAATGTATCTGCATTGTACTAAAATGCGTTCATTTTCAATGAGCATAAATGCGTCTGAAACAGGTGCATCCCAAATTTTTCAACATTAACATTTTAATATAACATTATAGTCATTATGGCCTTTAGAAAAATGTTTTATAGGCACTATAGGCCCCTGTGGCGCGGCCTAAGCTTTTGTCCTCAATGCCATCTTTTTTCCCTTACATTACTTTTATACTTTAAGTAGATTTGAAACCAGTACTTTTACACTTTTACTTCAGTAAAAAGCTTGAGTTGATACTTCAACTTCTACAGAAGTCTTTTTTAACCCTAGTATCTATACTTACCTGAGTAATGAATTTCAATACTTTTGACCTCTCTGCTGATATGTATCTCAATTATTCCAATGTAATATTTATGAAGGCCTATCGATATAAGCTTCAATATTTTTGCAGAGCTAAATACCATGTTTTAGCTATAGTAGAATAGTATAGTTGTAGTATAGTGTCGAAAGCATGCAAAGCAAGATTTATGAGGGATTTATCAGCAGAAACCTAAAAATGTTTGTGTGTATTTTTCAATAGCTATATTTTTTTAATGTATTGAAGAAATGTTTTATCAAGTGCTTGAAAAATATTGTTTGTTTTATCTCTAGTTGTAAAAAAGCCATTAAATCTTAAGGAACTTTGTAATCAATTTCCTAAAAACTGTGTTGAACTTGAAATCATTTCTAAAGCATAAATAAAATGTACTTTTCCCCCAGCAATCAGAAATAATAAATTCAAGGAATTTCAGTTCAAGTATCAACATCTTTTCCCACAGGCTGGAGTATATAGCAGACAATTGCAAAAGCGTTAGATCCTGTTCCTCTTTTTCACAGCATGAGGTGTAGTTCCCACCTCACTCTGCTGTTTCGTGTCCCTGTGGGAAACTGTTGAAGTCATCCTGCACAGCAGCTTCCACCTTGTGAAATAAGAAGACAAGGTTGATCTAGAACCACAGCAGAGCCATTAAAGACATTGAAAGGCTTACTTTGGGACTTTCAGAGTAGATTTTTAGATCAAAACAATGCTCTTTTCGGATCCCCTTCCTTCATCTCCCAGCTCCCTCCTCCTCTACTGTCTACACACTTCCCCACCCCTACTGTCCTGTTTCGCTGGCAGGTTCTGTAAGGCAGAGACAGACTGGTGCTAATAAACATCTCAAAACAAAATTCTACAATCTATATATGCGTCCCAATTTGGATGTTATATATTTGTGTTTTTTGGCCATAGAAAGTCTTCAGCTGTACTTTAGAGCCAACATTCCGTTTTTATGACTCTAGAAATCTTCCCTGAGTGGCCGTCTTCTTCCTCCATGTGGTGGCAGGCCCAACTGTAAGGTGAACTAATCTGAAATTAGCACTGTCCTGTCCATTTTAACAAAGACCAATGTCATCAGTGAATTTTACTCAACATAGCATTTAACATAGCACACAATTCAATTCAATTTAATTCAATTTATTTGTATAGCGTCAACTCATAACAAGTGTTATCTCAAGACACTTTACAAAAAGCAGGTAAAATACCTTGCTCTTTGTCTGTTAACATTACAAAAGAGCAGGTAAAAAGACCTTACTCATTGTTATGTTACAAAAAGCAGGTAAAAGACCTTACTTATTGCTATATTACAAAGACCCGGCCTATCCATCATGAGCACTTTAGCAAAGCAGCAAACGTTACAGTGGTAAGAAAAAAGGCAGAAATCTTTGGCCGGATCCCCGCCTCATGACGAAACAGCCTTCACAGGCCTAGGTTGTTAAAACAATACCAATACACATAAAACAATAAACACAAAAAAGATTCACCCCGCCACCCATCGTACTGCACGTTCTGCCCGCTCGCCTCATAGACTGTAAATATTACGTTCACCTGCCTGGGAGCTGGAGTCTGACGTCACTTTCCTGCGCCGTCCACTTTGCCATTTCGTTTTCGAGTTGGTTTGAATTATGATCACTTTTTAGCACAGCAAGTTTGAAAACGAAAAGCCAAAGACCTTTTTGTTTTCATTTGAATGATGTCATACAATATGCATACATAGAGAGTAAAAGTATAATGCAAACTGGATGACTGAATATTCATTTTAAATATAGGTCAAATAATGCACCTATAATCTGAAAATTAAAAAGTGTTTCTGTTAATGCATTTTCATTTTAAAATTAGCTTTTTCATTTGAATTCTGATCACTAATCGCTTCCATATAAACACATACAAAAATGTAGAAAAATCAAAATTGTGCAAAAAACATGAAGCAGATTGGAAATATTTTTTCATTACTTTTTATTGTCATCATGTCTTAACATACAGTACACATATTCTATATCCAACATAAGGATGACAATATTTTGCATTTGTATAAGTTGTGTGGTGTCAAAAGGTTGTGTCCCCCAGTGATGTGGAAATACTAAAATAGCATTGGAAATCTAAAAGAAAAAACTGAAATTTACAAATTTACAAATAAATAAATAAATAAATTTCCAAGCCACCCAGCCTTATCCAAAGTCATGCAAATCTAGCCAAACCTACATTAACACTTGAAATATACGACCCATTCAAGCCATACCTCGTTACTCTGAGTGGGTCATTATGCATACTTGGTAAAAAAAAACTTTTGATACTGTTAGTGTGTTCAAAGATGGTCTTTATAGTGATATCTGAGCAGCCTCTCTGATCTTCCCAGACCAAACACTGAGTCTTGGTAATAAATACCTTTGACCCCAAAAATACAAACTTCAATTTTTCCCTACAAATTAAAAGAATTAACTTCGATTTACATTCTGGACTCAAATCAAGGTACACAGATCACACATATGATCAGATTATAAACAGAACAAGTGTATTTTTCTCACATAATCACCAACTTTTGTGAATTCTGTACTAGATAAAACTTCTCCTAAATCAATGATTAAAGAAAGTGTTGTGTGTTTTACTCTAGCTGTGATGATGATGCAGCAATAAATATACACTAGTTTCACAATTTAATGTTCTAGATGAAGCAAATCCACAAGAGACCCTGATGTCTTTGAAGTAGTTTGGCTACTGGCTTAGACTCTGGAATAAATAAATAACACCGGAAAGAGAAACCGTTCAAAAATATTTCCCACAGAATCAGTTCCTGGTTTACAGAGTCAGAATCGCAGCTTTAGCGCCTTTTTAATACATTTGGAGACAAGCGACATGTGTTTTCCGTTAAATTCTCCTGATAACCAGTGACAATTATGGAGTTTGTTGAGGCCCTTGGCCAAAATCAATTGGGAGCCCTCCAACCATTACCATTATGTTTGCCAGTGTCCTGACTTTTACTCCTCTTCCACTTTTTTTCTGTTTCTGTTTTCTCTCCAATAGACAGATAACTCCTCTTCATTTTTCTTTGTTGACTGTCATTGGCAAACTTTGGTTTTTAAAGCAACAATGCATGCGAAGCTTAGCAGGGCAACAAGAGTGAGTGAGGGCCCCTTCAGGGAGGTTTCCTACTGTCATTGCAAAATTTGCACATTTTAGGCCACTGCTTGGGTTTAAAGTTTGTCAGCCCTCAGGGGCCCCCTACTGGTCTGGGCCCCAAGCAGTTGCCAGCCTTGCCTGTTGACAAGCAGCACCTCTGCTGATAACACAATGGGGGAAGTTCCATTCCTGCATAAGATCAGAACCGTTAATGGAGCTGGAACTAAAACTTAATTTTAGGACTGAATTTCAATTGTTCAAGTATTTTCTTTTATGTCAAAAGGATAAAACAAGAAGAATATGGTGAGAATAACCCATCAGATTTTGATCTTCATTTCTAATGTATGCGTAACATTTTTTACTCATGTTTTAAAATAAGATATGATCACATTGAAGTCTTTAGTATTCCAGCTCCAATTCAAAGTAGTTCGCCCAGCGCCATCAGTATCCTGCCATTTTACTAACTGTAGGGGTTGTTGACAAACATGAAAGCGAGCAGCGTGTGTCTTATTTTTCAGAGGAAACTCAATTCCTGTCCTGCAGTGACACAGATGAGAAAGGAATCAAAGCATGTGTGTAATGCAAAATGAGTGCCAGCACTGTATTTGACTCAGGTAGCATGGTTAATCTTGATTTAGGTAGAACCCTGAGTAATGCTTAGCTAAGACGTTTATAACAATTATTTATGACCTATTTATCATGCTTTTAATAGAGCCACTTGTATGTGTGTGTTTCTGTTGTTGTTTTTGTGTCTAGCTGTATGCGCACTGATGCTCTTTTACATGAATGAAGTTCCTAACGGATAAATAAAGTTATTTGAATTGATATGTGTGCTAAAAACTTGCCATTGAGGTCTGTGAAAATGATATGTGGAAAGTATTACTGGCGTAATACCAGAAATAATAGACCTTGTATTTTTAATGGCTTTATTGATAGAATAAGTCACAGACATGAAAATAAAAATAATACAAAAATAAAAATCCAACTCAAAACTACCTATTTCCATTTCTGATTTCTGTTTAACCTTAATATGATGGAGAGTTATCAATGATCAACAAGATCAAACTCATGTTAACTTCTTAACAGCAGCGTCACAGCTGACATGCAGTCTCTCTGCAAGCTCTGATTCTGAAAGCTGCTCTGTTTTACTCTTCGTATTTGCACACTAGGTGAACCGCTCAGCGAAATACAAACATGCATGTTGTATCCATCTGGACATCGGTTATCAGAGGAATTGCCACAAATAGATAGTGTGGTAGTCTGCTGCATTTAATGAGCACAGAGGAACAGCCGCCTGGTGGGTCCCACATAAAAAAAATTCATGCGATGCTAGAGTGGCTGACCTTGCTCTATCCTCCGTGCATGGCTTGCATTTGCGATATCAGCAGGGCCACATGGCAGACTCTTAGAAAATAGAAAAAAGCAGGGGCAGAGTTTGTTAGCAATACTCTTTAAGACTGTGGCAATGTGTAGAGTAAAATCAAGTCTGCATGATTCCAATTTAACCCATTTGTAAGCTTTCAATGTACATCTATCATCAAGTTAATTTAATTGATGAAAAATATACACTCACAAGGAGTATAAAGTTAGGAGCACATATGCTAAATATGAACCACTGTACAAACCGGCATTGACTGTCACTAAATGTGCTCACGTGTGACTACAGCATGACACAGTCACATAATGTTGCATTATGATCCTATCCAGAAAAAAACAACATTAGTGCTCCTCTTAATATAAACAGGATATGTACAGTATGTGACAGTGATGTGTTCTGATCCTTAACCCTAAACGTCACACTGAACATGCTGTTGTTTGTTCACGGCAAATCTGTTCACATGAGCGATGCCGTTGGATGTGCTACAGATAACCATAGTAACAAGTTGACGGTATGACGTTGTGAGATGGTGGAAAGTATGTCTGTTCAAGCAGCATTAAAATGTTATTCCCTTTCTTATTAGTGTATTTCCTTTGAGTGACACTCGATACAACATTTCAGAGGGAAACATACCTCCTAATTTGTAAATATATTATACCCCCAAAGTGGTCCTTCCTGACCATGAGTATGTTTACTTTTGATTCTTGAATAAAGTCTGCAGCAGCTTATAACTCCATCAAGTAAAAATAATTTTTAAAAAAAGGGCAATAGTTTAATATTTCAGGTAAGTCACTTGTTCGCTTTATTTTCTAGAAAATATGAAAAGATAAACACCTGTCTAACATCTGCCCATAAAGTGCTAACCAAAATTAGATAAGATAACTTCAACAGGGACATACATTCTCCTTTGACAAGGCTCAAACAATAAACACAGCCTACATTAAAAACACATTTCAAAACAAAAGCACAGACATCAAAATGGGACTTCTGATTAGATTAGCTTAGCATAAAGACTGGAAATGGCTTGACCTTCTTCATCCAAAGATTTAAAGAAGAAAATGCCTCTAAACAACTCCAGAATGTAGCCTACCACATTACATGTTATTTGTGGTTGTATTTGTCAGAGTTTAATGTCAGGTCAAACATGACACCTGTATGTTGCATGTGGTCAGGGTTTTGAACACAGAGGCTCATGGGTACTGATCGTGCGATAGAATAGCTTTGCAGCTGTAACAATTATTTTGTTTGGTCCTTCTCCTTGGCCACACAAAGAAAGGAGATTCCCATTTGAGTCATATTTTCTGGTGTGTTTAACACTATCAAATGGATGATGTCACTGACGGCAACTGTAAAACTAATGATAGACGAAGCAAAAGACTAAAAACTTGTAGGTATTGTTTTAAAAAAATAGGCCATGGTTTTGCTTTTAAATTTGCCCTGCAGGCTTAAACCCCTTTCCTGGCCTGATGCCTGATAAAAGGCTCTGGAGGTATTTCAACTCTTTAACTCATCTGCCTGAATACAAAAGGTACAAAAAAAAAGGAAAAGACAAATGAAGATCATTTAGAGGTAAAGCTCACAGCATGGCTTACAGTGCAGAGTCTCTATTTCGGATGAAGTCCCTTTTCTATGTCAGGTGTTGAAATGCCCTTGTCACATTAAGTGGCAGATCTCCGGACACTTAACATTCCTCCCCACCCCCCTCGGCAGATGCAGTGTTTTTAATGACATTGTCTGCTTCCTGTCAAGTCAGCTGGGGGCCTTATTTGAGGAAAGTCACCTGTGGAAGGACGGGCGGAAAAAAAGGAAATGTCTTGAAGGGCAGCACAGGAACTCAGCTGGGCTCTGACTTCCATGTGAATGATACACATGCTGTTCTACACACACACACACACACACACACACACACACACACTTAACCATTAAAATGTTGAGCTGTGTGTGTTTTGCCAACAGTGTGTTTTCTCTACATTAGCTCAGTGTTCTTTTAACTGGGCTCACAGGAATTAATCCATCGAATGATTGAATGGTTTATGAAGACGTCCAAAGGGAAATATAAAAATCTTTTCATCTCAGATATAAAAGGAGAAACTGTTCAGATGGGAAGGTACTTAACTAGAAAATTGGCAAGCAAGACAGGAGGGTTGGGGTTGAATAGCGTATGTGTGTTTGGCTGCATGCGCGTAAAAACCTTCTTCACTATTCAGGTGTGCTTTGCTTGCTTAAACTCCAGTCAGCTTTATCTTTAATTCAGACCAATCTTTACCCCTCGGGCACCTGTCTCAACTCTTTCTGTCATTCCTTTTTCTCTTTAATTTCCTCTTGCTGGTCATTTTTCACAGAGAATTTTCTACAAGCTTGGAAAACGCCTGCCAAGGTAAGGCAGAAAAAAACTGAACAGGACAGATGACATGAGGAGAGAAAAGCTGGTGGGGGGGGGGATTCTGCACATGAAACGGCTGAACATCTGCCTGCATTGGAGTTGGTTTAGCAGGATGTCCTGTATGATAGATAGAGTCTATAGAGTCTATGGCGTGAGAAAAATCACACTACTACTACTACTTACTGTTCAAAACTGCACTGAGATAGTGCTTTCTGTGTGTCAAGTTGTAGTGTATGTTCAAAGTGAAGTTGCTTACATGCTGTCAAACTTTTAAACCAAAGGGAAAAGTCCGCTTTTTTTTGGGTCTACACTTAATAGAAACTTAAGGCTGTATGGTGTTACTGCTTCTAAGGTAGAGATATGAATCGTCTGCATAAGCTAAACTGATAATGTAACTTTGAGGGAGTACACACAGGAAGAACAAAAAAAACAAACAATTTGCAGAATAAATGGCTACAATCCAGGTGGCAGGTGTTCAGCCAAACTCTGCCTAAACTTGAAAGTGTATTTACTACTTTTTGGTAAATAGTAAATGGATTTGAGCTTGTATAGCGCATTTCTAGTCTTTTACACCGCATGTCACACCTACCCTTTCACACCCATTCACACACTGATGACACTGGTTACTATGTAAAGTTTCAATCAGAATTAACTAATCCCGTTCATACACGTTCATACACCGCTGATGAAGCAGGAGCAACTTGGGGTTAAGTGTCTTGCCCAAGGACACATTAGACATGTTGCTGCAGGAGCTGGTTGAGAGGCGACCGACTCTTCCAACTGAGCCACAGCCGCCAACTTTTTTGTTCTGCCCCGACTTTTCCGGCTTCCTTGCACCTTCATTCAGCTTTTGCCCGCCTCTGTTTGCGCAAAGTGCAGGCGTGCACACATCCCTTTTATTCACGTTGTGGAATGCCAGGTCGTAGGGAAGAAGGGGTTGAAAGATCATGTAGCTGTTGATTACAGTAAGTGTGTGTTCACAGACAACTTGGTTACTTTGGTACCTTCAGACTAAAATCCAAAACATAAGAATCTGTGTATATGTACCTGGGAACCTGGGAAAAACAAGAATGTTTGCAGGTATGGTTAAAAATGAGAAATAAAAAGCTCTTTATTAATGTTTCAACTAAAACTGTATCATATCAGTTCATGGTGTATCACATTCACTCAACTGTAAGCCTATGGTAATGGCCTCTGGAAAAGTTAACATAAGGGATCTCATTAGTTTCGTTTTAAACAGAAGCATCACATCTTATGTTCTGTAAGGAAAGCAATATGATTCTTATGCTCCACTGCTCTTCACATGATGTATTCACTTTGATCTTTAATGACAGTCACGTCCTTCCTTTCACCCTTTGCTGGCTGGAATGAGGCTTCCAATAAAAGGCAAGAAATATTAACAAAGTTGCTGGATGAGATCAAGCCCATCAATCTCAACAAGTATCAGATTTTTGCAACAGAATTGCCCACAGCAACTCAGCGGCGTTAATCTTTCTGATGATCTTTACCATCCTTACAGGGTTCAGCATCAACAAATAACACTTTAAAATTGATGCTGAAGGAGTGGAGAAGTCGTGCTGATGAAGAACTTGCCGCTGGTGACATGCGATGGAAGTAAACCCTGCCAGAAGGAGTGTTAATGATGAAAAAAATCTCTCCTTGCTCATGATTTAATAGTGCTTTTTTACTGGATCAGAGATAACGCCGACACATTGTGTAGCAGGGCAAATTTTAACAGCATGTTCTGCGGGAGAATGTAAAGCTCTCAAGAGCTGCTCTGCCATGTAATCACTCCTCAACCAGACTGTTCACCTTTTCAGGGTCTCATAGTGTTTCCCTTCTGCTGCAGAATGTGTCAGGCATTTCTCATAAAGGGAGATGAGTGTTATGCAGAGTATAATTAGACATGTTACCCACAGGAGACTTTCAAAGCTTCCTGAGTCACTCTCTGTGCAAACCCAAAAGAACAACCCAGTTCAAACATAAACTGTTATAATACCGCAAGAGATTAGATAATCGTGCTTTAGTGTTATGATGCTACACAACTCCTCTTGCTCATCATGGCTACTCAGTAGTGTTATCATTGAGATCTCAAATGTTTATTTCAGGACTTAACTGGTAGAATCTGGAGATTAAGTGCAAAGAAAGCTTTAAATACTGTATTATCCCATGGGGTTCATGAGTAAACAGGGATTCATCTGGAGAAAACACTGGTGTCCAAAGTTTTACTTACCCACTAACAGTATGGAAATTAGACAGAGACAAATCAGGAAAGATGCTTTAAGCAGTGCTGAAACTATTACAGAAAATTGATGTCCAATTTGTTTATTCATTATGAATTCACAAAACGAAAAGTGTTTCACATTAGCAGGGATCCAGCTTTTCATATCCAAGCATTTGCTGTGTTTCAAGGATGAATTTTTCTTCAATTATTTTTATTTTAGTTCATTTTACCCCAAATGATAGTCACATTGCAGACAAGACAGTGCCAACAACAGTAATATACATCTTTAAAACATCTTTCAGCTACACCATACTGGCATCAGGATCCTGGGCCAATTATTGATGCCTGACAGTATATCTGTAATGTTGTCCACAGCTGTAAAGGTTACGTGATATTCTGGCCTTTACTATACTATACTGGTCTTTTTTTAGAATTTGCTTTTGATGTGTGCAAAAGCAAGGAGGAAAGTAAACTAGGGCACAGAGACCATGAAGTCCTAAAGCCAACAAATGTAATGCATGATTTAAAAATGTAAATCAACAGCTCTGCCTCCTAGAAATTAAGCATCCAGATGGAAAAATTATTACAAGCTATTAAATGTTTCTGCCAAAGCCTCATGAACCATACAACTTTCTCCTCTCAGATTCCATGCTCGTATTCTGCTCTTAAAACTTGAACCAACTTTACTAAGAGGACCATATTTCAAACCTCCAAATTGGTAAAGCAGCAGAGGGATTTTCTGGCACAACTTCACCAACTAACCTAAACCTAAAAACGGCTTAAACAACTACTATACTTCCAAAGTGGGACACTTTAATTTGACTGCAAACCCACATGCATCGATCCACAGATCGGTGACGTGCACTGGTCACAAAACGTGGAAGGCAACGTTGTCCACCTGGGCGGCATGTTAAAGTTAGTTGTCAGTGGCATTTGCATCACTGAAGTAGATCGCAACAGTCCTACTTCCAGGCTGAACCCACTGTTTGTGTTTTGTCGTTTTGTATGTCGGCATTTCCACCATTGGCAAGTGAAAATGGGCACCTTCAGTTTGTGCAAAACGCATTGACATCTATAGAGGCAAATCAGTGTTGCAAGCATGGTGTATTGTTTTGGAATTGGTCAATTGGTTAAAACCAGGACATATTTGTGTTTTTTAGATATTTGTGGGGGCTAAGGAAATTGAAAACAGGAAGCCCCAGTCAAATCGGGACGAATGGTTACCCTAAATTACACTCATGCATGCTTTTATAGAATCCAGCCCACACCTAAGCGCTATCTTTTGTGCCCCTACCTAGCAGGCTAACAGTTTTCAGATTCATATTTCTTGCCACTACAGAGGCTCATATAATGTTCAGGCAACGCACATGAATGAAGTTCAGAGAGGAACAGAGAGGAACAAGCATAGACATTTGCAGTGAAATTTCAGTTTCAAAGTGCGTCAGCAAACTTCCATAATGTTTTAAACATGTCCTGTGCACTGAGAAGTGGAGGAGGAACAGAAAGAGAAAGATTGAGTGAAATTTGTTTTTGCTATTCCTTTCATGCATAATCAGTAAAGCTGTTTGTCTACACTGAGGACTGACAAGCCAGGGTATGTTAATACCAGCTATTTTATTCGCTACTTGAATCACAAATACCACATTAAGCAGCTGCTAGACAGTTCAGCCAAGGCTTCATCAGTGAATAAGTAATAGGTTTCAGCTTCACACAGCTGGCCTGATGCACGTATGGAAGTCATAACATGTTGATGTCAGAGCCCATGTTTGATTCAGTACATTTTGTGGAAAAGCAGCTGCCTTAAGGACACCCAGCACTTATTTGTGTTGATGTAGGCCTCACTGTCTGCATCAATACATTTTTGCTTGCAGCATAATCAATGGATAGAAGTAATACAAAATGTTGCAGTACATTACAGTAGATGCACAGAACAGCAGCACTGATTTCAGTTTATTCTGATTCAACATTTGTATAATTGTGTTTAATTTCTAGAACAGGCAAAAACTGATTGCTTTTTAGTGTCAAAATTTGCTTCCTTTTCTTTCTTGCTATTGATATTTAAAATGTATTTCCAAAGCACTATGGATACTTCAATGGTAAACATTATGCTTCTCTGCCACAAGGTCGCCATCTTGGCTATGAGGTAGAAAACAAGGACACATTCACAGACAAGTAATTTTCACCTGTCATTAAACAGAGGGCCCACACAGGTAAGGAAAAGTAACAACATGTTACAGTTTCCCTCTCTTGTTTTTGTTTCCTCATATTTCAATAGATTGGTAAAGGCTACATTTGCCATTCAAAATGTCACTTAAAAAATCCTCTGGTTCATCAGTATTTTGGAACACAACCTGTGATTGGTCAATACAGGGGCGCCTGTGGCGGAGTGGTTGTCTCTCAACTGGAAGGTTGAAGGTTCGATCCCAAGCTCTTGTAGCCACATTTTCGATGTATCCGTGGGGAAAACACTTAACCCAAAATTGCTCTCCCTGCTTCATCTGTGGCATCTGAATGAATGGGATTAGCTAATATTGATGGTCACTTAAAATATCTGCCTCTTCCATCAGTGTGTGAATGTGTGTGAATAGGTTGGTGTGACCTGCGGTGTAAAAGCCCTTTAAGTAGTCAGAAGACTAAAAAATTGCATTGACCTCAATTACGTGACAGATGTTGATAAATGGACACTGTATTCCATGTGCATCATCATCATCGTCATAGAGACCTCAGTGATTGTGAAAGGAGACGTGACAATCTGATGTAGCTGATGTTCAGTCTTTGCGCTAATGATGTCGGCTGCTTAAGCTCTCTCATGACTACGACTAAGGATCTTATAATAATCTTTCATCCTCTTAGGAGACGAAAAACTTTGCCTGGGAGAGTTTCCCTAGAAGAGATCACCATTCATACGAGAGATTATCCAACACAAGTTTGCAGAGGAGAAAAAAAGTGAGGCAAATTGTAAAAGATAGGGAAAAGGAAATGAAAGATGTTCTTGGTTGTATTTAAATAGAATATTTAAAAAGATGACTCACCTTAGACAATCAGCATAAAAAGGTATTAAATAAAATGTGAAGGTCATGGAAAGTATAATCTTTTTATATGCCGCTTTCTTCTTCTTTTTGTTTCTTATTTCAAGATTTTTAACTATAATTTGTGTCACGGAAATATGTGATTGTCTCTGAAAGGCTACAGCAGTAAGAGTATACTTTGGAGTAATAAGGGCAAGCCAATTGTACCAATGTAAACCTTCTTTCTGATTGCTGACAGGACTATTAATCACAGATGCCATTCACTTGATTTCAGCTCTGTGTTTGCTGCTCATTTGAAATGCCTGATAACCGTTAAGGGTTGGTGGAGACCATAAAGTAATAGGGTGCTGATGAATTTACCGGCAGCCCTGAGCAGGAATATTTTTTATCACAAGTCATTTTTGTTGTGAGTTGTATATTCCAGGAATTGGATGGTTTTACTTGACTCTTGGACAGAACAGCATAGGTAATTTGCCAAATCCATTTATTATGTGACATAGCCTACCACAAATTCTCAGATACCGCATAAAAGTGTGTTGTTCAAATCAAATCAGTCAATGAATTCAAAAGGATATTGTTACAGTGGCCCATTGGACTGTCAATGTTAAGGTCAGTTTGGTCAATACATGAATCCATACTACTGTAATTACCAAAAGTGACATAGGCTGAACATTTAAACCATTTTTCCATTAATCAATCCATTTTCCCCATTACATTTTTACTTTAAGATAACTATTTAAGCTAACTATCAGTCAATGTATCCATTATTTTGGTTGTTAAAATTTAACTAGGCCTATTTGTTTTCAGGCTTTTGCCATTTAGTCAATATTTGACCAATGCTAATTCAACTGTCATTACTTTTAGTCATCATTCTTGTCTCATTTTTTCCATCACTTTAACCTGAAACTATTTGTGACCTTTTTCCAAAGCTAGTAAGGCTTACTGCTAGCTTCAACATTACCTTGCTTGTTAATTTCAAACACTGTCAGTGGTGTTCAAGTGTCACTGCTGCGCACAATGAAAATAAATGTGAAACTGTGGAAAGACATTAAAATTCAGTCTATCAAAATGTCCAGTTTACTTTTTACACTTTACTTGTTTACTCGTTACTATTTAAAATACATTAACTTCTTCTGCAATCTGTATAAGCTAAACGTCATGTTGCTAGTAGGCTATCGCCAGTAGTAGCAACATAACAAGTTCTACCCAGCCTTTTGTCTGATCTGTGATCTAGTTATGTTAACTAGAAACTTTTGTCAACTCCCCAAATGCCCATATCTAGAGATACAGTACCCTCTTTATCACTGTTACTTAGTTAAATAGCAAACTTTTAGCTAATCAGTTTACTGTTAACTAAGCTAGCATCTAACTTAGAATGCCTCTATCAATGCTCCTTTACTGGGCTAATTGGAGATTTGACTCTTTTTTAATTTAATGATTTTGAATTCTACTTGTATTTTTACTAAACTAAATACTTTTTTGTCTTTCCTGGGTCTTTACTGTTTGTTCAATGGGCATAGCTTTTTCTACAGTATCACCAAGCACAATCATTACAATTAGTCTCCTTATTACTGTCTTTATGTTGGCATTAAGTTGACTTGATTCCAACTCCTTATCTCACACCTTTTTTAGAAGTGGATTTACCTAAATGCATGCCAGCAATACAGATTTCCATTGCTGCATTCTTATCAGACAGTACATTCAAGATTAAGCGTCGTTAAGTGTCGAGCCTGCTCCAGTTGATGCACACTCTGTAAGAGACTTAACAGAAGGAAGTACTAACCTGTTCATCAGAAAAGATCTATTCAAGTATCTTAAGCACTAGAGCTTGAAAAATATTCTGCAGCAATGTAAAGAACTAGTTTCAAAGATTAAAACTTGCACTATCAGTGAATAGGACTTGAATAGTTTTTGTTTTATCACTGTAGGTTTCCACATAATAACTTTGTTTATATTTTTAATTCAAAAGCAACAAATAATTTTGCACATAATATTGTATTTAAATTCAGATACACCCTTCAAGTATGAAGACTCCTGTCTTTAAAGTAATTTTGAAAAAGTGGCTTACATTTTTGCAATATAAAAAAACAGATGTATGATTTACGGTCTGTTTTTACAGAGATATACAATAGATATGTATAGGTTATAAATGTGTAAAATAAAAAGAAGTGTTTCCAGGGTATTTTGAACACTGCTCCTCAAACTCATATTTGGACCAGAAAATGTGGGACTTCTTGTTTATTCAGACTCCCTGCTGTAACAGCAAGGCACACGCATCACAAAAAGACACACACACAGTCACACAATAAAAATTACTTTAGTTCATTCTCCTGCCATGGAAAGTGTAATAACCTCTCAAACAACATGCACTCAGTTTTACTGTGCTAGAACGCAAAGCAGATGATTAGCCTTATCTCAGTTAGATTTGCCCACCATGGAACAGCACGGGGACATCAGGCCTGGAATCTGTCTGAGTTGGACTTGGCAGGATTCGGTTGTTCATTAATTACGTTTTGTAATGAGTGTTACTGTTCAACATGATTATTACACTGGTAGGATAATGGCTGTTTATTTTATGGCGCCCTAGAAATATCCATCTCCGTCCTTCTTAATGTCACAGAGTGGAACATTCAATCAAGCTTTCAGTGTTTTTGAAAATACGTTTTCTTTCTCCTTGAAACACTGAGGCCCAGGGAATATCTATTAGGCCTTTAATAGATTGCAAACACACGGTCTAAGTCACATCTCAATCTTGGCAACCCTTTCTCTATACTCCACGCTAGCTCGTTGGTGTGTACAGTGGGTCATATATGCATGGCTGTGGCATGGTGTTGTGGAGGGTGAAGAGCAATAATTCAATCATTAGAGCAAGAAGTGTTGGAATGAGAGCGCTGAGTTCAAAGGAGTGCACACAAAATGACACAAAAGTGGATGCAAATGTGTCTCTGTGAAGGATAAACAGAGAGAGAAAAAAAGTTTAGAAGCACTGATGTAAATTATGTGTTTCATTTCAGTTGGAAATCATGTTAAAACTGTGTTGGTTCAAAGTTTGATCTTTATGTCTAGTAGATGTTGCCCAGTGACTGTTGCTGTTATAAATAATAAGACATTTTGTTTCTAAAGTGCTTTTCAGGAACTCAAAGACACTGTACATTTGTTTTCAACATTGCAACATTACACACAGGCCATAACAACATATTAGCTACACACATAAACAGAACACACATCACAACCATACATTATGTTTTTGAAGAGGTGAGTCTTGAGTAGTGATTTGAATGTGGACGGGTCAGTGTTGAATATGTGTGGAGAGTGAGTTCCAGAGGGAGGGGGCAGCTATGGAGAAGGCTCTGTTCCCCCCAGGGTTCGGTGCTTGGTTCTATGTGGGGGAGGCAAGAGGTTGGAGTTGGAAGAACAGAGTGTGACGGTGTGGAGGAGAGCAGTGATGTAGGAGGGGGCCTGGTGTTTAAGAGCGTGTTATTAGCCAATATCGAATACTTCAGGCATCATGGGAGAGAGTGTCTGCAATAGAAAGATGTTAGACAGAGTGTGCTGCGATAAGAGACAAACAAGAGGGAAGAAAAGGAATAAGGCATGAAAAGAAAATAATAGTTGTAGCATTTAGTCACAAAATTCTACTTCAACCAACGGCACACACATTCTTTCAGTGGGGCTCACATGAAGTTACATAAACCCTTCCCTTAAGGCCTGTAGGCCATCAAAGTGACTTATGATAGGAACAACCTGTGTCAGTAAAGGTCTTCATGCTTACGCAATGATTAGTTTTGTTCGTTCTTATTCGATTTGTTTGCAAGTTCCATCATTTTTTAAAAGCCGTGATCTATCTATACTTTAGAATTAGGAATGCATTGATTGGTTTGAGGAGTTGCGATGATCAGGATTAAATCAATCTGTCATTTTGACGCTCTGCTAGTGCTTTTATTTTGTAGCTTTCTGTCCTCTTCATGTGGGCAATGGCATCTCTCACTGAATGAGTTCAGAGTTTTAAGAGCAAAAAAGGTTGTCAATGGCAAAGAGATCTTTGGATCATATAAGAATTCATCAAAAATAAAGACAAGCGTATATAGAGAACAGAATATTAGAATTATTTGTTGGGTTGTTTGTTGTTGGATTCAAGCCTGCAGCTAAAACAAAACAAGTGTGAGGGTTTTGACATAATAAGGTTATGCATTGCAGATGTGAGCAGTTCAGATAAGAGCTTCACTAATTGTTACTTTTGTTGTGTCAAATTTCTCAATTATTTTAAGGCTTATAAAACTTATTCCAGAGTTATTTTATGATTAGCAACCGAGACAACCCATGTGATGATGATCAGTCTGTATTTTAGGTGCTCTCCCCGTCAGAAACGATATGAAGGAGTTGCTTGGTTAAATAATGTAACAACCATTTATTATTTTCATAGGACTCCTGATCCTAAGGTGGATTTAAGCCACAAAAAGAACTTCTTAGTGTGTCACAGGGTTGTTGTCACAGTCAATAGAGTCAGTAAAACCCTCGCTTTGAGAACACAAGCCCTGCAACCGCCTCCTTCTTTTTCAGTGTGTCCAAGTGTAAACAAATATGTTTGTTTTTGTTCACACTGTGCCAAATGTTGTGTTGTCAGCGAGTATTT
Source organism: Labrus bergylta (assembly GCF_963930695.1). NCBI lineage: Eukaryota > Metazoa > Chordata > Actinopteri > Labriformes > Labridae > Labrus > Labrus bergylta. The sequence goes on along the minus strand of NC_089215.1, from coordinate 10,719,369 downwards.
CCGGAGAGTGCTAGCAGATGTGCCACTCCAAAGTATTTGTGAACATCTGGAAATTCCTTGCAATCAGAATGAAATATTAATGGGTTATGAATCTCACTTTGTTCCTTGACTTTATGCTTTGATTACAGTAGCTCTGCACATGTCAAAATCTCGGTTTTCATGTGTTTTGCCTGAGAATACTTTTTTTTCTTGACCTTCACCTTTTTGGGTCGCAAATGCATCAAACTATCCCAGCATATGGGACCGACAGACATCATACTGTATGATGAGATACGCTCAAAAGTCAATGATTAAATTTCGCTACAAGAAGTTACCCGAGTCACAATGCATTTGTCAGTCAAATTTTGGAGATTCTATTTTCTGACTGCTTCACTGTACACAAAGCAATGCAGGAGCAACAGCATGAAGGGCAGCTACCTTTGCAACCCTGTGCAGTGATCGTCCATCATTTAGATAAAGGCATAAAAAGCCCCTAAAAGAAATCTTTTAAAAAATTTACTGAAGAAGCAATTTCACATTACAAGTCAGTGTCCCTGAGAAAAACTTGAAGCGGGTCTTCAAAGCTGCTCCTGTGGATGAGCGGCCAAACTTTCAGCCTGTAGCTCACTTAAATACTTCTTACTGTTTAATTATTGAGTTTAGAATGTTCTTGAATAACAAGCACTCTGGTGGCAGCTGGCATCTTAGGACATGAGTTTATAGTGTCGCTAAATAATGATTTGTTATGACCTTTAAGCTTGTTCATATGAAAACTTATTTGATTGACAGAATTTCCAGGTACTACAGACTAGGTGTCAAGACCTATACTCACATTACAACCCCCAAAAAAGTAGCATCGCCAACCCACCTCTGACCATAAGGACACAGAAGAATAAACAAATAGCTGCTTTTTTCCCTCTGCAGCTCAATTTAATTAAAGTGTCATTACATCCAAGATAATCAAGGATTCATTACAGTTCTCTGAGGGCCACAGAATACATTGCTTATATATATATATATATATATATATATATATATATATGTATATATAGTGCTGTGCCAGTATACAGTGCAGTGCTAATGTGAGCCGGGACACAAGAGTGTGCCTCTCACAGGTCAGCGACCCGGCTCCAGGCGATATGGAGCACAGACAGGCAGTGATGCAGGGCAGCATGGGGTCTGCTGAAAAGTGGTGGAGATGCTGGTGCTCTGCTGATGATGCAGACGCGGCTCACCAGGGGGCTGATCCATGGACCGAGCCCCTCCCTGGCACTTGTGAGAAAAACCCTGAGTCTGGCAGCTCCCTAATCAACAAAGAAGCGGGTGAAAAGGAAGAGACATTTATACGGTCTGGATAAATGTTACTCTCTCTACAGATTTCATAGCTAATTTCAGTCAGTGACATGCTACTTGTCATCTTGTTGTCTCTTTGCAGTCTTTAATTAGCGTGCCGGACAAACCTAGAGGGAAGAGTTGATTCCAGCTTTAGCATATGGGAACAGGCTCTGGAGCTTTGGTGCTCCATATCGAGGAGAACTCTCCGTGACTCCCTCTCTCTGCTGCTCTCCGGGGAGCAGAGTTAAAGATACTTTGCTTTGATGGTACAGAGAACAAAATGCATCCTAGGCTGCCCTTTACCCAAGCAGGCCATCACTGGGCGCAGAGAGAAGAGAAGGCCTCACGCTGATCTGAGCTGTCGTTGATCACATGGGAATTACTGTTGGACAGGACAGTTGACGATGATTTATATAATATTTTTTATATTTTCATAAAATGATTCATGTTGGACTAAGTAACCGAATGAAAAATAAAGGTTGAGCTGAAAACTGTGGAAGCCAATGACAGCCATGGTTGCAAAACCTTTTTTATCTTGAGATTATTTAACTATTTATAACTTGCTATTTATAACTGACTGATTCTGTCAAGTTTATGTGCACACATGAATCAATGTAATTGATTTGACCCTTTCTATCCCCATTAATGATCTATACTCGAAAGTAACACAATCATGCAACATATACTTAGCATTATTCTTTGAGTTTGTAAACTCTTGCACAATGTCTAATTTGCAAACAAACATTTATTGGGAATGTTGAGGTACCCAAACATTGCTATTAAGTGCTTTGGGATTTTGGGGTGGCACCATGGGCTGGCCAATCAGATTTCAAGACCACCCCTTGATGCCCCTCTGGAAACGCCCCTGGTTTACGCAGAAAAGTGTGTGGAATAACTTCTTGAAGCCTTGTGGTTAGCAATCTTGTCTCTGTATTTTATCCTTATATATTTTGTATTTTTTATACATTTACAGTTTGTACCGTGGAGACAAGCAATTTTTTTTCTTTTTGTTTTTTTGTAAGTCAAGTATGTATGAAAAAAATTGACAATACAGATGACTTTGACTTGTCTTCTTAGAACAAGAGTTGATCATATTTGGGAAAGATGGTGGGTACACATTTCTACACCTGCTTGACAGGTTGGCATGGTGACTTGTCAGTCACAGTGAGCCACTCCCCAAAGAATTCCCTGCTTTATGTCAAATCGACCATAACTGGACCATAAAGTTTAAAATTAACATCATGCTTTACTGAAAATAACTTACACCAAAAGTCATTCTGACAATGTTTACAGGGATAACAAACAGCACAGGAAGGTCAACAACTGACTTATCTGGTTGCATACAGTTACACTTCCTTTCGCAACACCTGGATTCGCCCCCTGCTGGCGATTACAAGTAATGAAGGTTTAAGAAATTCCTATTAGCTTCACTTTTGAAACTAAGAGATGCTACATCCATTTACATTAACGTTTATGTGGAGAACACAAAAAAATGAATGTCAGTTTCATTTGATCAAACCGGATTTCAACTTTCAAGATCAATGTCAGGATTGTCAGGTACAACTAATAAATGAACATTGATTAAAATGAAGTCCGATGCGTCAAGTCATCAAATACATGCAGCTTAAATCAGGTACTACAGCTGTCAAGATGCCATCAGTTCTGTGATGGCACTGTGATGTCTTGAAAATCATAAGCAATTACAGGAAATGACCATTGATTTCTGTCTTTAACAGGTTGAGTATCTAGATTATTCAGGATAATAAAGATTTTTTTTTACCTGAGAAAACGAAACAATGATAAATGATCGTAAGATAAAGCATTAAAAAAAAAGCAAACACGGCATCATAGAAAACAAAGAACATGTTTAACTTTGCATGATTTGTAAATGTACTCGATTCTAGTCTTCTGACTACTCAAAGCACTTTTACACTGCGGGTGAAACCCATTCACACAGTGATGGCAGAAGCTGCTATGTAAAGTGTCGACCAGTGATTGACCATGATTGATAATAATAATAATTGAAGTTAAGTGTCTTGCCCAAGAACACATCCGACATGTAGCTACAGGACATGGGGATCAAATCCCCAACCTTCAGGTTAAGAGGCGACCAACATTTCCACTGATCCACAGCCATAGTTATATGATTTTGACTGCTGTAATTAGGTAACAGCAATAGATTGGTCCCCAGTATAAATTAGAGAGAAAATACATTTTATTATCTATAGACTGTCTTTGTATTTTATTTTAAATTGAACAAAATGTAAAGGCAACACATTTCTGGTGAACACTTTTTATCCACAAATATGTGGACAGTCCCCAATGTATTACTTTAATGTCAATTGATCTGTTTCAGTTGAAGAAGCTTTAGAAAGGTCTGTAATATTTACCTCTAAAATATATCAGCATCATCTGATCATGTGTTCAAGCATTGTGTCTTTTGTAATTACATTATGCTTACAGTACACACGGTTCACAATTTTAAACTACTTTTCATTCCAAAGATGCTGACAGGAACAATCTGCAGGCGCTTTTCATCTGAATTACATCAAATGCTGTCTGCCGCTTTTACAGATTGAAAAGCATTTGTTCCTCTGCTGAAGGTTGTGAGGCAAGGTCAGAATAAAAACTCAAAACTTTGGTACAATGGATTGATTGTGCTTGCATCGCAGCCGGAAACACGTAGACAATGCACAATGCAGCCAGCGAGAATGTCAAATAAAAATCATTTATGTCTGTTATTTAGGTGTTGTTTCCCCCTTTGTCAGATCAAGTACTACTCATAATACTGCAAACTTGCATATTTTGTCCTGTATAACAGTGAGGTATATTTCCCACATCATGATTTTTTTCTTTCAACTTTGAAGAGCTTTTTAAAGTCATCAGATTCATAAAGATTCACCACAGGTCAAAGCCCATCAACATGAAGGAATTCAAGTGTGGCATAAGGACCGACATCAGGACAGAAATGCTTGACTTGTGCTGCAAGAGGGGATATTAATACACTGAAGATGCCCCTGTGGCTGAATGTCTTCAGGAAAAACAAGGCAACACCTACAAAATTCCCGGAAGAAGAAAGTGCACCAGAGAAGAAAAGAGCAACATCACCTGTGATGACACATTTTCTTGGAAAGACTCACCCCTTTTTTCAAAAAGTGAGGTGTCAATCTGGGTATGCTGTCTTTGAAAGGGTAGATACAATGTCTTACTAAAATCTAGACATTTATTTTTGATTAATGTACTCTCCACTCTTAGAGAAACTCAACTGTTAGTCAATCATTTTAGCCCACCTCATATTTTTAACTAAGGTGTCTTGATTCCAAAGGTGTTATGCAATGGCTTAATCATGACCTTATTCGATATATTTACTAATTTCTGTTAACATGAGCAGTATGGGTAATGTGAAATATGTGTAAATGCTGATGTGATTGGTATGTGATGTTGCGTTACTCTGTTTAAATGATTTTTGTGTAAAAAGTGTAGCAGAGAGAGCTAGGAACGTACAGCATCCAAGTCCAAGAATTTCCTTTCAGGGACAATAAGGTGTATCATATCGGATCAGATTGGATCATGTTATCGTATTGTTTCACTGACGCAATAAAAATGAAACAGAAACAGATAAGAAATACTAATGATTTGTTTTCTTGTATCACCTTCCGATTTTACAATAAATGTAAAACATGTCAATACAGCCTGTAAATAAAGAGGTGGGTATGAAACAGATTGTAGAAAAACTTGATATGGTAAAATGTCATGAAATGCAAAGAATGGGTGATATGACAGACAACCTGAACTACAGTGTTGTTATGATAATGTGCCAACATCGACTCGCTGCCTTTCTTTGCACTTATGAAACAAGGAGCCAAAACATTGAGCTTCAATTCATCATCATACTGCGACAGGGTTGAGACGCTACTTCGTTTTACAGTGTAAACATCTGCCGTTTAAACAACAACAAGATAGACTATGCTATTAGAGGATTAAATATCAGACCAAGCACACAACATGTAATTACTATCATTCGAGTATAGCATGGAGAGAAAAACTATAATTAGAACATCAAGGTCGGATTAATTTAGCAAGGTAACGGTCATTGGTTTTTCAATTGTAAGGAATGAACTCCCAAGCCTGAACTCTGAATCTGTATTCAGCATAATTCAAATGCAAGCACAGTGTGGCTCATGCAAAGTGTTTTTGCCCTAAAATTCATCATAATTAGCCTGAGTTATCCTGCTATTATCTCTCCCCACAACAGGGGGGGGGGGAGAGGTCATATCACAAACCCAATGTTTTTTTTCTCTACACCAACACTCAGCCTCTCCACCTCTGCATTTTTATCACCCAACCCACCCAGAGGTAAAAACCTGTGATTTACACACACACACACACACACAAGCTAGTGTCTAAAACACATTGATACACCTACAGGAAGTTAAAAGTCTAGCTCAAAACAGAGGTAGAACTCAGAAATACAAAATCTTAATGCAATAGGTTACTCTGACACCCCCCCCCCAACAAAAAAGCTTTACACAATGATAAGCATTGAAACATATTCTTTCCATGATACTCCAGTTTCAGAACCAAATATTTAAAAATAACAGATGATATATCTGCAGCCACAATCTCAGATGACAGTTCACCTCGCAGGTTGCAACCAAACAGGAAATGTATTCTTGCACCAAAATTGTTTCCTGGTCGCTACATTAAGATAAAATTGTATTTCTTATTAATTAGGAGGAGGACATTCTGTGCGACACTGTTGTGACAGGAGTTTTGGCGATTCATAAAAGTCTTGATTGATTGTAGGCCCACGTCCAACATGTGAAAGAGTGGGCAGTGTAGGGCTGCTGGGTATGTGCGCTTCATTTAGTGCAAAGGGTAGACCGGCGTCCAGACAATCATTGTGCAATCATTCACAAGGCAAGCTCTGGAAGAAAAAAAAAACCCGTATTTACTTATCAAACATTAAAGATATTAAATCATGTTAGTATTTTCTGTATCTCTGCAGGGAACTTTGATAATGACATTGTATTCTGTACTGCACCACCCAACATGTTATGGTTTCAGACACCCCGGAACGCGCACACATACGTACCCCCGCCACACGTCACGGAAATGACGTCAACGCGCTGCAATTCAAACTTGAGGAAACGAAAGCGTCTGGCAGGAAAACGGTCGTGTTTGTTGCCGCAGACAGACTACTTTCAGGAGGTAGCTTCACTCCGCTTCTCGTGTAAGTGTCAAATTATTTGGGTTAATGTGTTTCAGAAGTGTTTGTTTTTCAAATATTGTTCGAGAAGAGAGCTCTGAACTACGACGTTTTTTTCAAATGAAGGATGTTTGTGACGTTCAAGAACTGTCAGTCTTTATTAATGTGTTGAATGGTTTCATATATTGCTTTGTGAAATATTGTTAAATTAACCTATTATTTAAAGTGTCTGTTGAATATACGAGTGAATCATGTAAAAATGTGTATGTGTATAAATGGGAATTCGTTGACTTCTGTGATTAACATTGAGATTCAAAAGCAGGTGTGCCCCAGAATATCTCAGCTTGAACGTTTCATGAGGGTTTAGTGTTTTGAACTTTTTGATTTCTTGTTTTTTGTGAACTTTTATGTATAAAGCAAACACGTACTGCATTTAAATTCTGAGCATCTTGTTAATTAGTCTGTAAAATTGTCTTGTCTTTCTCCTGCAGAAATCTGTGGCATTTGGTGAACACCCCTAAAAGCAGCCATGACATCTAAAGGTGCCAAAGACAACTTTGTCACCAAGTTGGGTTTCAAATCGAGCAGCTCGGCCTCTAAAGCTGAGGCGGAGCTGGACAAAGTCAAGAGGGAGAATGCTCACCTCAGAAAAAAAGTCGATGAAATGGCCAAACGACACATCAAACCGCCTGACTCAGACAAAAGCAAGCTGCTTGAGGTAAAGGAAGTGCATCTTTTTGTCAGTTTCCTGCAGCTCTGTCAGTGTTTAGGTTGTTTTAACATTGTTTGTTAATGGATTTTTTTTTTCCAGAGGATTCTTTCCCTTGAGACACTGAGAGAGCGAAACAACCAGCAGTTGCATGTCAAAGAGCAAGACCTAGAAACACTGAGACAGCAGCTTACTGCTAGAGGAGGAGAGGTATGCACACGTGACACTTTTCTGCATATACACAGTTAAAATTCAAATGTACTGTAAACTGATAAAAATAAATACATCCGATGTCCTTATGGATATGCAACATGGCAGCCTGATGTGGAGTAACAAGATACACCTATTGTTTTGTCTTTTGCTAGTAGGGAATATTTGCACTCTGGGTTTTTTTTTGTTGGTGGCACATTTATTGCTGGCAGAAGACATCTGTCAGGAAGGAATAAATCGCACTTGAGTTCTGAGCTGTCATAAAAATGGGGTGGCAGTGGGGGTTCTGTTCCATTCTGACAGCAGCTCAGCTAAGTGAAGTTTAGACAGCCAGCCAGAACTGCATACTAACACATGATGTGTGGTTGTTCAGTTTATATTTGTGAAGCAATCTATTTTCCTCTGTAGTGTGTCTGTGCATGCATTAGCATTCATGCCCTTTCACTTTGACACTGCTGGAGAAATTGATGCTATCTGTTTGACGTTATCATCTCTCATCCTGGTGAAATCTCTGGCATTGTTGCAGGAATTGTTTCTAATTTTAGTCGGCCAGAATGGCATCAGGCTCAAACTTGGAACAGCACAGTGCTAAATGAACATCAGCTTGTGCAAATGCTGTTTTGATATAATTACATTTGTGTTTCTTCTTCATTAACTTTCTTTAACAAAAGGCTACAACTAGAGCTGCTTGGAAGGCAAAGTTAGACTGTGTGTGTGTTTTTGTAGGGAGCAGATAATTCCTTAGAGGAGAGAAAATATCCTCAGGAAACACAAGTTGTTTTTATAGTTTGTTGTTGTGCATTTCAGGTGGTAGCATCACTGCAGGCCCAGCTGGAGCAACGGAGGAAGGAGGCTGAGCAGAGAGATGTGTTGTTCCAGAACTTGTCACAGGAGACAGAGAACCTGAAAAACCAGCTGGTCACTGTTTCTACCAGGTGCCAAACTCTGGAAACACAGGTTGTGGTAGGTACCAACTTAAAGCCTTTATACACATCTTCATGTTCATTTTAGTTAGAAAGGAATACGTCTCCTCTTCCACATGTCTCATTTTCTTGTTGGGAGAAATTATTGATCACTAGCCCTGGGATATTATAAATGATTCTGTTTCAGGCTGATGGATACAAAATGCAAAGATTTGGTGGTGGAAAAGTATGTTCAATAGATTCTTGTAGAAAAGGTAACAATTTCATAAAATCCCTGATAAACAAAGTTGGTTAAATAATTAATCCTTTATTTATTAACTCATCATTCATCCATGGAGTAAGATTAAATTGTGCAAACCCGATGTTTCCCTTGCTTCTCCTTTTCTTCCATTTTAATATCCCCTCTTGCCAATATTTTATAATAATTATTTTTACTGTATATCAATAGTTCTGAAGCAGTAGACATATTTTTGGCAGCTTTAGACGTGCAACATTTCATTTTAGTGATTAAATAAATTGAGCGCCAGCATTGCAAAAGTCTGAATTTAATTTACAATGGACAAGACACTGTGTAAACAAGTCATTCTTTGTTCAGACATCAGCCCCTGGTTTGAGTTTTTGATCAACTCAGACCCTGTTTATGTAAACAACCCCAATATTTTAGTCATGTACATTTCAACAGGTTTATTTTGTTTCAACAGAATGTGAGTGGTGTTTTTTTTCTTTTTTTTACCTGAGACTCATGCTGCATGACAGGAACCGTGTTTGGAAAATGAACCTGTAGTTACTCTGCTGTCCACTGGGTGGCATTGTGGGACCTCTGATTGTATTCCCCAGCTGCTGATATACTCTCTCTAAAGCAGACTCACTGATGTGTTATATTGGAAGACAGGAGAAATACATGATTAGAATCGAGACGTAGCAAATTGAGTTTAACACATCAGTACCAGAAGTGTTGTAAAAGATTGAATACAAACTTTAGTCACACTTTGTCTATAGGCTTACATCATTCCAGATCATTAAAATCATCACATCAAGAGTCTTTAGTAAATCCATAGTTCTCTCACAATTGCCGCCTTTCGTTCGGTATCAAAAGGCAGCACAGATTCTCAGTCGGCCCCTTTGATGCTTTCAGCACAGCAGGCCTCGCACTTCACTCCGAGAGAGCAGTCATCAGGATTCTCCTTGGCTTCAAAATCACAAGAAAACACATCAGGAGTTCGGAGAGTTGAAGACTCAGAGCTAACACTCTAAGATCACATACATATCTCTGGGCTTCTGGGAGCCCAAAGTAGTCAAATATCATTTAAAGTATAGATTAAAAAAAAAAAAAATCACCACTTTTCCCTGATATTCCTCCTCGGAGAAATGTCCTCTGCTTTAATACTATCTCATGTAGAAATGTCCGCCAGTGCATGTACAGGGCTTATCTTCGCAGAGCCTTTAAATTAAAAATATTTTTCTGTGTGTATGATATCAGAACCAACAAAAAAGCTCTAGGTCTTTTTTTAATTTCTGTTTACAAACTGTCAAAAAAATGTGTTGCCCTTGTAATTACTTTCTTGATGCATTCACTGCTGGAGCTTCTCCAACCATGAGTGTAACAGGAGTCCATAGTAGACATTTTGCACATAATGCATGAATAATGTTTTGGAAAACTTGGTACTTGAAGAAATATATTCCTCCTTTAATTGTCCTGTCTTTTAGCTCAGATTTCTTTGCCTCTTAATGCTAATTTTCCAGGAACACGTTCTCCAAGCTTTTTGCTTAGGTCCTTTTCCCATTACTAGATATCATTTGACCTCCTGAAACCTGACCCCACCAACCCCTTCCCTTTCCCCCAGACTTGGATTCACAACAGCTATTAGCAGGCTGAGCTTATGGGATGTGCTTTAAAATCCATGTGGAAAAAGTTGACGAGCTAATGATGCTTGTCTGGAGGTGTGGGAGCTCTCTCAGAGTTTAAGCGCAGAGATTATACGTTAGATTCTTACTGTTGTGACAAGGCTGCTTCAGGTTTGCTCCAGCTCAGACGTTGGAGGGGATCAGACCCTGGGGGGCATCAAGGGGACAGTTATGAGAAGGTGGACTGTCTTCTAGGAATGGGTGTCTGTCAAGGATCTGTTGCTCTGAAAAAGCAGTCTATAGTGATCACTTGCTGCAGTGTTCTTTGCTGCATGGTATAGAATTAAGAGGATAAATCATTCAAACAAGAATGATGTCTGATTCTTAGCCTTTGGCAAACCTCCCTGTTAATACCCAGGAGCAGCTGTGGCTCAGTTGGTAGATAGCAGCCACTGCCATCAGTGTGTGAATGGGTAGGTTTGACCTGCGGTTTTAAAGAGCTTTGTGTAGTCAGAACACCAGAAAAGCACTATAAAAGTTTAAGTCCATTTACCAGTTACCATTTATGTCTATGCGATTTAGCCCGGTAGCATCACAAATGTGAAGTTCTTCAAAAGGGAAAACAGGGTGTCATTTTATTCTAGATCAGCCTCATCTGTTTTGGATGGATGTGTTATAATCCTGAATTGTGTTGAATTCAGTTCGCTGCAGTTCCCCCCCTAAATCTTTCTTTAAAGTCGCCTCTGTGAAAGAATTGTTCCTCAAATCTGAAGAAGGCACTGTGACCCCTTTCTTCTCTAATTTAGTTATTTGAGTATGTTTTGTGCTTTCTCCTCAGAATGGACAGGTACCTCCTGCAGACGTGGCTTTGGTACAAGATCAACTAAAAGATGTGAGTGTGGTCAATGATTTACTGTTTATTTTACTGCGTGACATGTTGTCATTATGGAGGATATTATCAGGTAATTGGAAAAGGTTTTTCTAGCAAGCTGTTCATTCGATTACAGGGGCTGTTCAGGGCTGGAGGGATTAAAAAAAAAAAGATTCTCTGAAGCGCGTCAATCGATATTTTCAAAACACTCACTTTCAAGGCAATCTCATTAGTCTGTGTGGAGAAAGGACACATGGGGTCTCTTTGGGGTAGAATAAAACATTTGGAATATGTTGTAGGCATGAAAGCAGTTTTTCTTTCTGCTTAGTTTTGATTAAAAAAAAAAGCCTTGTCACCACTCCAAGCATCTGTTCCCTAAAAAGTTTTTATTTCTAAGTGAATACAGTTTGTCTGTATAAAAAGTGTTCGTCTCACCTCCAGGCTCTGGAAAAGAACCAGCAGTGGCTGATGTACGACCAGCAGAGAGAGGCCTACGTTCAGTCCGTCCTCGCTCGCGTAAAAGATCTGGAGCAGCAGCTACAAACCAAACAAAAGGCCGCTTCAGATGGTGGGTAAACGTAGGAGGAGTTGAATAAGCTACATATGACATCCGGCAGTTGTATGCCCAGAGCATGAAATGTTAACAAAATCACAATGAACCTTTTTAACACTTTGTGCTCTGATGCATACGAAAGCGTGTAAAGGGGAAACTTTTGAGTTTGAATCGGATGTTGTGGTTTTGTTGGCACATTAAAGATTAAAAGGTGGCAGGCTTTGAGTGGAAAAGGAGAAAAAGACTTATCACACGAGAATAAATTATTCATGATTTAAAAAAATAATAATAATTAGCTACACTGGCAGCATTGACTACAGATTCTTTTTTTTTATTATTTAATGGCAAACTTTTATAAAAAATAAAAAAAAAGATTCAAAACTGTTGACGTGTATCTGCAGCTAACACTTCTTATATCAGCTCCTTTAGACTCAGCAGGTCCAGAAAAGGAAACTCAACTGAAGAGCCACTATGAGCAGTTGCTTTTGGGCGTACAGAAAGACCTGGACTGCCAAAAAGATTTGGTCATTAAAACCAAACAGGAGCTGGATGTGCAGAGGACACAGGTAAAAGCTGCTTTAAGTCATATCTGTCCCTGTTCGAAAAAAAAAAAATGAAGAGATGCACTCATTTTTTGCGACCACAAAGTCGGACTGAATCAGCTTGCAACCCCACTTATGGCATTGCATTTCATAACTCCTTGCATGCAGGCATCTTTTATAATTAATTTGAGGAAGTCTAGTGGAAGGAACTGGCGACAGAATTCACTGTTTTGAAAAGTTGAACTTCCCCCGACTCTGCAGACTTTGAATGCTCAGGCGGAGCTGCAGTCTCAGAAGGAGCAGGTCACCAGGCTCCGGGAGGAGACATGCAGACTGCAGAGGAGGTATGAGGACAAGAGCAGCGAGCTGTCATCCTTTCTGAGGACGTACAACGAGAAGAGCAAAGAGCTGGAGGAGGCCAAGATACAGCTGCAGGCCGAGCGGCTCAGCAACAGGTAAAGCAAGTGGGAAGCGCTCATAATGAGGATCTATGTTAAAAGGTACAGCTGGTGTGAAAGACCATGCTCCTATGATTGGATTAGTCCATAATTCATGCCGAAATGTCGATTGACATTGAATGCTAGTTTGAGAAACACAGTAAAAAATCTGTCTTTGTTATTATTAACAACAGTTAACAGGATTTAAAACATATTTTTAACCATTTAGCTGCCAAACAGATAAACAGGTATATAATATACTTCTGCGGGCTACATAAACATTACCCTTAGACATGAAGCGTGTGAGGAGAGAAAGGTGTCGACTGAGCGAGCGGACAGGATGATATCCGAGCTGGAGAGTATGGACTTCCGACTGGAGGAGGAGAGGAAGAGATCTGCTGAACTTCTGCAACAGGTAACGCTCAACAGTCACTGTCAGGTGACCTGTCGTTACTCTGGACTAGTATCTGATTATTTTATGAATGAAACGCATCAAAAGCAGCCTGTATTTAAAGCATAGGTCATATAATCCATTTAAAATAACTACGTGTTTTTTTTAAATGTTGGAGCTGTTTAATCTTTTGTTTTTAAGTGTGTGTTTTTTGAATATAGTTTGTATATTGTATTGCTCTGTCCTTGTTATTGTTGGAATAATGCTGTGGTGTGATGCAACAGCTAGCATGCTACAAATATTGAAAATGTACATAAAGTTACTGTTAAATTTCCCCTTTTCTGCAGGTTAATGTGTTACAGCAGTCTCTACTGAGCCAAAGTGAAGAACAGAGGAGGATTGCAGCTCTGGAGCAACAGGTAACGAAAACAATATTCCACCTTTCACAACAAATAAAACATATTCAGTGTCAAAATCTTCATCCGTTGGGAACAGTGGAAAACAACATGCATTCCCTGAATTCCAGGGTTCAACCACATTATTACACAAATGAATGCTTACAACCCAGTGGTGAGTGAAGGTCAATCAGCTCAGCTTCCTAAATGGAAGCGTTATTACATAAACATGTTTTATTACTAAAAGGAGATGCCAAAAATAGCAATCTTATCATGTATTTATTTTTCGAAGTGTGACAGGAGACGTATTCATTTCTCATAAGTGTTGAAATCCATACTGATCCCACTTGTGCAATCTTAAGGCAGTGAATTCTTGGCTTTCTCCTCCTCATATATATTCTCCCCCCTCCCAAGATCCAGCTCTCTGCCAAGGACTTTGAGAATGAAAAGATTGATCGTCAGAGCATGCAGCACCAGTTACATAAGGTTCTGAAGGAGCTCCGCAAGGCCCGAGATCAGATTGCCAAGCTGGAGTCTGCTGTGAGTGTTACTGCTGATCATAACCACATGTTCATTATGAAGTCTTTCAGAAACACGGGCTCAGCTCGGTCAGTGAGACACACACCACTGGGTAACCTCTGCTGAGCGCCTTGTTTGTCTTCAGAGATTATTACTTTAAAGCTTTTTCTTATTTTCATGTCTTATTATCTAATTTTGACTAAATGTAAAAACGCTAAAAGTCCTCTAATTTGTTTCAGAAGCACACAAACGCCCGTTTTTCGGAGCCCAGCTCTTACAACAGCCTGGAGTTTGATCGTCTGACTCTTGACGTCTTGCCCGGTCCGACATCTCCCTCTAAAATCATAAACCTCCTGGATGAGAGTTTCCTGGAGTGCCCCAAGTGTCGGGCCCACTATCCCACCAGCCGCCACAGGGAGCTGCTGGCACACATTGACTTCTGCTTAGCCTGAGTCCAGATGTTTATTCCCTGCCTGAGTGTATGGATCCCATCTCTACCATGAAGGTTAGCAAGGTATCCAAGCAGAGAAAATAAACGATATTTGATACCTCCACTTGTTTAAAACTCCTCCAGGCCTCTACATTTTAAATAAAAAGGGATTTAAAAAAAAAAAAGATGACTGTTTGGTTATCTGGTCACGGTAGAATCTAGTCTTTGACCATGGGTAAAAAGTAGAGATGCACTGATTGTGAAAATCAGAACCCATACTGAGGTTTAAAATGACAAATCTCTGACTCCCTATTCCAACGCGGATGTTTTTTTTATTATTCTTCGTGTCTGTTTTTCAAATGAGAGATGAGATTGGGTGTGTTTGTTGCTGATCTTTCCCAGAGAAACAAATCAGAGTTTGTCCGACAGGTGACTTCTTCTCTGCCAACAGGGCTGATACCGATGTCATCCGATGAGTTTGTGCATCCTTTTTAAAATGTTAACTTCACTTCTTTTTTCGCCAGCTGTGGAACAACCCGACTACATCACAAAGAACCATTTAGAGAAATTAAGATCTTAATTTGAGATTATTTGATTTGTTCCGCTTTCAATACCAACACTGATTCCTCAAAAAGCTGTGTTAAAAACAACAAAGGTTGTTCAAGGATTTAAAAAAAACAAAAACGTTTTAACTTATCTAACAAAGCGACTTACCGTGAGTGCAGCGTCTGAACACGACTGATTTCATAACCGTGATGGGTTGAGGTGTATCCCCGTTTAATCTTCTTCTCTTGAGCTAGAATAACCTTTTTCTTAGGTAACACAGACGTGGTATTTAAACATTTATTTATTCAAGGGGGATGAGGGACACTCCAAAATGTTTATGTCTGAAACTGCTCCGTATTCAGTAAGACAGTTTAAAAAAAAAAAAAAAAAAATCCAGTTCTATAACCATTAGGCCAAAGATTGACATTTACCGAACTATACAATTACCTTCCTTTCTTTGTGGACTTTTTAATATATTTGTTGTATCTTTTTTTGGGGGGGGGGGGCATTGTATTTGTTTTGTTTTCCTTTGATGAAGCTCTTGTTGAAATACTGTAGTGTGTACTTGATGAACTTATTTATATTTGGGTTGTCTTTAAAAGTAAGATATTATTTTTCAAATAATTAAAGGTTTTATTTTTCTGCATTTGTTTTTTTTTTTTTTGGATTATCTGGGGAGTACATTGTATTTTATTTGTATGAAAGTTTACAAAGCAGCCAGAAAAGTGTTCCTCCACAGTGAGTTCCAGTAATCAATAAAACTGCATATCGGTTTAAATATTGGCGTCACATTTGGATTGTTTGAATTATACAGAGAATAAGAATCTCTGAGCAGCAACAATCAGTTTGTGTTCAAACAGTCAGGCAATCCTCGCTGATCAACGTTGAGTGTAACAATGACCAGGATCTGTCTCCAACCCGAACTGTTCACTCACTCAATTTGCCTAAACTCAACCAGACCTTTAGCTTTTCTTTTTTTGCAGCAGGGAGCTTAATTGGTCACATGGTGCCAGGTCGTTCATGTATTCTCCCGCTGTGTAAGTGAAGCTCACTTCTGTCTACACCTTGACTTTTCAAGCCTGCAGCCCTCTGAGGCTGGAATGAGATTGCATGAGTTAATTCCTTGTACTAAACTATTTAAGGCAGGGGGATTAGTGAAGGTGCCTTTATTCCTGCAGCCTCGGTAATGTGACTTGATAGACTTAAAGACAGACGGACACTGCTACACTGGCATATTTTAAGGGCGCTGTTTTGTTTGAACTGAGGATGTGTATCTTTTATAAAATGGGATCTCAGAATCTATTTTTGCTGTGTTTTATAGTTGACTTTATTTCATTGTAATCGTGGGCTCTAGAGTTGCTTTGCCTTGCACTGTACTGTACAAAAATGTGCAATAAAGATGAGAATCTCCTTCCAATGCAACGCTCCCATCTTTCTTTACTCATTTGTGTTTTTACATTAAGATTTTCTCATTTGTAAAATATAATGTTGAAATCGATTTCATACTGAACCTATATCATTCACTTTTAGTACTGTTACCACGCTGATCTATTTTACTCCAACTTCTAAGAATATCTGTCATTGCATACTCTTCAGTTTGACAGATAAGAGGTCTGTACTGTCGAGCTTAGCGTGACTGGGCTTTTGCGTTTCTCTCTGAACTGTACTTATTGTCAACTGATAATCATCATTAGTGTATTCACTATCAGACTGATGTAACACACTGCTGTTTTATCCTATAATTGATTTTTAAGCTTAATCTACAGAGAGAAAAAGGTACTCATGGAGAAAAAAAACCCTTTATCTGATCTGTGTAATCCTTTGTAACAAATTAGAGTCTGTGATTCGAAAAGATGAAAGTAAAAAAATCCCTTGATATTAACCTCTGTATCAGAAGTGTCACGGCTGTAGCCTTGTGTCTATGAAAGACCTGCTGATGTTCAGATCAAAAGCACAACCTTGAATTTTGTATTGCCTTTTAACAACATATTTATATATATGTATAATTCATCAATTGTTTGGCTCCACCATCACAACTAGTTCCTCGACTTAACTGTAACTGAGCAACACATCCACATTTTCTTTTTTCTTTTTTTTTGCATCTATGTACATGTTACCTCACTACACCTACTTTGAATAGGGCCAAATTATCAAAATGTTTCCATCTATTATGTGACCAGCTGAATAAGAATCTGTTGAGAATTGTGTTGTTCACAAACTAGATCAATCTCGACAAAGACTCCGTTGAGGTGAAGTGATACACACCTAAAAGTGTCAGTTTTGTCTCACTCTATACCCGCCCTCATGGAATACTTCTTGTCCTTTCAGATTACTCAAACAGAATTGGCCATTGTTTTTTGTCCAACATCTTGGCTGGTGAATAAACATTTTCTTACTGGGCTGAAAAAAAATGTTGCTATTTTTTAATTGTTTTGAGCATGATGAAGTCACTACATGATGAAGGCAAGACATCAGTTGATTAAAATTCATATTGATGAGCTGTACCAAATTTGAATGGCCGTTCATTGGTTTGTCTTTTTACTCCAAACCACAAATGTCAGCTTATTGGTTCCACTAGGGGACAAGTTAAAGGGATCAACAAAGACCCTGAGATACATAATCTGTGAAAAATCCAGGGTATGGGGAGATATTTCCTTAGAAAGGTTTATTCAAAAGCCTGCTTGTGGAGCTACAGGATGGTCAAAAGAAATTGGAACTGATACTTTTGATACCACTTACATTCACATTTTGTGGCAATCCACCCAACAGCTCTCAAGACAATCCAGTGGGAGGGGTAATGGTGGGTGTTGGATGGGTTTTAAATTTTGTGTAACATCTGGCCAAGGGGGAGGCACCACTTATAAAACCAAGCTGTGTGGGTTGGGTGGGGCCAATTCCTCACAGCCTCCTTTTTTAATACAGTACTCAAAATAAATACAAGCATTTCATCTAATTTGGACAGAATAATGTTCGTATGTGATGTATAGTATAATATCATTCTTAAAAACTTGACTTGCAAAAAGTATTTTTAGGTTGCTCAAAAACAGTCGAAGCAGCTGTTAAGCTTTGACCTACGTTTGTTCACTTGATTTGGTTTTGAACAACGATAAAGGTTTCAATCAAAACATCAAATTCTACATGTACTCAGATTTTCATGAGTATTGACTGACTGAGGCAAAAAGCAGACCATGTGACTTCATTATTTACAATCCAGGGATACAGACAATCAAAAATGGAACAATCCAACATGTTTTAAATGTTTTTATTTCCAAAAACTGGATCAAGAAGTATACATCATACAATCACCAAACAACCACACCATTATGCCATTATAGACTCATAATATGTACGTATTAAGGTTTTTGAACAATATCTGCTTTTATGCTGCACAACACAATCCTTCAGTGCAAAAGCAAAGCCAGTGATTTGTGAACCTGGTTTCTTTAGTAAACATGGGGGTTGTACTCTAGAGCTGCAGATATGCTGAGTCACTTCAAGGAGATTCCTAGATCTGATGATTAGCCACATTGGTTGATACACTGCAAAAGGGGTTTTTCAATGCTCTGATATGTCTGTTATTCTCACTGGGACAACAAAGGGATTCTACTAGTTCTACTGGAGGAAGGTTATTTCACACTGATCTGAAGTTCTTATACAAAAACTTGAAATGTGACGGATCTTAACTGGAGACTTAAATTGTTCAAAAAGCCAAGAACCTCCTTTACTTATGTGCAATTTCAGAAAAGTGACACCAACCCAGGATAAACCCTCATCTTTCCTTTCTGTTTGCTGTACAGAGGCTTAAATGTGACAATTTTTATTCGCTTTATTTTGGTGCATTTGGTGCAGAGGAATGGGCTTCTTCCTCTTTTTAGAGGACAGAGAATCTGTTGGGATTCAACCAGAGACCAGCAGAGGGGAACCCAGTCCCAGAGGTGCGAGCTTCAAAGAGGAAGATTTCTGAGTGTCGACAGATCAGCTGCTGTTTTCGTCGCAGAAACCTGAAAGAACACAAACAATCTATGTCATCACAAGAGCAAGAAGACAATCCTGATATCAAAATTGTATAATTCATTGACTTTAAACCCATTAAAATTCCAAACAGCCTCGAATTGCAGTGTTAGTTCATTATTCAATTGGTTCGCACAAAAGATATGGATCATAACTCACCATTGTGATCAACTCGTCTGTATTTGTTGATGAGGCAGACGTCCCGCTTCATCTGGGTGACCTGGGGCACGTCCTCTGGCCTCAGACCCGCCGGGTGACGTGAGAATATGAAGGAGTAGCTGTCCAGGCAAGTGCCATCAGCGTCTACTTGTCTGCAGGAATAGTGGACGGCGTAGTTTTCGTAGTCGGTGTCAATCACCCAATGTTCATCGTCTGGGAAAAGTGAGGCAGAGTTTAGAATTTGACCTTATCTTCCTTTGGAATTTGTGAGCAGTGCATTGTATTTAAGGGCCACAAAAAGTGATCTTGGGACTACAACAGGCACAAAATAAACGTTTTACATTCATCTCTGATGTTTGTGTGGACTCATTTGTAGACAGCAGTAAACAATTTATCCAGAAAGTCCTATCACCACTGCTCTATGTTTGAAACTCCACACTTAAAGTTTAGAAAAGATGAGATTATTTCTTTATTGTTTCAAATTATTTTCTATAAATTTAGCACCTGGTCCAGTCTTAATACAAACACATTAGTGGAAGAATTAGTCAAAGTATCATCAAGACAACAGCTGATGCAATCATACTGATGCATATGGGTAAAACTACTATAATAAAGTAGGGAAAAGGTCACCAGTGGTTTTAAAACTAGTTTAGGGATTGCATGCCATTTCTTAAATTGTAACTCAACCTCATATTATGAATTGTAGTACTGATTAATGAGTAACCATTCTTAATTTGATGTCAAAGTTACAGTCAACAACATGTTGTCCCCTTCTTGGAAAGCATTTTGTTGAATCATTTTTTTCAAAGGTCAGTTCACAGAGATAAAAGAGCTTCAGTTGATGATTCAATTAAATCAACAGTTATCTAACAGTCAACAATCCCTTTTGCAACACGACATCAGAGACTCTCAACCAATGAGGACAAGTCAATGCTTCCAAGGTACCTTGTGTTACATTTGTTGCCTCAAAGAAACAAACAAACTTAAGGACAGAATTTGAAGTAAGTTATCATCGGAAAAAAAAGAAGCTGTAAATGTTGTAAAACACTTACTTCCAGTCTGCAGGTAGCTTGTGGCCCCCCAGTACTTCATCTTGAACTTGGCAGGATCAACGGTGTCCTCGAAGGTGGCATACATATCGGCACACAGTTCCCAGTTGCTGGAGGTAAAAAAAAAAAAAAAAAAAGATAGGGAGAGTGTACTGGTTTGAGACTTGGAGCAAGGAATAAGATGTTAAATTAGAGTTCAAGAAGTGGAAAGGTGAGCCCACCAGAGTAGCAAACTGAACTCACTTGAGGATGATGACTCTGCCCTTAGCCCTGGCTTCCATTAAACCGCTGTCATCAACAGTAAAGTGAGCCACGACGTTGTCGATAAGGAACAAACCTTCTGGGTCCTTCTTGGCTACAGCATACCAAGACCCTGCATACTGTTAGAAAAAAAAAATATCTGCTTCAGTCCACTTCACACCTCAATAATTCTGTTAAACCAAATGTATTTGATAGTTTTTATAAACAGTTTGAAAATAAAACCATTGAGGACATATGTCATTAAAGTAGAACTTAATAATACCCAGTGTACTTTCAGCTCACCTTTGTTCTGTTAAAGTTCTGCATGACCTGGATGTTGGCTACCTGGCAGTCCTGTGCCCAGGACAAAGCCAGGAGACAGAGGGCGACAACAAAACGCAGCATTCTAATTGACAGAAAGGAAAAACAAAAAAATATATCAAAAAATACAAAAAATACTTTTTTCAGACACATTGCCAGTTCATGTCAATTCAGTTGGAGTTAAATGTGCCTTATATTTACACAAAAAACGCCCCCTCTGTACCAAAACCTTTTAAAAGCAAATCAACTCGCTAAAAAAACTTTTCCGCCAGTGTTTTAAATACAATACATGGCAACAACACAAAACTATGTCTCCTACAACGACCAAGTACATACCTGGTAACCCAAATGTGGAAGGCTCACAGAGATCCTCTGTTTTTTCTTGAAGGTAGCAGCCTTATATACAGTGAGCTGGTATTGCATAATGTCTTGCAATGGGAGCAGACCCTCCCCTGCTCTCCCCACAGCTAGCTTGCCTTCCATTGGACAAACATTTACATAACTTCAGACTTCATTCCTATTGAATTGTGTGGTCACATGGTCTACCATCCCTCCATATGACCCCCCCCCCCCCCCCCCAAATAAATTGTTTTTTTTGGCAGAACTGCTGAAGTGTTTTTTGTCTTCTGAAAGTCTGCCACCAACAAAGCTAAAACAAACATCTGGAATAGACTTTAAAATGCCTGCTAGATGGATACAAACATCAACCTTTCACACAAATATACGACTTTGTCAGTGACAGGTGATTGGAAAAAGTTATAGCTTGATAGTTGTTTTCTGCGTACTTTGATGCACTTGCACTAGACTACATTTAGACAACACAAATCTGAAATGTGTTTATACGAGTGGACTCAACCCGTGTCAGTGTCAGTAAACTGGATCGCACTAAATGCTGTTTTCTTCTTTCTATCCATATTATAACGTCAGCTGTTGACTCTACTTAGTGCTCACTGGAGCTCTTTGTAACTCAGAGGACTGTTTGCATAAATGGTTGAGAGAGAGCCTAGAGTTCACTCACAACTAAATCTAATCAATATGAAAGATTTTTTAAAAGAAAGATCATTTAATCACTGAGTCTTCAGTTTGAAATGCCAATCACTCATGAGTAAATGAATCAAATCATACAAAGCATTGTTTTTATTTACAGGAATCGGCTCGCAAACAGTTTCTTAACTTTGTCAAACTGCTTATAAAACTATGTGGAGACCAGCAAGTCCGAAAAAAGGCCCGATACTGATACAGAGTACATATAAACGTGAAAAAATTGTTTTCTATTTAGAGAACATTACATTTCACCAATAACGGCAAATGAGCTGTTACAATTCTGCACAGATAAAATGGTTTTACTTTAAAGTGCAGTCCAGTTGAGACGATGTCCAACTCTCTCTCTCTCTCTCCCTCTCTCTCTCTCACACACACACACACACACACATATAACTGTTCTCTATAGCCTGAAAATATTATACATTGATGCTTTTGTTTTGCAGTGAGATCATGTAACCGGTCCTCAGAGGGTGCTTGGTTGAGTAAAACAGAACAGTCCAGCCAAACATCTGCAGATTGTGTAACCACAGCCCTGGCCAGTTAAAAACAACCCAATCCCTCCTTTTTCAGCAATGATAATGGTGGTTGGAATTTGGCCAGAGGCAGTGCAAGATTTCGTAACAATGAGGATTGGCCAAGGAGGTCTGCCAGGTTTTTTGTATGCATTTAACTTTTTGGCACACATTGTGCAAAATGGAAAAAGCAGAAGTTGGTTTGTGTGTTATGAAAGGGAGTGAAACTAAAGTAACTTGACATCCTTAATAACCCTCTGCAGCAAGAAAAATAAAAACACATATACACAAATTTCTGTGCTCAGGGGGCGTCTGCTTAGAGCTCAGTTGGTAGAGAAGGCTCCCCTGTGCACAGGTTACAGTCCTTGTTGCACTGGTTGCAGGTTCAAGTCCCGAACCTGATGCTGCTTGGTGCATGTCATCGCCAACTCTCGTTCCTGGGGAGACATCTCCTGTCTCTGTAGACATGAAGGGAAAGTGTTCCAGCACTTCAACTTCATCATCCACAATCCTCCGAGTTCAGACAGTCACACATATAAAGCTCAAAACATAAGAATGAAGAGTACTCAGTTTTTTGTTGTTCAATGAAAGGAATCTATTTCTAAAATAATCAATACATCTGTGTTTGTGTTTTAAACTTAACCAACTTAAGTAGGTTTAACTTGATCTCTGAAGAATTGTTAAAGAAACAAACAACGCTTGATTTGGAACACCTTAACCAGGCAGAGTAAATCACACGATAAAAAAAACAGATCACTAGGATTGTCCTGGAAGGGGTCCTGGAGGGTAAACTTGGGATGCTCAGACACTTACTTCAGAGGATCAAAGAATTGTTAGAGGGATAAGCGAGTACATTTGATGGACACTTTGAATAGCATTCTCTGCCATCAGTGTGTGAATGAATGGGGGAGTGTGACATGTGTCATTTAAATTCGAACTAATACAGTAAAGTTGAGTTAAGACAGTTTGGTTGGATTGGATTCATGTAGTAATCATAAATTATCTTGTTCTTTCCCAGTTTACTAAAGGCAGTTTTGTGGAACTGGTTGACATAACAAAACTAAGGAAATGTAACATTTTATTTCTTAGAGTGCTGTTAGTGATGGGAATTACTGAGCCAGATCATTTTGGCTGAGCTTAGCAGTAAGCTTCGCCTCTCCAGGCTCCTAAATGGCTCCATAATCACCCCTTGAGTTAGCACTTCTTCCGCCTTTTTGTAATTCAGCCATATTAAACAACATTTTTAACTATGATTGGTATGTGCACAGTTGTTTTTCCCCTTTGATTATTCAGTGTAATTATAAGATATCTTGATAATTTGAAAATGCCATGATTTTAAAATGAGTCTATGATAAAGGCTGAGTAAATATCCTGTTTATATTACAAAATTATACAATGCATCTGACCATGCTATTTGATTGGTCAGAGAGGCATTCTATGAGAGCTGGGACTCTTTACTATCACTCCAGCACAAATACTGTAAACAGACTTTTATTTTAGTTGTTGGTTGCTGAACAGAAACCATAGTCTTTACGGATATAGTCTCTGTGACGTCACCCATTGGTTTCTGAAATGGACGAATGAAGCTCATATGGCATCCATCATATTGGAGATACTGGCTTAAAATATTTATCGGTCAACCTTGTCAAAGGCAAAGTGCTGGAGCTGTGGCAGGCTGTAAGCCTCCAGACAAAGAGCTACAACGCACCTGCCCATCAGTCAGATCAGCCACACCCCTTATTACCAATAACTCTCACCTTTAATACCATCAAAAGAGAAGTGATAAAAGAATTCAACCCTTGTATAGTATGTGACAATAAAGACAGACACTATTCAGACTAAAATGTTTTTTTTTTTTCTGCACCAGCATGTACACTTGTTATTTCTACCGTCAAAATGGACATTTTGATTGGGGGTGTGTATGGGACTCCTGGGTCTCTTGGAGCGAGCCTCAAGTGGAGACTCAAGGAACAGAGTTTTTTGCTCTTCCGCATTTGCTTCATTTTTTTCAACAACAGAGGATGCCACTAAACAGAAGTTTACAAATAAACGTACAAAACACGAAACTTGGTCTGTAATAACATGTAGACTCACACAAAGTCGCAGGGAAGGAGATATTTGTGTTTCTGGTCTTACGGTCCAGTTCCAGTCAAGTTCTGCATCTATTTCTTTTGCTGAAGAATGCTGAAACTTGTATAAGTTATCTTATAGTATAAGATATGATTGTTTCACTACTCAATATGTGACCTCCCACCTATTACCAAACTACAATGTAGCTGTTGTTCAGTTTAACAAGCTCTTTAACATCACTTTTTTTTTAGATTACTGATTACATTTAAATTGCTCAATTATACCCGTCCGTCCTTTCTGACAGCATTTCCTCTTTGGCACAACACCCAACCAGTGTGCCTACTGTGTAATGGTCTACTCTAATTTATTTCCGCAACGCCCACACACATACCTTTTGTAGCTCCCCTTGATAAACTTGCCTTAATCCCCACAGCAAAAAATAGTGGGGAACTCCTTGTCTTGCCAGCTTGCCAGCAGCTAGCCAGACAGTGCACTTAGTTAATAATAGCCAGCCATCTTTGTTTAGGACCTTGTTCTCAGACATCCAAGTCTCACTGGTTGGCCATTGTCCAGTTCTGGAACTGATACCTCCATGATGATTTAATACGAGCAACTTGGTTGGTTTCTTGCGTGTTAGGTTCTGAACACATTCACTGATAGTTACTGACACTACGCTGTTTAGGTTACTTTATCTTCCATAGCAACAAGGACAGAATAGCAGTAAAGCAGGGTTGACTCACAAGGAGGTCATTTAAGGCAAGGGCATCTGACACCATGTTTTAAAGCTAGCTCAAATTGTTTAATACGCTAAGGGTTGTTTGACTAAGTAGGCTATCTCCAAAGTGTTTAGTGTTGTGTCATGTGTAGGCTATTTGGATAAGGGGGCTTTTGAAAATCATCTGAACCAATGTGATGGAGCCTTCAGCATCCAACCTGACATTTAACCTGAAAACAGTCTCACTGCTGCCTTCTCCCTCAGATGGGGAGGATAGCCCGATATAAAATGATCAGCGTTGGGATTTGCGGGTTAAGGACGCTTAGAGCAGGGGGTTTAATGTCATGACGTCACATTAATTAGCGGCCACTTTGATCCTTTCAGCCTCTAAGCCGCACTCTGTCCTGTTCTGTCTGTCGGCGGACACGGGACGTGTCAGTGAATCCCTCAGGGACCGTGGAGGAGAATGAACGTCCACTCAAACGGATGCTACTGATCCACCCAACCCTGTAGGCCACAAAACAGCTCCCCTCTGCTTTTTTTTTTTTTTGCCTTCTCTGCAGGTGATGCTTTAGTAAAAAAACAAAAAAAAAAACAAAAAAAAACGACGGGAATAAACCACAATTTGAGTTCAACATGGCAGACAAGGATAGCGTGGAGAAATACCTGGAGAACAACCCGCAGTTCGCCAAAGAATACTTTGATAAGAAGTTGCGCGCCGAAGCCCTGTCCGCCGCCTTCTCTGCTCCTCTGGACATCAAAGACACCGCTTCCTTCAAGGATCTTAATTCTGTGCAAGAGTCCGGCCTCATCTTCGAGTTGGTCCAGGAGATGCAGAAACAGGCAGTCCCGATGGAGCAATCCCTCCACAAAGTGTTGCAGAGAGTCGCCCTGATATTGCAGGCCGACAGGGTCAGCTTTTATTCGTGCCGGTCCAGAAATGGAATCCCTGAGCTCGCCACTTGCCTCTTTGACGTGAACCCGACGTCCAAGTACGAGACAAACCTGGTCAATCCGCAGGGGGAAATTGTGTTCCCTCTGGAGATGGGTATCGTCGGACACACCGCGCACTGCAAAAAGCCTCAAAATGTTCCCGACGTCTCAGCGGTGAGAAGTCCTTAAGTGTCGGCTCTCTGTAGTGTGGAGTGTAGAAAGTGATGCTGGCTTCAAATTATGACAAAACAGTCCAAATGTTCTGAGATGAGATACTTCCCTGTTTCTTGGCTGGCTGGTAATTTTCAAAAATGGCCTGCGTTAATTGTTTCATAAACTTAAATAGGTAGGCTAGGAAGGCCTGCATGGAAAAACTCAAGACTCCCCAATGTGGGACTAATGAATAGATAGCCCTGATTATTATCCACCTGGACTATAACTACCCTAGATTTATCAGGAACTAAACACACTTCATTGCGATTTTGCAATTGCTGATTTGAGAATAAGAGAACAAATTATGGCTTTACATTATGTTTTTTGTTTTCATTTGGCAGTGCCTACCATTTCTACAACATGAGTGAGATTTTTAAAAAAAACATGTTGATTTGGTTGATTTACAGATCCTTTATTTCATTTTCAAATGTAGGCTACATGTGGCAAAAACAGTCGTGGTAATACTGAAAATGACTAACCGAACAACAAATTCTAGTGTGTTGTTGAAGTAAGATCTGACAGCTGCATTTGAAAAGGAGAAACACCTACCATTGAGGTTATAAATCTCAATCTGACAGTCAATTAATAAGCATAAAAAACATGTTTAGAGCAACATATAATTGTATGTTGTGTTGTTACTTTACATCCTCCCTTTCACATTGAAACCCCATCTGATATGGTTTTCTTTGTCCCTCGATGCAGAATAAAAAGTTCTGTGACTTTGTGGACAAACAGACCGGATACAAGACAAAATGCATGCTCACTTTCCCTCTGGTGGCTGACAAAGAGTGCCTTGGCGTCGTCATGGCACTAAACAAAATAGGAGCTGATACGTTCTCTGCAGAGGATGAGACGGTAAGAGTACATACTGAATCATGTACATTCACACTTGTGTGTAGAGAGTCACAGAGTGAGCTGAAACACGGCTGTGTTAAATGATGAAGTGAAGCCTAATTTGATCTTTATGTTATTATTTGTGTTGTTATCTGGAGACGGTTCTGCACAACCTGCAGGAATTCAACGTCCATCGTCTGTAGCTGTTTATCTGCTGCTTTAAAAAAAAAGCCTGTGCACTGCTATCACAGATTTACAGCTAACTAGAGATTATCAATGTAGTCTGATTACATCTCGCTGTAGGGTGCAAAACACTCTCCTGATGTCAGTGGCAGCCAATCACACTTAACTATATTTGGTTGCTTTTTCAGGAATTGATGTATTAAAAAAAAAAAAAAGGCATTATGACTTCACTCACTTGTTATCTCTGTCGTCTTTATTATTCACCTCTGTCTCTTGTAGATTATAAAACCACAAACTCAAACTGAGGCTCAGTAAAAATAGTGATTCTAACAATCTACAAAAAAAAAAAAAAAAACAGGAATCACTGCCAGGAGCCAAAGCTTTAGCTGCTTAATATGCATTATGATGCCTTCAATCTTTGCATACTTTGTGTTTAGAATGTGGACTAATTGTTTGGGTGGTAAAAAAAGCTGGCATCTCCAAAACATAAACCCTGATTTAAAAGTTTACACGATCAAGCATCAAATGATTGGAAAAGTAAAATCCCAAGTGCAATCGACTCTCATCAACCCATGAGATGAATATTTTGACATGAACCTTTATTCAGGATCTTTGTTACGGTCTAATTTTAGTTTTTTTTTAACATCAGTGTGAGCAACATGATGATACATGCTCTGTACAACCATCATATTATTCTTACACACTTCCCCTTTATGATGCTTATGTTGTTGTTGTTTTTTTTTTACTGCCGATGAAGCTGAAGTGTATCGTTTTCGCATGTGCATCAGTCCCTAAAGCTGCTGCTGTGTATTGATGAAACCTCTAATCTGCTTTGGTCTTTAGCTCTTCCACAAGTACATGAACTTTGCTCAAGTCATCGCCCTGCAGCATTACACAGCCTACATGTTCAACGTGGAGTCCAGAAGGAGTCAGGTAAACTCAGCTGCTGCTGTTAAATACACCAGTGCTCTAATTATCCCTCGTCCTCCACAGGGAATTCTGCACCATTAGGCACTGATTAACACTTTGTCCCCTTGTAGTAATCTGATGTTTATTTGAAAGCACCAGCTGAAATTTCACTCTCCATACATACGATGCCATTCTCTGTCCTATAGGTGCTTCTGTGGTCGGCCAGTAAAGTGTTTGAGGAGTTGACAGACATTGAGAGACAGTTCCACAAAGCGCTCTACACTGTAAGGACCTATTTACAATGCGAACGATACTCAGTGGGTCTGTTGGACATGACCAAAGAGAAGGTTTGTGTGGGGAGACAAGATTCAGTTTTTCAGATAGGATTTAGTAGATAGCATTCAAGGCAACATGCTTAAATTACTTTTAAAAAACAACAACAACCAACAACTCATGTTGTCTGCAATTCTCCCCCTGAAGGAATTCTATGATGAATGGCCTGTGAAACTGGGAGATGTGGAACCCTATAAAGGACCAAAAACACCAGACGGCAGGGTAACCAACTCATTTGTCTCCCTGTGTCTCCGCTCTATTTTTTTTTTTTTTTTTGTCACATCAACTTTGAAGCCATGTGCAGGTGATCAATACTTTTTCAAATGCTTCTGTTTTCCAAACAGGAAGTCATCTTTTACAAGATTATTGACTACCTCCTGGAAGCGAAAGAAGAAATTAAAGTCATACCGTGAGCATTTTCAGTTCCATGCTACACATACACTCAAATAACAGCATTATAAAAAGTAAACAAACAGTTTTTAGTGATTATTCTTTTTTTTTTATTAATAATTTAATGATATTCAACGTTTAAGCTTGCACTTAGTCAAATTAACAAACCTCAGGTTTAAAGAAAGGGAAATGGAGGCATCCTGTTTGATTTAAAATACATGAAGCACTGATAGTCTGCACAGTTTTTACGAGCTCCCTTTATGTGAAAGACCTCTGATTGTTTCTCTCTTTCCTGCTTTCTTTCAGGGGTCCACCTGCAGATCACTGGGCTCTAGTTAGCGGGCTACCCACCTATGTGGCAGAGAACGGCTTTGTGAGTGTCTTGCTGCTGCCATAATCATCACAATCTCTATAAAATTATAAGACAAAATAGAAAGTAATGACTCATGGAATTTAAGAGTGCAGCTACACACTTAGTTAAAAATGAAGGTAATAGATTATCCATTTGGAATACTGTATATGAACTAATTGGAGTAGTTGTGTGACATTTGAATGAATGTTGGGATGAAGTAGATTGCAACGACTGATAAGAAATAGGTATCAAGTTACATTTACAGAGTCTAGAACTGTAGCTAACTTCTTGAAATGTGACCTCCTGCAGATTTGCAACATGATGAACGTGGCTTCAGATGATTTCTTCACTTTCCAGGTAAGGGGAATTGAAAGGTCACACAATATATTGAAATAAGTCTCAGAGCTGCCTTAAAAACATGTACGTGAAGTTTCTTGCTATGAATCCACTCTGATCCTGTATTTGATCACGCCTATAAAGCCCTTCATTTCAGCCCTGCTCAGAACAGGCTGTTTCTGTTTCTGAAGCTTTAAATGCAAACAAGCTTTTGTTTGAGCATGCCCCCCTCTCTGGAAGGGGATGGAAAGGCAGACTCAGAGGGCAGAACGAACACCTAGCTGTGGGAGTGTCACCCATAAAAGGGAGGGGTTACTGCCCTTTGTGATGTCATGATGGGAAATTCTCCAAACGGCCTGTTTGAGCACATTTTCTGAAAAGAGGAAAGACGGAGAGGATTACTTTTCTCATTTTTGGGTAGTTGGTAGACAGACACATATTTGCGTTAGAAAAACATCCTAAATTGCATTTTGCGTAATATATGCCCTTTTTCTGTTCATCCACAAGTAGACAAGTTGTGTATTGATTTCTTGATATTCATCACAAAGCATTCAGAGGCTGATTGATTGATTCAATTTGTTTTTTTTATATTCTGTGTGTTTCAGAAAGAGGCTGTG
Source organism: Labrus bergylta (assembly GCF_963930695.1). Classification (NCBI taxonomy): domain Eukaryota; kingdom Metazoa; phylum Chordata; class Actinopteri; order Labriformes; family Labridae; genus Labrus; species Labrus bergylta. Next base: position 10,689,254 of record NC_089215.1, on the reverse strand, counting down.
GATGACACAGGTTTTGTCATCAAGAACGTCTTGTCGCTGCCCATCGTCAACAAGAAGGAAGAAATAGTGGGTATCGCCACTTTCTTCAACAGGAAAGATGGCAAGCCGTTTGATGAGCACGATGAGCAGATCACTGAGGTCAGCACCCTGCACCCCTTTTTTTTTTTATTTCCCCTGCATCATCACACACTTGTCTGTGTTTGCACATACTCTTACTATACGCAGTAGGTCAAGGTTTTCCTACGTGAAGTAAAGGATTTGTTTTGATTTTGGAGTATTGTGCAGCTTAAAATTTGCGAGTGAAGAAGAAAATGTTCTAAAAGAAAAGTATCCAAAAGCTTGATTAATGAGGGTACAACTGCCGTCTTTGATCTTTTCCTCACTCTTTTTTTTTTTTCTTTCGCTGTCATGATGTGCACCAGGCCCTGACACAGTTCTTGGGTTGGTCGGTGCTGAACTGTGACACCTACGACAGGCTGAACCGCATGGAGTACAGGAAAGACATCGCCCAGGAGATGCTCATGTACCAGACCAAATGCACCACTGCTGAGATGCAGTCCATTCTGGTCAGTGTCAGGCTCTCTTTTCTCCACATTTACTCTACAGAGGCTTCTTTTTCTTTTCTTTTTTAAATCTCTCACCTTCAGGCCTTTGATGAAGCAAGGCATCAACAGTAGTCAAAGGTTAATGCACCGTGAATAGCTTTTTGTTGGACAGCAGTCCTCTTATGGCAGCTATTACATGACTAATGAAAGGTCTCGTGGATCACTTATCCACTTTGGAAGCTTAACATTGGAGACAACGACACAGCAGTTTAACACATTGAGCGCCTGTTTGAAGCGATTGAAAATAAAACATCTTGATTTTATTTTGCTGTAATTTATGAAGGCATGTTCAAAAGCTGAATGTTAAATGTTAATGCATCCTTTTTCTTCTTTTTTTTTTTATAACCAGAACACCAAAGAGAAATTTGACGCTGACCCTGAAGACTGCGAGCAGAAAGACATGTACAAACTATTGGTAAGTTAAGGGGCTTTATTTTTTTTTCGGTCAAAAAACAAATAATAATTATATATATTTTATACGTTAAAAATCATTGTGTTAAATCAAAAAGATTTAAGTTTTCCTTTTGATATTTTAACTTGTGAGGATTGAATTATTCACGGATGCCTTCCGTCTGAATTGCGTTGTGCTTTTTTTATTTATTTTTTATTTTTTTTATTTTTTCAGAAAGCAACATGCCCGCCAGCGGACAATGTCAATGGAGAGAATCTGTACCTGTTCTCCTTCAGCGACTTCCCCGTCACAGAGCACGACCTCATTAAATGCGGGATTCGCATGTTCTTTGAACTGGGAGTCGTTGAAAAGTTTAAAGTTCCGGCAGAGGTGAACCTTTGATTATATTGAATTTTTATACCCATATTGAATGAGAGAGTTTTTTTAAATGCAAACATGTAGAGCACTTAAAAATACGTCAAGCACAGAAACAAGGCTTCAGGGTGAATGTTCAAAGCATCATCTGAAAACCCTTTGAGGTGAGCTGCATACTGCCGTACGCCTGTTTTTCAGTCTGTATGATCGTTAATTGGACACAAATCTCAGAGTTAGCTGTGAAGGTAAAGTGTGTTTCCAAGGGCTAAATGACTTGTATAAAAAGGTCACAGTGAGTAATTGCTCATCCAAAAACTCTCTCAATTGTTCCTTTTCCTCCTAATTAAATCTTCTCTCTGGTTATATATATATATTTTTTTATTTTTTTTATTTTTTTTAAATATCCGACCTCTCCCCCCCTCAGACTCTGACCAGGTGGATGTACACAGTGAGGAAGGGTTACCGTGCCATCACCTACCACAACTGGAGGCACGGCTTCAACGTGGGCCACACCATGTTCTGCCTGCTGCAGGTAACGCTCCGCACAACATCTGCAAAACACCAACACTGCAGCTTGACTGGTTCAAAGTAAGAGTGCTTTCTCGAGTGTTTCACATCTTCTCATTCCCCCGCAGAACTCCAGGCTTGTTAGTCTGTTTATCGCAGGCGCGCTGGTTAGCTTCCTGCACAATATTTAATGCTACACACGCAGTGACAAGACGTACAAGACACATTGCATGATTCATTTCCTAATTCTCAAGAAAGTCTTTGAACTCAGGTGGAAAAAGGTTCCACATCTAATCTGAAAACATGAAAGCAGGCGTATTGACGTTGTCTCCAATTTCCTGATTTAGATTGCTTTTAAACTGGCTACAAAGAAGTCAGAAGGAATTATGTGTTTTTATAGACGTCTGAATCTATACCAGCTGCCCCCACCTAAGCACGATTTTTTTTCCCCCACAGACAGGAAGGCTGAGGAAGTACTATTCTGATCTAGATGCCTTCGCCATGGTGGCCGCCGCTTTCTGCCACGATATCGACCACAGAGGGACCAACAACCTCTACCAGACAAAGCAAGTGGAGACATGTTACGATGCATGTGGAGTGGATCACCTACATGGTCTTTTTATTTTAACCTACGGTATCTTTGTTTCTCTTCTTTAGGAGTGCACATCCTCTGGCTAAACTTCATGGCTCCTCCATTATGGAGAGGCACCATTTGGAGTACAGTAAGACGCTCATGGGAGAGGAGGTACGACAAGCATTACTTTGAGGACGATTTGAAAAATAATACTTTGAGAAAATGAGCAGACATTTTGAACCACTCTTCATTGTCCCTCACAGAGCCTCAACATCTTCTGCAACCTGCAGAAGCGTCAGTTTGAGAACGTGCAGCATCTGTTTGATGTCTGCATCATCGCCACCGATCTGGCCCTTTACTTCAAGTAGGTTCTCTGACTCAACTCTCAGACCCAACTCATCACTGCTAGCAGCTAACACGCTACAGCCTCACACATAAAGTCACTGGAATCAAATTGATCTGATGTTGCTCCCAGATTTTCTGTCTACATGGTATCAGCCTATGTCGTTGGTCTGACTGGCTGTCCACTAATGTGGTCCTTTTTTTTTTTTTTTTTTCCTTTGCAGAAAGAGAACCATGTTCCAGAACATCGTGAATGCCACAGAGCCAATGGCGGATGAAAAGGAGGCCATTGCTCACATTTCCAACAACCCAACAAGGAAGGAAATTGTCATGTACGTAACTGATTCAAGCAAATGATGAATATAGTTGAAATATATTTGTGAAGGAGAGGTCTAAAAAACAGAAGTAGTGGGATATGTTTGCTTTTTTTGTCGCTGACTCTCCTGTCTTGTCTGTTCTTGCAACCTTCAGGGCCATGATGATGACAGGTTGTGACTTGTCAGCTATCACCAAACCCTGGGAGGTTCAGAGCAAGGTGGGTGGCCTTTACAACCGCTGAACTACACAGATATAGAGAGGCTCAAAAGAAGTAAATGAGATTGTTCAAATAAACCTGTCCTGAGTCTTTGATCAGGTTATTCAGCCTAGAATATTACATTTACGCTCAGAAGTTCTGTGTTTGTTATTACTTTATAGAAGCTTTATAGGAGGTCCAAAAACATGTTTCATATTTACAGCTGGCTGTGAAAGTCCCATCCTGATCATGTTAATATTATAAGTGGTAAAGAGTTCCACATTTTCCTCACAATTCAGGTGAATATGATTATTTCATTAATGTAATCCATCCAATATAGATAGATAGATAGATACTTTATTGATCCCGCGGGAAATTTAAAGCATCCAGTAGCAGGTTACAAAGACGTACATGACATGAAACATTTGTTACAAATTAACCACAAAACCAACGCCCCCTCCCTCCCATACATATATATTAATCCTGAAAAAAAGATTTAAAGAATACCCCGAGATGAATCAAACTTAAACTGTGCAATTAAAAATAGACTTATACAAGAAATGTACATAACCCATGCAGGGATAATAATAATAATAATAATATCAGTCTCCTATTCATAAATAAAATAATATAGATTAATTTACAAAGCACCTTTCATACAGGTGAGTAATTCAAAGTGCTTTACTATTAACTTAAGTGAAGAAATGGGTGATGAAGAAACAGCACCGTTCAAATGTGAGAGAAAAAAACAGAGTGACGATTAATGTTGAGTACATTTGACTTCAACCGTCCTGCATAATGTGAACAGTTTGCAGCCTTTATAGTTTTAGTAAGAGAGTTCTACTGTTGTAGTTTGTTGTTAAAAAAAAGGGGAGAGATGTTTTCTGACAGTATCTAAACTGGCTGCAGAGGTTGATAGATGCCGTGAATGATTTAAAAATGATTAAGAATTCGTACTGTAGGCCTGTCCTTACCCATGAAGACTAGTCTTATTACGTTTAAATCAATCCAACAAGAAACTGGAGAAGCCAGTGAAGGTTTGCTTAAACGCTCTCTTTTCTCTGTCTTATTCAACTCCAGGTGGCTCTGATGGTCGCTGCTGAATTCTGGGAACAAGGAGACTTGGAGCGAAGTGTTTTGGACCAACAACCAATTGTACGCTTCACACCTCTCCTGTGCAATCATTGCCTTTCGCTTACTTTGTTTGTTTTTTTTAAGCTTTCTTGGCAATGTTTATCATCCCAAACTCTCCTGTGTGTCTCTCCTCTCAGCCAATGATGGACAGAAACTGTGCCGAACAGCTACCCAAGATGCAGTGTGGATTCATTGACTTTGTGTGCTCGTTTGTATACAAGGTAATAAATGGCTTTGCTTATACACACATCCATCATTTTTTTTGTATGAAAAAACAAACAATTATTACTCAATAGAAAAGAGCCGAAGGTTTTATGATGATGTTCTATGTACAGAAAATGTAAACACTCCTCAGTCAAATAGGGGATCGGAAAGATTTAACAGCTCTTGTTTGTTTTACATTTTATAGCAAACAATATTCATGTCTAAGAGTTGTTTTCATTCAGTTCAGTTGAATCAGTTTTTATACTTTTATAGTAGGAGCTCAACAAATGCAAACAGAAGATAAACTGACCCTACTCAGAACCCATTGTTTAAAGTCTGGCTTTCTATCTCCAAGGCAGTCATGTTTATTATGAAGCCATTCTCGTTTATCTGTGCAAAGTATTTATTTTATTTTTTTATGAGACTGTCCTTAAGGTGCAGCTTCAACTCTGCCATGACAGAGCTGAATAAGAAGCTAACACAAAAGTAGCATGTACACTTGATCTCCAATGCAGTCTAATATCGGAAACAGTTAGATTAAAAAACAACCAAAAAGTCGACTGCTTAACTTATTCCCTTATTGCATCTCTTTGAAAGAGCTTTTGTTTTTGGAGCTACAGTCGTCTCAGGCTGGATGTCAGGATGTATGTGCATGAACCTGTTGAACTCAGCCGGCCCCATCAGGAATGTCAGTTAGCTGTTTGTCACTTTGTCAGGATGGTATTTGGACAAGAAAGCACACATCCATAACTATGAACCATTTGTTGGTGGTCCCAAGGGGGGCTCCTGGTCAAAAAGGAATGCTACATTTGCAACAGCTAAATCGAGAAAAAAAAACATACACTTACACTCAAGAGTTTTGTCCTTTTTTTTTTTTTCAGGAGTTCTCGAGGTTCCACAAGGAGATCACACCCATGTTCGACGGCCTGAACAACAACCGGGCACAGTGGAACGCGCAGGCCGAGGTGTACAATGCAAAGATGAAGGCCATTGAGGATGAGAAGAAGAAACTAGAGGAAGAGGAAGCTAGAAAAGGTACATAGAATGGATGTTTACTATAGTTAAGTGTTGAAAATCTTCCAACCTCAATACTTTTTATTTTTTATTTCTTGTTTGTCCAGCTGGAGGTGGAGATGGCGGGAAGTCGAAGACCTGCACCATCTGCTAAGTCGCTGCAGTGCTTGGATCCGGACTGATGCGGTCGGGTTAGGACCAAGCTAGGCTACTCTAGCCTAATCTTGTCTGACAACTAGTCTAGTTGGAGCTTGACTCGACTAGCTCGGTCTGGTCTGATCTACACCAGCATAGTTCACTCTCTGGTTAGGTGCTGTCCGCTCTGGTGCAGGCCAGCCCTGCTTTGGTCTGGTCTGGAACAGTCTAGCCTAAGCTTTAGTCTAGCATAGTCAGGTCTGGTCTGCGGTGCCGGCCTAACTCTTCTCCAAGGAGGGAAGAGTCAGAAACATCACCGAGAAGAAGTTACGTTGGGACTCTTGACTGCAAGAGAAGCTGTTTGACTCTGATGTCTTTGAAACGTCCTCCATCTTCTGCGTCTGCATGAACATCTGAAAAACCAATATCTACATGGACAACATATATCTCCCTTTAAGGTAGCAATAATGGAAGTGTTTGTGACATGTATGGTTTGAAACCGTGGTTGTATTTGCTCATAAGCTGTTACCAAATGTTCCAAGTCCAGCTAATGTACAGATCCAAACTCTTTTAGTAGCACTTAAGGTTGTACAATGCACTTAGCTGCTGCTGTTTGGCAGTGGCAGGCCATGTCTGGTTGATCAGGGACAAATAGAACAAAACTTTATACTCTCGGGATTTGGGGTATGTTTCTGGTTTTCGGTTGAAGTAGTATAAAATGTGAAAATGCAAAGAATCTGTTCATGCTGTTCGACAAACCTTGGATTAGGGTGGCGATAGTCAACAAGGGCTGATGTTCTCTTACCTCAAAAGGCGCTGACGAAATTGTAAACGAGTGTATTTATTTTAATATGCAATCTATCTATATAAGTATTTATTTTTTTGTTTCATTGTCTGAGAATTTTCTACTTGAACTGTCGTCATGGATGGAGAGTTTGAGTGTAGCTTTCAGAGGGAAGGCGTTGTGAATCTGCCAGGAAAGGCATTCTAACATCACGAAGGTGTTGAACTTAACTTGTCCGCTTAAAAAAAAAACTCAGCTTTTTTTTTTTTTCGTCCAGAAAATGTGGACGAATGACTAAAGTCAATAAATGTATTATAAACACCAGTGTTTAGCGCACAACTACAAGACCGTGTAAATTCAACAAAGATCTCTTGCGCGTGCATAATTTCAGTTTATAGATTATTACATAGAAATGTAAAGTACAAATTGTTTAAGAATAAAAGCAGCATACAACTGATTTGAATGATGTACAGTCAAAGCAACCTTTGCCTCTTGTGAGGGAGCAAGAGTCAGTTAAACAGGGTACAGTAGATCGGCCTCTCCTGTAAGAAGATTTGATAGGATTTGATTGCCAGCCAGTGTTTGAGATCCACACAGCTTTAATCTTTAAATACCCTTCTTACAGAGGAGGTAAGGGAGGCTACCAAAGTCTTACATATATTTGCAGATGACTTTGTTTTAAAATGTGGCTCATACAGTTATAGCATTGATTTTTATGCTGGTAATAGCCAAAGTCCATTTTTTGTTTGACTTCAACTCATCACACATCACCTCTCAATGCAAACCCAAAACTGAACTTGATTAGGTCAGGCATGTGAGTAGACAGCAAACCCCTAGTGAACTTTCTGAAACACTTTTAGCAATATCCCCTCCCGGGTGCTAAGACAAGCTGTGTCTCTCCACTTCCCGTTACACAATGTTATCTCCTCTAATCAACGGCGCATCAATCAAAGGCACTTAATCCTATCAGGATGGCTTTGGGACTACCTGGAAACTCCTTTTTCTGCTGCTTTGGAGGGAAAGCGAGGAGCTGTTGTGATCACTGGAGCCAAAACGGTGCAAAAACATTTACTGAAGCAACCCCCCGAGTGATATAGTTTAAATGATTTAAAACTCCTTCTTGTGGACATCATTACACGGATGGTTCTTCTACTAGTTCTGTCTCCAGTGATGATAAAAAAAAAAAAACATTCCCTTGCTTCTCCTTCAAGGATCCTCTTCTGAGACACAAATTGATGCACTTTCTACTTAAACCATCACCTGTAGTTCCGACATTAGAAAATCTATCATTTGACGTATGAAATGACCTCTACTGTATGTATGTGTCATGAGATGTAATATGTGTAAGCAAATAAAGGAATTTATTGAGGTGCAAGAATAGTGACAATCACTTCTTCTCAATTTATAAACGCAGACAGCTAACTAAAGGGACACTTTTCCTTTTATTCACACTTGACTCGTGCGCATATAGGTTAGACAGAGACGGAGAGTGAACTTAAGAAACCTTGAGCTTAGCAGCGACAGCGCTCGTTCTTAGACATATATCGTGCAGAGATCTTATAGGCTCCAAAGCTGGATGAGCCTCTTGGGAAAGAGGATCAGTGGATTGCCTCTGATCCCTGCCCTGATACTGTGTCTGGCTATGTTCAACCTCCTGTGTCCTGCAAACTGCAGATTCTGCATGCAGAAAAGAGCAGACAGCATGCTATTTGGTTACCATTTTAAAAGGTGTGGGATTAAGGTAAATGATGTATCTTTGAAAGGAGAAAAATGTGGCAGCTTTACACTTTACTGTGTGTTGTTGAGTGTGGGACTCTGCTGAGGCTTCCCCTGACAAAATTGAATATTTGGCTAGGGAACACAGAGAACAAGCCCTATAATCTATCATTTGGGGGACACATCCGCTTGTCAAACTCTGCATCAACATGACCTTTCTTTCCCCCGATAATTGGGGGTCAGTGGTAAAAGGAGCCCTTCAATCCATCTCCACAAGGCTCCCAAAAAATATGACTGGTCAAACTTAAAAGCCCCCTCATTCAAAAATATGTGATGTTTACGTCTTCAAATATGTAGCAAGGAAAGCTTAAATTGTTTTTCTTTGCATTTAAAAATGAGTCCCAGGATGTTAGCAAGGGCTTAAAGTGTACCCAGGCGTGAAGGCAAGAATTTTTAGCCATGAAAACAGATGTTAAAAACAAAACTGATTAACTGTAAATGCATCCAGGAGTTTAGGTACATCCAGGGGGGCAAATAATGTCCCACTGCCACTACAAAAACAACAACAAACAGTTATTACTGTGTTCCAATTACTCCACTTCACCACCTGTTAGCTAACTTTCCCATCAGTCGAACGGTAAATGTCTTCTACCGAGAAAGCTGGGATGAAAGTTAAAGTGAGACAAACGGAGCAGTAAGAGGTAAAGTAATTGTCTTTATTTAAGCCAAGGTCTATAATCTCTTAGCAACCTCACGCAGTTTCCTGTTTCAAGAGTTGAAGTCAAGGCAGTGCTTCAATTTGCCCTTGGCAGGCGGGAAATCTTTAGCTAATCCTGGTTCCCTTTTTCAGAGCTGAGTGCTAGACTCTTGTATTGTTACCGCAGCTGCTACAATGCATTTTCACTTACACAGTAATGAGTAGCAGTCAAAAAAAGGTGGCAACATCTAAAGTAAAGATTCATATAATAAAATATAACTTAAAGTTAAGATAATTCTTATATAATAAACAGAACAAGTGGTCTATAAATATGCTAATTAAGCTAAATGCTCCTCATGTCAGTATGCTAATGTGTAAACAAAATTGCTAAAAGATGTTTTCTTTTAAGCTTAATTTCACAGGAAAACTTTGAATAGATTCAGCAATACAAGAAAAACATGAACAAAAGAGCAGAAGGTTAGCACAGACATTAACAGCCTTGACAGCATTTTTATGTAAGTAGAGCAATTTTTTTTTTTTCATGGTTTGCTCAACCTCCTTCAAGAAAACAAAATAAGGTATTTTACTGCTTTTTTGGTGAATGACAGTAACATAATAGAGGTCAGGTGTTTTGTTAACAATGTTAAAATTAGCATCTATGTTAGCATCTAAAATTAGCTAGGGCTGGGCTGGAATGTAACAAATTTAGGTTTTTTGGAAAAAAATATTGAACCAACGGAAATAAAAATGTTCCTGTGTATACTCCTGTTGGCTCTGAGGAAAGGAGAGCTTTTTCTAAAGTTAATCCAACTCATCCAATCAAAAATGTATGAAGACTTTTCAGTCAAGTTGTGGACCAAAGCACAGTCAGACACTGCCATCTCTAGTTTCTGCTCCAGTGACAAAACCTTTTTTTTAAATGATGTTCTGCCATGATGGTGTTTGAATTGAAACAGAGATGCTGATAGTATTGTGAAGACTCTGACAGATACAAGGTAAACATTTGGTTTATTTCTGTAGACGTAATAACACATGCAATCAAACAGAACATCTTGTAATGTCAGTGAGGCTCCGACAGAAGTGTATTCACAGCAGGACGTCCGCTGATACCAGCAAAGTCAAAGAAACATGTCTTCAAAGTAGTCGTCAAATTCCTCTTCCCTAGACAGATTCAACAAACAAAATCATGGAAAAAGTTACCTTTCTGTCATGCACCACACAGACTGTTAAATGTTTTGCCTGAGTGGCCCCTGACTAGCTGGCACTGTTAGAAATGTGCTATTTATAGAACTGTTTTTTATTTTAAACTCTACGGAATTAAAAAAAAACAAGGAATACAAAACAGACATAATTTAAATGAAGGCAAACATGGTGCAGAAAGACACAAAATGTACCAACATCCTGACAAATTAGTAGGCTGGCATAAAGGTGTTCTTCAGCATGATTATCCTAACGTAATCGTAGAGACATAACATCTTATTCAAAAGCACAACCACCATATAACCTAACGTCAGGGTACATGTACTTTTTTTAACACTGCACTAATACTCATAGCCTTCCCAGCGTTGATCTATCTAACAACAGAAATCCCATATCAGGAGATGCATGGCAGGAGCAAGTAAAAGGTTTAGCAGCTTCCTGACAGATCAGAAAAGCTTTGTGCATGATATCTGAGAGGTCTACATACTGTGTGCTATATAGAGGTAAGTTTCTTATAAGGACCTAAGTGGTAAAGGTTGTCTCTGATGGTTTTACAGCAACTTACAGAGTCTGGTATAATATGAACATTAGCTGTTAAGCTCACCTTGACTTTTCGTCCACTGCAGGGGCGGGTCCTCGCCAGTGGTCGGCTTCTGATTGGCCTTCTCGCTCATCTCCAGCTTCAGAGTCTAGATTGGAGAGTTTCAGAAAGCTGTCAGTCAGGCTTCCAGAAAGGGAAACTGGGTCGACCAAATAACCTCTTTTCATCAGTTGCAAGGTCAGGGTTGTCGGATTGGTGTGACTTTTTGCTCAGAGAATAAAGGTGGGGTAGGCGATCTGATATAATATCCTCTTTCAGTACAGCAATTATCTCTTCACAGTCAACTAGCTATTCATGTGTGTAATGCGGGAAAAAATTTTGGCCTTGAAGTGTCCAGGATTTTACTGACAATATATGTACAATATAAAAAAAAACCTTTCCAAGAATCAACAATTCTACCTTTCAGAATAGATACTATCTATTGGTCTATATCTGACCAATCAGCTAATTTTCTTTTCTGCTGGAAATAAAAGCCTGTAAATAAATGGCCTTATATTTCTTTTAAAGGAATATCAAGTTGCAACTTACCAATAGCCTAATTTAGATCATGGATTAATTAGGCTTTTTATATTTATTGTCATAAATAACCTGGAACCATAAATACCAATGAGCCAAAGAGCTTTTGGTTCACGGTGGGCCAGTTAGCTTGTGCTAATTCGGTGTACTGTAATGTCTTAGGTAAGCTGTATAAAGTGCAAGTCAGTATCAACTAAGACGGGTCAATCATTACTATCTATAGATGTGGCTCTATAATTTGTAGTCTTTATAGGACCAGTAGACTATTTTTGTAAGCCTGAGAGGGATCAGACCAAATCACATTGTACAAAACAACCCCTCTGTATGTAGTCCAACTAAAAAGTTCTCCTTATTTTCCGGAATACAAAGTGCTTCTATGACTTTAAAGTCCTCAACTATCCCTGAACGCGTCACTCAAATATTGCATGATTTTTTTTTTGGATTCCTAGGTTAAATCCAGTTCAGCCTTCAACTGCTGTTTGTCTAAGTCAATACAAGAAAATAAGTGAGTGTTTGGGTATGGATTACAATTCATGTTGAACTCAGTGACAAAACCTCTAGACAGAGAAGAATTGTTTTTGTGAACTAGTCCACCCATACAGCCATCCATCCATCCAGACCCTGGAACAGAGGGTCAAATATGTTCTTCTTTTCATGCTCCTCACAGTGAAGGGTAAAAAGAAAAGATGAAACAAGAAAGTCAAGAGAAGTGGGGTGAAAGATGGTTGATAAAGAACAGACCTGCAATCTGTCTATCAATATTAACTACAGGGCTCAAGGAGGGTTTTCCAGAAAGGTCTGTCAGAGTGTTTTCACTCCAGAATTTAAGAGGAGTGTCACGCCCCGAAGGTCAGGGGGAATAGATCATGAACTCTCCAATGTATGTGTGTGTGTGTGTGTGTGTGTGTGTGTGTGTGTGTGTGTGTGTGTGTGTGTGTGTGTGTGTGTGTGTGTGTGTGTGTGTGTGTGTGTGTGTGTGTGTGTGTGTGTAGGAGTTATGAAGGCTACCTTTGTCTGAGTCCTGGGACTCCTCTGAGCTGCTGGAAGAGGTGGGGCGATCTGTAGGCGAACAAGGAGAGAAGGCTATAAATAATGTGAGAGTTGTTACAAAAAATTATATCAAAACAAAAGAATAACATGAAATAATTTCTTAAAACAAAACCAAAAGCTTCAACAGTCTCTTTCTATCTGTTGACATCATCTAATTAATTAAGGAGTCCTACCTCGGTGCCTCTTGTGTTTGTGCTTCTTTGAGTGTGAAGAGGACCGCTTCGTCTTCTTTTTCTTCTTCTTCTGTGGCGGCTCCTGATTCTCAGATAACCTTTTAGTGATTTTCTTTGCTTTTACCTCCTTTCTCCTGCAAACAGAATCACACTACTAGGAAATGTATTCACACTATAAAGCAGCCAATTACAGCACTATTTTGGAGACAATCTAAAATCCTTGGGGACCAATGGCACTTTCAGAGGTGCCATTGGCACATTCATGAATAAATCATTGCAATTTTGCCAGAGCTTAAATGAATGAAGGCTTTCTTGTTACAAAGTCTGCTAGGGACTATTCAAATGTAACTTACTGTAAAAAGCCAAGGTGTCACATTTGTGATGTCACGTTTTTATTTGTATATTTGTATTTGTATATTTATAAATGTATGCATATTTATACATATCATTTCAATATGTATAAATCTTTTTGAGACAATTCTATCTCCATCGATAACTCAAACTTTGCTTTCACAGTCAGATGTGTAAATCTTCCATTTGCAAAAATTATGAATGTGAAAAGTAGTCATGACACTCAAAAGAGCGTGAGGGAAAGTCAGCTGATGTTTAAAAAGACAGGTTGAATCATAACAAGCTGGAAAACAATCCTCGCTCATTGTCCAAGATGACCTGCCCTTCTCCTCACAGACCATTGCACAATCTTTGAAATCTTTAAAAAATACCTATCATGGGTTTAAAGATTGACATCATTTGTGAAAATATGTCAAATGGGTGAGAAGTTTAAGAGCTTACTTGTGGTGGTAGTTGAGTTTGAAAGAGCATTCAGGGCATATTCCTTTAAAAAAACAAAAAAACAATTAAAATAATTTAAGGATTATTAGGACTGGTACATACAGTTTAAATAAAATATGTTAAGAGTTTCAAAACACTTTGATAGTTTTCCCCTGAACTTTAATTTCAGCTTATTAACTTAAATGCCATTGGTTTCTCGCAAAGGTTGAAAAATGTGTTGTTTTTTCTTTACTTTAGGAATCAGACATGAGTCTTACAGCTACAGTTGCCACCTATTAGCAGTTCAATAGTAAATCAAAATTAATAGAATTTTTAATCAAAATGATTTTGCATTTAAAATAATTTTTGTTGGGATTTATTTATAATTTTTGTATCGTATTAAGATGGGTGTACTTAACTTCCTTTTTTGAATTCACACCTGCTTCTATTTTAATCGGACTTGAGCCCAGTTTTCAGTTCAAGTTGCCACCTAATTCCGTACACAAATGTCTGTGAACTTCAATAATTGTATACAGAAATTGAAGAGGACCCAGAACAGAACCCTGTGGAATTCCTATTAAGCTCTGTCAGATATATTTTTTTTTATATTACACACTAAGATTTGAAGCTCTGTTTATACATAAATGCATACATGTTTTAAGAATATATTCAATAATCTATCATAATAAATTAATTTACCTATTATACCTAGCAATAACATTTCTCCAAAATGCCTTACTAAGTCAATGATCTTGGGTCATCAGACTGTGTTTCTTTACTGTCAACAGATTTAGCAGTGTCTAAATGTTTGATTTAGAACTACAACAATTTAGAAAACATTTAAGTTGAGGAGGAACTACATGAATGGAAGCAACCTGTTGCTTGTTAAAAGAAACTTTCATTTCCTGCTTGACTGAGTTCATTGTGACTGGTAGTTGTCTATTTAACGTTATTATTTTAACAGGATTTTCTGCAGTATGATACCTGGAGGAGGATTATTATTATTATGAGCCTGGTCTTAGAGGGGAATCCCCACTAGGCCTAGGACAAAGCCGCACACACACATGCATGCACCCGCACAAACACACACACACACACACACACACACATGCACACACACACACGCACACATGCACACACACACACGCGCACACACACACACACACACACACAAACATTTATTACAGAATAAGCGAAAAAATCAATGAGCATTTACTTAGTTTGACCAATGCATTTCTCTTCTCACTGTGTTCCACGTAGGCAAAATTCACCTCCCAGCTTTTTAGGCCTTCCTGCTTCTCACAACGTTTGTTTCCACACTGGAACTGACCTGGAGGACCAGAAAGTATATTTACTGTATAATAATACAATAATATTAAAGAGACATTTAATATATCCATGTCTTAATTATTGCAATTCAAAACATGAAAACACTTACAGAAATAGGATATTTGTTGATAATTAATGAGGTAAAGTTTAAGCAAGCCACAGAGCCTTGACAGTGTATGAACACATACTCTAATTATGAGGAATAAAAAATAAACACAACACAAATAGAACGGAATGGTAAAAAGAGAAATGTTTTGTTTCAGCATAAAGAGAGGCAGACAAGTCTCCTGAGAGTACAGATTGTGTCAGGCATCCTCCAATTCCTGCCCCCCCCCATTTCTACACCCCTTTCTCCTTATCCCCCTGCCCCTTCTCATCTCCCTTTCTGCAGCTCTTCCTCATCCCCTCAGGCTTCCCTCCAGCCGCTGCACAGCCTGCCTATTATCCCCAGAGGAGCTTAGGGTGGCATTGATCTGGTCTCCAAGGTTCCTCCAGATTGTAGCAATGGGAGCGTGTGCGTCAGAGCAGTCCATTCTTGGCAAACGGGCGAGGAATACTCCTTACTCTGTGAGAAGGAAAGTGATGTCTGCCCTCATCTGCCAAAGCTTGAGACTCTGTAAACGTTCAGGTGAGGTGACGCTGGCTGTCATTGCTTGGGGCCACTTGGGCTGTGGGGCAATTTATCCTCACGTGCTGTGTAAGATTAGTGAGCTATGACGTAAGCTTAAAAAGACACTTCTGGCTACAGTTACCGGAAAGTGGTCTGGCTTTATTTAGGATGGCTTGAGATTATATTCGACCAAATTGAAGACAATATCAAAGCATGAATTCGGAGTTGAGATTAAATAGACTGTCTATGAGCAGGGACGCTTTAGAGCCAAAGATTGAGGTGGGACCGGGTGGGACTGATTAAGTTTTCCATCATTTTTTGTTTATTTTCCATTCCATCATTACCAGTGACGATGCACGCCATAAACCATTATACTTTTATAACTACTATTATACTTGAAATCACTTTGATCAACCATGAGGGCTCAGGGAATAACGTACGATCACAACTCTCAAAATAATTTGTGTAAGGTTATAATTCTCTTACTTTGAAGTATATATATAGAAAACCCAACCCATTTGTTGAATTGGAGATTTACACTTTGAGGTTGTTCTTTTTTCTTTTTTTTTTGCAATGGGGTATTTATTCTGTCAAATCTGAACAAATTACAGTCAGGTCTGCAGCTTTAACCAATGTTGTCCACCGATTTCATACAAGAAAAATGATTAGATGTAGCTATTGTTAGGTTTGTGCGTCTTTTTTTTGCCAGAAATGAGCATATAAAGAGGGAAGGCAGCTTAAATCATAGTTCACGCTACCTCTCTATGTGCAAAGATTGAATCTTTGTCATCAATCTTATTCTCACTGACGTTTGAATATAAGAACAGCCATGTGGAATTACCAAATTAATGTTATTAAATGTGACCTGATGATTGCAAGAGGAACAGTCATTGGATCATCTCATCTATTACAACAAATTTGTTGTTGTTCAGACATTCCAATTTAGAATCAGGTCTATTGATGAGTAAGGCAACACATACAAAGAATTGGCCATGGTGGTATTGGTTCAAAGGGAAACATGTAAAATAGGAATACAAAATGGAGTAGTCCTATAGTCAAGAAACATACCAGTAAAATATTAATATATAAGCTAGTCATATAAAATGATGTCTTTGTTGTATAAAGGATCTGTAAGGTTTAGTTAATAACCAACAATGCAGTACCTAAATCCACAATGAGCGAGGCGGAATATTGTAATCAAATTAAAACGGTTGCATTAACTAAAAGAAGCTACTAATTGGTTACCTATAATTGTATTGTCTTAAATTTAAAATAGTTCTAGGTGAAAATTAACTTAGAAGCAAGCCTGTCCCTTTAAATCAACAATGACTCATACTTTTGTGACACTATGTGGGTGTGACTGTCGACGGGGCCATCCTATCAACTCTTTGCCAACGTTCCACCATGAGGACTGACAGGTGCCAGGAGACCTGAGAGACTCCAGACTCTTCTTTACCATCATCGGTGACGTCAATTACAATCGTGCTGGAATTCTTCCATGACATCGTACTCTCTCCGTTACACACACACACACACACACACACATACACACATACACACACAGACACACACACACACACACACACACACACACACAGACACACAACAATCAAATACATCTTCCTTTTGAACACACTCCAGCTTTGATCTGCTAAGAATGAAGAATGAAGTTAAGAGCCTGCGCTTTTTTCCAAACAAAGCTGAGAGCCCTTGAATAAAGTACTGAATCCCCTTGCTGCTGCAGGGAAGCTGTTCATTGTTGAATGTAAAAGAATTTAATATAACAGAAGGTTAAACATGGTGAGTTTCAATGAGCTATACCCTCCAGCTACATAAATCTCTTTCTGGAAAACTTTTATTTTAACATAAATTTAAAAAAAAAAAGAAGAAAAGAATGAAAGTCAAGGCTAGGAAACAATTATTAACTTTTTTCTTATAGTTTTCCCCCTACTGGTCACTCATTTACCCAAATTACAGAATATAAGCACAACTGTATTCACCGTGGCAATGAACAGACGGCAGATTTTCATTATGCTGCAACACGGGGCATCCCTTCTTACCAGCTTTACACAAAAGCTCCTGTGTGGGTTGCTGTTAAAACCCTTTGGAATAAAAAAAAAAAAGAAAAAAAAAAAAAGAGGATCAACGTGTTTTGTTGATAAGTAGTGGGTATCCTCACACATCATGTGAGCCTCACATACGCCATTAAAAGAACTAGCATCAGGCTGGCTGACTAAACCCATTAAGAGAGGGAACTCCTGTCCTCCTACGTCAATGGTCACTAATGCCACCAGCCAGTGGCCTGAGATCAGGATGGAAACACAACAGGACAGATGGCTGCATGATTAACATTCACTAGATGAAGTCACAGGGTAGTGACAGACTGAACCGGTGCCTTTTCACTTTTGATTCTCTCTTGGGTAGTTGGGAAAAGTTGTCTGAGGACGTGTTAAGCTAGGCTGGTTTTTCACAGAGTAAGAATGTCAGGTATAAAGTTAAATTAGCAACTCACTTTATTATGATGCACCAGTTTGCTGTGTGTTTACTCTTAATTCACTCAACCTTACATGACCTTTGACTCACTTGGTTGATCTCATGCTTAAAAGGAGATGAGAAGATTAATACTGATGGCCAGTCAGTAAATACTATTTGTTTACCTAGCTTAGCTTACTTAGCTTAGTATGAAGTTCTTGGGACTGAGGGAAACAATGACACCTTTCAAAAGGTAACAAAATGGAAAAATGATAAACAGGGGGAAAACTTGTGAATGACTGTCATTGTTGCTACAGTAAAGTGTTAAAAACAGCAGAGCGCTCCCGTTTAATAGAACATCTTTGGTCCTGTGCTCGCAGCCTATCACAAGCTTGTTTTTGTGGATGGACAAAAAGGCTTTCGCGCACCACACTGCTGTGATGGGCTTGCATGTCTGGCAAGCCCTGCGGTTATGTTGTGCGCCACATGTACAGAGGCTATCGTCCTCGAGGCAGCGGCTTGTGTGTTCGAATCCTGACTTCCTGCCCCCTCTGCATGTCGTCCCCTGCTTTCACCTCCCAGCATTTCACTGTCTCTCTTTAGCTGTCCTATCCAATAAAGGCAAAACGGCCCCAAAAAAGAAGGTAACAAAACAGACTGCCAAATAAGGTTAGGGACTATTTAATGGGCAGTTACAGTCTCTTCTCTGGAGTTTTGTCCTCATCAAAAGCCTTTATGCAACTCAAGGCAATCACTGCGTGTGCAAGGCCAAACAATTGTGCGGTGCAAAACCCTCTAAAAACCACACATTGATGTTGCTACATTTGTTCTTTTTTATTAACTGATTTAACAAACATGACATGACGTGTAACTCAGCAAGCTTAACAAGCGCTCACAGTTGGGTTTCGTATTTTCACCAAAGGCCAGACTTGCTCTTTGTTCATATTCCAGTGGTTGTGACGATGTAATCTAACCAGCTGCTGTCATAGCGGCATTACAGACATGAGTGTGGTATCAGTCTTGTCATCTAACTCTCAGCAAGAAAGCAAAAAACGTATCAAACTTCCCGAAAGGCAAAGCTTTTGCTTCAAAGTCAAAGATTTTCAGAACAGATGCTGTTGCAAATCTACACTAATTTCCATCATGACTAAGCATAATAAACTGTCATAATCCTACAGATTCAACTTGATTTTCCTCCCTCGAAGGGCAATTTGCTTTGCAGCAAGGCGTTAACAGGACAGAGAAAGACAAGAGACACAATACACACGTAGAAAGCTAATGAGGTAAAAAGGAAGAGGCTATGATGCACTGAATACAGCGGCCATGATCTTTGACTGTGGCTCTCAGCAGCTTCCATTGCAGAAAAAAATAAAGTGCCAAGTCAAGAATATAAACAGGACACTATTTGTTAAGTACTCATCACTAGTAATAAAAACCACAAGTGCACATTAAACAGTGAAATACATACTGTACAAAACTACAATAATATCAGCCTACATACATGAGAGAGAGAGCGAGACAGAGAGAGAGCAAGTGAGAGGGAGAGAGAGAGAGAGAGAGAGTGACTGCTAACTATGTTTCCAACATAAACTGAAAAAGTCAAAAAACACACACACATCACTTGATTAGGTGCTTAATTGAAAAAAATACTTATGATACAAACAAAAACTCGCAACACTATGGCTCCCGGATATAAACTTGTTTATTTGCTATATGTGCATTAAAGGAACACAATGTTTTCGAGCTGACCGGGCTCTTCCTCAGGTTTTGTTTTTCCAATACAAAGTGACCAAAGTGACACAGCCGAGTTCAGCGTCAGGCATCAGCATCAGCATCAGGTACCAACAGCAGAACCAACACAACTACCCCCCCCCTGAAATGAATTAAGGAGGTTAATGGCATTGGGGACAAAAGAGTGCCAGTATCTATTGGTTTCTACTGAGAGACATCTGAACCGAGAACCAGAAGGAAGCAACTGAAACTCATAATGAAGGGGGTGAGCACTGACTGACAGGATGGATTTTGCCTTTTGCTGAGCATGTTTACATGTTTCCCAAATGAACAGATATTGAAGTGCAGACATGATTGAGAAGTCTGCCTGTATTCAAGTGCAATAGTTATTGAGCTTGTGAAGCCAGAGTTGGCTGGAAAACAGAACCACCTCCCTCTACCTCCCCCTCTCCTCGGGGTCAACCACCTTTAATAAATTCTCAGCCTGTGGGAAACACTGCACGGTCCACGCTCACTGCCCCCTCAGGCAGATTTTTCAAATATTGGGAATGTAACTGGCCTCTGAATGAATGATTCTTTTTTTCCACACACACACTCCCACCTCTGACTCTGGATCAGATTTAGCCTTTTTTTTTTTTTTTTTTTTTTTGTCTTTAATATTGATGAGTAGTCCCAGACGGATGACCTGAAGTTGAACGGTGTATTTTGCAACTTTGATTTACTCCACAGCACCCTGTAGTCGACCAAAGAGCAGCACATACCGCTGAGTGTTGTTTATACCATAGGTAAACAAAGACCTGCATTAAGGCTGCCTAAAGAGAGAGGGAGATTTAGACAATCCGCAGACTACTGAGAATTACTTTCATTACTTAAGATGTACACAACACACTTTAAAAAGTCAAATAAACACCTTCAAAACATCAAAAGACAGAGACACTGGCAGTCTCTATTCTTAGACTAAGTAACTCTGAAAGCTTAGTGGCCCGGGGGGTTAATGAGCTATCACTTTTAACGGTTACAAATAACTTTTCAGAGGCTGATTTATTTCTCAGCAGGATATCTTTACAAAGTGAAAATCCAGTTTATGTTCGAACCAAGGCCGGACTAAAGCAGACGTACCTTTAAATCATCATTTGTTATAAGTTGATGATTCTAATTTGACAGGTAACAGAGCAACCGTTGCGTAGGAACCCTAGATAAAAGTCAAAGGGAGTTGTGTTAAAAAAAAAAAAAACATGGAAGAATGAAAAAAAATAACCCCAAGAAAATCTACTGTTAGCAGTCGATAACTTCACACTTGAGTGTCACAGTGCAGGCTTGAAGTGGCCTCGCACTCCAGCTAACAGTGTGAGTTAAAGAAAGGTGGCAGAGGTGGGTCACACCTGATTCCTACACTGTAAGTGAGAGCGAGCATGTTGAGGCCATTTTTTTTATTATTTTTTTTAAACGCAGGGAAGTTTCATAAGGCGAGACAGCACTCCATTTACTTTGACAGGAGGCCCACCAAAAATAAGCCTGGACTCAGCTACCTTTGTCCTCTAACCTCCCTCCTGACAGCAAAACTAAAGCTGAATTTATACCAGAAGGGAAACCTGCAGAAAATAACAGGAGCTGGAATGAAGTGCCAGCATGTCTCAACACCCCACTTGTCTATCAACCCCTGCATTTAGAGGCCTTTAAGACACATTTTCATACCCAACACTCTGAATTAAGTACAGATTTTCAAAATATGCCTTGTACTGTACATTGAAATTTGATTGGCCTAATGTGCTGATTTATAATTTTAAGGACAGCACAAAACAGAAGTTACATAGACCTCGGGCACATGACTTAAAGGTACTATGAATGGTTTTTGTCCACTAGTGGTGCTATTGAGCATCGTGTTGACGAGCTAGTAGAAAAAATGGATAAAGGATAGGATTCACAGGTTTTAAATTTGAGTTTTCTGATAACAAAATATGTTTCTCTAACTTTAAGTGTGGCCTCTGGATTTCTACTCTTCATTGTCCTTGCGGTTGCTGATCAATCTAAAGCTTTATGTCTCAGTGAATGGTCAGAAGCACAACATTTGAAGGGCCTACAACCTGAAACATAATAGTTCGACATTATACCAGAACAAGATGAATGTAGCATGTGTGTGGATATGGTCAATGGGAAAAGTATTCATCAGATCAAGGATGCTTTTTGAAAAGGGGGAGTGGGCATGAAACATTTAGAGAAAGATCCTTTTATTACGTATGCAAGAACATGACCTTTCCCATATCTTCTGCCTCCATTTTTTTTTTTTACACACACAAAAAAGAGAGAACGGCCTATTCTCTTGACCTCAAGTCACATCAAAGCCTTTAAAAATGAAGGTCAGTGCTCCTCTTAATCCCCCTGATTGGTTGAGGACTAGTCAGCATTACCTAACACCAACATGACCTGAAGTGCACAGATAGTAAGAGATGATCAGGGCAGCATTTCCCAAAACTGTGTCAGTGTCAGATCGGAAGAGGCGTGCCCTTTGAAAGCAGATGGATCAGTTTCACGAGGAAACTGTTCAGTCGCTTCTAAATTATGCAAAGGAAGAAGTCGAGCTTTGTCATCTTTGAAACCTGAACATCTAATCCAGTTGTAACTATACGAACAATACACACGTTTTCTTCTTTTCTCATTCTTAAACAGGACTTTTTATTCGCCTTCAAAGTCATGATGAGCCCGTGACGAACTCGTCTTCCACTTTTAACTTGCAACACAAACACTCTTAACGTTCAATTTGCCCTCGTGTGTTTCCTTGACCTCCGAGTGAGGACGTTGGAATTAGATGAGTATCGATTTTACCATCCCATGCTCTTAATAGTGCTGAAGAAGTATGTCTCTTCTTAATGTACACAAATCACAGGCGCGACAGTCCAAGTGAAGTGCCTCTGACCTAATCTAATCCACTTCCTGTTGAGTTTTGCTACAGGGGTGAACTGTCACAGACCAAGATTACAGAGTCTTAATCTGGAACAATATATTGGCTTAGTCAGCTTTCTCAGACATACTGTGTATATTTGTGAGGGTGAATTGATCTAAACGGGTGTGTGTATTAGAGTGTGTTTGTGTGTCTGTGTGTGTGTGTGTGTGTGTGTGTGTGTGTGTGTGTGTGTGTGTGTGTATGTGAGAGAGTGTTTGTGTGTCCATGTAGGTCAAAGCATCTCAACGGGCTGTCATGGCAGGTTTACTCTCACAGAGTTGCTGATCACGTCCTTCCAGGTAAACCTATAAATATCTGTCAGTGTCGCATGAAGGAGCCGTGTCGCGCTAATCCCCAACAATTAATAGACCATGATCATGGGAGCGCTGCCAGACGTACAGAGTGGGCTCCATCGCAAGTGCAAAGATAGACCGAAGGACGTTCGTGGACGCGAGATGTAAACAAAAGCAAAAAGATAAGCATGAAGGAGAATTTGTGCGAATCTAGAGATCAAGTGTGAAAAAGGACCTCAGAGGTGAAGAAGTGGACGAAAAGATTTGAAGGGGCAAATATATTTAAGGCTTATGATGCTGATCTGAGACAATACCAATCAAAGTAAAGTTAGAGAAAGTTGTGTTCATCAATAGTCTAACATGAGGAGTGAAGTGTAAAGAAATTGTCCCAGTCATGTTTCTTTTGCAGTTTGAATTGTCGTTATCTCTGTCGCCATCTAGTGGAGAAATGTGTGAATGGTTTTGTGGGCACTATGGCAGAGGTGTCACAAATCTATGCTACATGCTTCTATGCCAAGTGTACATACTAATAACAATAGTTTATTGTTATAGCTGTTAGTATATAAAGAAAACAACATTCTCATCAGTTTTTTTGCTAACAGGAAGTAAGGCAACAAAACAGAATAAAACCACAAAGTCAATTTTATACAAAGCAAAAACACTTCTTTAGGATTGATTGCTGTTTTTTTTTATTTTCTAGAATCTTTCAGGAAGTGTTTTTAATATTACCTTCACCTTCCATATATTGACAGAGAAGCGTTTGCACCAGCAGCACCGAAAACCAACTGTATTTTTTTTTGCATTCTTTTTGCACTTTTGCTTACTTTATTTTGAAACTTTTCCAGTCTGAATTCAAACCACAAACCTGCAGAATGCTAGGATTTGCTTAGGGTTTTAGGGCACCTGGCTGGGCTAAGTAAACATCTTCATAAAGAAAAGACGATATGTCGCAAACAAGAATGTTTCCGCATTCTGGATCAGTTTCAAAGGTAAATCTTACATTATGTTATGATAAGCAGTAAAATAGAATATAACGTTGGTAAAAGGCCATACCTTTGCCCGAGACGACTTCATTCTCAGTCCGCCAACGGAATCCAAACTGTCGGGCAGAAATTCAACAAGATCCATTTCAATTAGCTGAATTGCTTACAATAAAAGTGCCAGACACGCGGCATAAATTACAATTTCTCTCTGAAATCAATCTTCCATATCTTAACTCAGTATCTGCTCCATCTCTGAATAGCCATTAGTTAGATATGCAGCTTTAAAGCATTGGTTAATCTGAACATGAATTCTCCTGTCATGCCTGCCTTCTTGTGAATGGATCTTTTCCATGCACATTACCACTGTTGTGTTGGTATAGTCTTCTGTGAATGCATACAGCGTCTCCAGCAGTTGGACTGAAGCACCAACGAGCAGTGATTGGGATGCAGTTGTTAGTATTCTGCCCATGCCGTCGCACAGCTCTCACAGCACTCGCTCTGTCTGTGCAGGCATCTGCACGCTGTCACACCTCATTTACCCAACACAGCTGATCGAAATTTGACTAAACTTGTGGGAATGATGCAACTCAGCGCTGCATTTGCAGTCATTAACAGCTATGAATAATTTGTGACGTAATCAGAGTTTATGCGGCATGTTTTGAGCCAACTGGACTAAAGGCTAAAGAGCAAGATTATAAACTATGAACATTTTAATTATGACTCCATCATTATATCCTTTTTTATGTACGTATATCGGCTGTTTGTCAACTTGACAACTAAGTTATCAAACATAGAAAATGAATCCCTTACAGCATCATTACACATACCAGGGCAGCTACAGAGCCATCGCCCTTGGGTTCCACATATTGTCCGTTTTAAAGCCTGGCTTCAAACCAAAGTCCACAGTCACTAGAGACTGAGCACAGTGCCAAAACACATCATACCCCTCACATTCATCTAAAGTGGACCACTGCTGGTGGAGATAAGTGTCTGACTTATAAAATATTAACCTTGACTCATGGAAGCACCGCCGGGAAAATAAGTTTCATTGCAAAATGGATCGTGATGTATTCGATGGCTTCCATGAACACTGTGTTATTTTCTTTGTGTGGTTTGCCTTCAGAAAACAGATTATAACATCCTTCCAATTCCTGTCTGAATCTGGCCTCCTCTTTCAGCATTTTCACTGATTTTACAACTTGAGCTACTTGATTCTAAATAGTTACTAATCACCAGCTGACACGAGCCACCTGTTACTGCACACACTTTCAGAAGTTTGACATTTGCTGAACGCCTACTGCTGCTACCTACTGACACTCGTCCCACCTTGTTTTCCTTGTATCTGCTGAGGTCAGCAATGCAGTACTCCTTAAACAGCTTGTCGTAATACTTCTTGGCAAGTTCTTTTTCCCTGGAACAGAATAAGGCCGAAAGCGTGAGGCAGAAGAAGGCACCAACAAATCTGAAACAAGCTGCTTTTTGTCACCAGGTACTGGATACTTGTGGATTCTCGGTTCAAACTAACTTCCTTTAGAGGAAAATATTGTGAAAGAGTAGCACAGCTAATAACAAGTGCCCTGAATGAAACAGAAGCCCTCATGAGCGGCTGACTGCGTGGTTACCATGTCATGTCATCCTCGTCCTCATCCCTCCAGAGGAAGCGATGATTCTCTCGCAGCACATCCACGTCTGTTTTGTCATTGGCTCTGACGGACAGACGACATGAAATAAGAATAATCACAAATGCATAGCAGAGAAGAAAGTCTCCTTAAATACTTTGTATTTACGATTGTAATTCAACGAGTGGAGACCACAAGTCTGATGTGCTAAACACAGCAGGCTCCCTTTCAGGCCAGAGAGACAGCAGATGCCTGACGGTCAAGCTTGAATGTGCTACACAATACTTACCTCGAGCGTTTCAAGTCGGCCATCTGTCCTCCATAATAAAGTATGTAGTCCCCCACAAACTTCTTATGGCGCTCAAACTGCAGACTTCTGTTCAGGGTCAGCTCTCTTTTCAAGTGGTCACAAAAATGATTTCTCACAATGCTTAGTTTTAATGCATTTACACAGAGATCCCTTCAACGTGTCGCCCTTTATCTATGGCTCATTCTTCTCAATGTGTATATGTAAGTCTTAACAAATCAAGATCAACTTAAGAAGGATACAGCATTCATTGATATCAGGTGGGCTCTTCTGTTCCTGGCTTCCTCTCTGGGAAAAAAAGAAAACAGAAAAACAGAGTGAGAATGGTTCTCCATCATCCAATCTCAGAATCCATTGGCTAATGCCTGACATCGATATATATCCTCTGGGAGTCATGCTCAAATTTTAGTGCTTCCCGTGTAGCCAGCAGTTAGGGATAAAGGATTTACGGCCAATACTTTCTTTTCCGTGCTCTGCCTCCGTTTTAAAGTCTGATAGGCAACTCGAGAAGCAAGAACTGAGGCACAACATCCAAGAGTTAGAGAGCATTGTTCACTGAACGTTGCATGCTTGTATCTGTTTAGAGAAACTACCCGTTGTTAGATGAACGCCAAAGTTCTATAGGATTGCTTTAATGTGAAATACGCTCTGCCTCCTTTTAGCTCTCCGCATGGAGTGTTTTGCTGCATGCAGTCAGAAGTCGTCAGAAGCGTGAGCAGGCAATTCTACTTGGACTGCAATACAAAACTACAGCACTTCTGATACCTGATAATCCTGTCCCATGCTAACGGATTCTGCATTTTTACGCAGGATATTTACATAGAGATTACACTGAACATAGTTTTGTCACTACAGAAAATCGTGTCTAACATTGTAACCCTTCAAAAAAAAGGGTATTATGTGTAAGATATCTGGCATTACTGTACTGTGAGCATGATGTGTGACTAGAAAAATTAAGCCCCGTTCATTTCTGTTTTGAATATCCTGCTCCACTTTTAACAAACTTTTAACAAAAGGAGCTTAATACAAGAACAATGGAGGTCACAGAAAACCGTCCTTACTCAAAGATTTATGGTCTCATTTGGTTTTATTGGAAGCTTGAATTCATAAAGCACAAATCTTCCCTGGGAGCTACTGCAAGAGCATTGGGGGAAATAATTAAAGTTTCTGAGTTGTGATAAGTTTTTAAAACAAGAAAGTTAAAATTAGATACCTCTCACTTTAATTGCGTCATGCATCAAAGGCACACAAACTGCAAATGAAAGTTTGTGATATAATGATGTCATTAACTACTGATTGCAGTTGTTATATATTATCAGAGATGACTTTAATTGCAGCACGAACAGGTGAAATGCGTGAGACGAAAAAAAGAATGACGCGAGCGGGGAAAGATGGATGCCGTGGTGGACGTATACAGCATATTTCTTTGTACCTGTCGAGTTCATTGGAGTGTAAACTTCGGTGAGCCACCTTTGAGTGCCGGCCTTTCTGGAAAGGCTTCTGTAGGATTTCCTCCTCACGTTTCCTGTCATAGGTACAAATACAGAGAGAAAGCTTAGCAAGTTGATGAATCCATCAAAACTATCTTAAAGTGAACTACTATAGACTTAGATAAAACTGGCAGGGTAGGAACTTGTGTATATTTAGAAGACTTAAGTGTTATAACACACACATATATATATACCCAATAATTCCCTTTTTTTAGTCTACATCTGTAAATTTTGTAATTACTGTACATAGCACAGACTCTTGCACTTTCTGCTTATTTGCACTTCTGGCGAGATGCCAAACCTCATTTCGTTACTCTATACTTGTATATGTGTAATGACAATAAAGTTGAATCTCATCTCATGTGTCTTTCTACACAGTTAAAATATGCATTAAGTAAGCACTAGATGAGTGTAGATGTGCATAAAGATATGAACAGATCAATTTGTTGTTGAGCATTTGTAATCCTTTTTTTTCCTCACCTTTTAAGTCCTTTTTCTGAGGACTCTCCTGGCCCTTCATCATCACTGAAGTCAGAGTCATAGCCCCCCCCTCCGTGCACCTGGAGGAACACAAAACCCGCAGGTGAGGATCCCCACAAGATTCACTGAAACACTCAAACACAGCAGTGAGCAGACTGACATAGCAGAGCTGGTCCATAGACACACTGTAATGTACAGAAACATGTGTATTCATATAAACACGCCAGGTAAGTTAAAACTACACGACCTGAAGATACGAAACATTTCACTGTTGGTAATCAGAACGTCTGTGGGATTTATACCGAGATGATTTTGCTTCATTAAGTCTCTGCTCAAAGTGAAGTCAGACCAACAAAAGAAGTCAAGTAACGTAAGTGTGATGTAGAAATAACAGGCTAATGTTTCATGCCAGCTACACTACATATACCGCTGAAATAATCACCCAAATCTCCCGTTTATTCAAAGTAATCAATCGACTTAAAATGATACCTTCACGAGATTATCCATGACTTCTCCTCAATTTACTTCCCCAGCTGATGTTTACAAAATGAAAAAGAACGTCGCGGGGATGATGACGACACGCAACCACCATCGCGGGATAATGACGTTCACGCTGGCTTCATGAATTATTCGCCCGAGATGAAAATGAAAAAAAAGTCTTTGTACCCTCCAAAATAAGAATCAACTTCAGGAGTCGTCAATGTATTGTTTTGGGCGATGTAAAAAAAAAAAAAAAATGTAGATTAATAAAGCTGTTTAAATTTTGGCTGTGATAGTCTTTTTTCTCTTTTGCATTTTAGGGTCTAGGTGGTCACCTTAAAGACCGAACTTTAGCACGCCTTCAATTTGTTTTTAAATCACTGCCTTCAAAAACAGACTTCACCATCAGCCAAAAAAAAAAAAATAATAATAATTTAGGATTAAATGGATTACATTTTAGGGTGCATTTTTTTTCTAAATCGCATTATAAGATGGGATGCTCGGGGGCTTTTTAATTGTATATGCAAAACAAAGAGGGTGTTGTATTTGCAGTATTGATGTGGTTCTGGGAAAACTTCCTTTGGTTTTAGGGGGGTGGCAGCCAGGAGTGAAAGTTCACACAGTCTGGAAACAGAAGTGCAGTGTTTCGTGACTTTTCCACGACCCTGAAGTCAACACAAGCAGTAGCCTAAATGTGGGAAAGAAAGAAAGAAAGAAAGAAACACCAACGCTTTAAAGAGTAGGCTATGACTCATCCTTTGTTACTTTAAAAGAGTAAGAATTATTCACGCAATCCAGGTCTGTGTTTCTCCATCATCGACTATTTAGCCAATTTGCATTAAAACTGCGAGGAACAGGCCAATCTTTATAATGCTAAGTATTATTATGCAAATAAGTCGGCCTTTTAAAGATAACGTCCAGATAACCATTTTCTGAACGTCCTCCATTAGCAATCCAACATTTGCTAAAATACCACTGAATCAATGTGTCATGTTTATCTTAAACCCTGCTATATAAACCAGTCTTCTGTTCACACTTGATGCCATTGTTATGCCAAAGCAGGACAGAAAAGCCTCTGAATGAGTGAGGCAGGTGCACTATTTTGCACACAGCCTCATGAATAGCCGCTTTCCCATTAAGCATGCACGGCTCTGAAGCGCGCATAAATAATAGCTGGCAGTGCTGCTAAAAAAGCGCACCTTGGGGCCTCCCCCCCCCCCCCTCTCTCTCTCTCTGTCCTCTCTCTCTCTCCTCCGGCTCTCTCTCTCTGTCCTCTCTCTCTCTCCTCCGGCTCTCTCTTTCTTCCCCCTTTTTTTTTTTTTGCCTCTCTCACGGGAATTCACGCTGCTATTGTTTTGGTTTCTTGCATGGTCGCAGAATTAAGACTACAGAACTCATTTATCGCGGAATAGACATTCTTTTCTTGTTTTAGAGATTTTTTTTTTTTTTAAATGTTGTGGTATTTTATAGATATGTGACTGCTCTGTTTTTTTTTTTTTTCCCATGTCCCGTCTGTCCCGCATTTGTAATCCTGCGCCTCGCTGAACGAATCCGCTGGACCCGTGCCGTCCTATTGAGACGCAAGAGGCATAGACACAAGCCTGCATCAGAGCACAACGCCACCAGCTTCCAAAATCCAAAACGAGACACTGACATATTAAGAATTTTTTTGCCGGAGGATCAGGCCGAGAAGTTGCATGTGCCGGAGTGTTGGTATTCTCGAGCGGGACAGCAGGTATGGGATACTCGGGCAGAGGATGTACGCTCCTGGTTTGGGTCGCTGCTGTCAGCCTGGTTCTGGCAGACGGGAGGAGAGTGAGGCAGCCCAGATGCCCCGTTGGATGTACCTGCACCAAAGATAACGCCCTGTGTGAGAACGTCCGATCTGTGCCTCACACTTTCCCATCGGATGTCGTTTCACTGTAAGTAGTTCTGCAGCCCACCAGACTCCCAATGGGGAATTACTTAACGCTGTTTTGTCTGAAAAGCTTTGAGTAAATACTCCATGTCCCAGTGTATCCAGGTGTCATCTTTGTTATTTGATCTTTTGTGTATATTTAGATCTTTTGTCAAGTCTGGATTTAATGAAATCACAGGAGGAAGCTTTGTTCACACGCCTGCCCTGCAACTACTGTGAGTATCTATCTATTTATCTATCTATCTATCTATATATCTATCTATCTATATAGATGCTCAGTGTTCAAACAATGAAGCACCCCCCCCCCCCACACACACACACACACACACACACACACACACACACACACACACACACACACACACACACACACACACACACACACACACACACACACACACACACACACACCCCACCCCCCAGCAGACTTCTTTACCTAAAGTCTGATATGCAGATTTAAAGGGGTATTCTCTGTAATGGTGTCAGGATTATGCAATACACCACATGGCTACAGGACAATAACAGCAGAGGGTGTGTAGAAGCTGTGTGTGTGTGTGTGCATGTGCAGTCAAGATATGGAGAGGCAGAAACAAATAATGAAAATGTGCCCATTCCCCCCCCCCCCCCCCCCCAAAGAAAGCACCTAGAAACAACAGAAACATCCTGGTTTAAAAAGAAAGATTACATAACACATCTATTTTTAAGCATCTTGTAGGACTGGAGTCTATTAAGCGATTTCTTGCAGTGAGGTAACTATTAACTGGGCTCTCTTTTGTTTTCCTGGTTTAAATCAGTTTGAATGTTCATGGAGGCCCGTGTGCAGAAGAATGGGGAATTTAAACAGTAAAGGGAACGGGTATAGCATCACCTTCTTGCTCTCATTATTTACTGCCAAGGTGACCTGGAGTATCTTAACCCCTATTAGAGTACACACTTAATCAATGCAGCTCCTCTGTGGCCAACAGAGAGGGTGTGCAGGGTCAGTGTCGCTTGATTGCTTGGCTAGAAAAAAAGCCTGATGGTTTTTATTTTAAACAAGATGTCCAGTGTGAAGACATAAAGGCATTTTTTGGAGCTCTAAAAAGGAGTACTTTTTTAACAGTAGATTAAGAAGGGATTTGACCGTCAAAAAGGATAAAAAAAATGTTCAAAATTTCATGTAAGTAAAACCCTACACGTTTGAACTGTAAGATTCCATCTATAGATACAGTGGTGTACACTTATCTTACAGAACGGGTTGACTCAGAAACATGTGGGAGGAAGAGGCATCCATTTCTCTCTTTCATTCAATTCATGGAAAACATGTAGGAGTTATCTGCCGCTTCTCTGTTTGATTCATTTCATTCATTCTCTAACCACACGCTGTGGGCAGAAATGCCGAATGAGTCTGTTGCTGTGTGTTACAGTAACTCTCACACCCAATCATTCGTTCTTATTTTCCTCGGTTTAACACTTATATATTATATGTAATAAATGGATGCATGTACCCCAATGTGATGGGAAAGACATTAATGTTCAACAAAACACCATTTTCAATAATGATACAAGAACAAC
This sequence comes from Labrus bergylta, assembly GCF_963930695.1. NCBI lineage: Eukaryota > Metazoa > Chordata > Actinopteri > Labriformes > Labridae > Labrus > Labrus bergylta. The sequence continues at coordinate 10,657,744 of NC_089215.1, read as the reverse complement.
AACCTGGGAGCTTTAATTCAATCCAGTGTTCTGTATCTTTAAATTAATCAAATGTTCGACTGGTTTGTTTTTTTTCACAGACTTTTCACAGCAAACTCCTTTGACCTGATCGATGAGGATGCTTTCTTGGGTTTACCTCATCTTGAATATCTGTAAGTAATGTGTTCATTCCTTTATGAAAGCCTGGTACATTCCAGGACGCTGTACATCCCAGCAATTAGCACATTGTCTGTATTGTGCTAACAGGAACTGATGAAACACAACATTACAATCAACATCAATGACACCTTTTCAAACTTTTACTACAGTTTTAGTTTTCCTAAATGTCTGGTAGTTTATCCTTTCTAATGTTATGTTCTGTTTTAGTTGTCCAGCATTGCATTCTGAAACAATGAGTCCATTATTGGAGTACCGTACTAACAGAAAATAAGCAAAATTGGCATGCAAGTCCCTACACACTCAAGTTTCAACCACACATGTGCTTACAGTTATGTTGCCTGATTAGAGAGGACAACCTACATCTTTATGATTCTAATGAGTTTATAACGTTTGCTGATGTTGGGTCATGACAGAGCTTAGCTGCTTCCCAACCCCCCCCCCCCCCCCCCCCCCCCCAAAAAAAAAAAAAAAAAAAAAAAACGAGCAGAAGCACGGTTTGTTCAGGCCCTAGGGTATGCTACATATTATAATTTTTTGGGGCTTTGAAGGTATTACATTATACAACTCTATAACTGGAGAGAACCTGCAGAAAGTTAGGATATGATTCCCATTATCAGTGTCAAAATGTATCGTATATTTGCATGTGATTGTTAACCTTTTTTTTAATCCACAGATTTATTGAAAACAACATAATTTCATCGATATCCCCTTTTGCTTTTCGAGGCCTGAAAGCTCTGATACATCTGTAAGTATCTTCCTTGTATTCCTTTCTATTTTTCAAATTCTTGGTATACTTGTTTTTTCCCCCTTTTTTAGAATCAATGATCTGCACAGCCATATTTCACATTCTCCTTTCTCTGTGGTAATGGGATATTAGTATTCACGTTGTATTAACATAAAACCTGAGCATCAATTCCACTTTTTCTACTCTGTATCACTTCGTCAGTGTCTGAAATGCAAAGGTAGGCAAATTGCCGCTGACAGTGGTGATGAACAAGGTTACTGTTTGTAGCAGTCAGCTGGATCAGGTTGCTGAGGCCTGATCTGAATGTTAGTGACTCAGTGAACCAGCAGAGCACATTTTGACTTTAAAAAAAAAGGTGAAATTGTTCAGTGTCTGTGATTGTCATAAAGAATTGTTTAGCTTTTTTCAGTTAATGTCAGTTATGAGCAGTAATGTTATATTTGAGAAATGTATGATGTCTGTTGTGTGACTGATAAATAATGCATAGTTTGACATGTATTTGTATTTAGAGTTTTAGTATGAAGAAAAGACGTCATTAATTAGTGTTACTCATTAAGAGTAATAAAAGTAGCAAATTCCCGATGAAGAAAAAAGATAACCAACAATGTTTTTGTAAACACTCAAAGCTTTTCAAATCTAAAGATAGGTGAGAACGTGAGTGACTGTAGGTCAAGACTAAATATAACTGTACTGAAACTCTAAACCTTGTGACCTGTACTCTGTCCCCTATTCTCTGACGGGTTGTTCCAAGCCCGTTTAGAGTTTATGCAGTAAAGTCGAATGCTGGCATACTTTTGCTCAGCATCACAAATGTTTGAACTCTCACCAATCATATTTTACATTGATGAAACACAGTTTTTTTTATTCCTTAGGAATTGCTTTTATTCTTGCTGATCCATCTGTCAACACAACACATGAAAACCGAAGAGTTATTTTTCAGTTTGATTGTTATCTGGTTAATCATAGCTGAGCTGCACCTTTGCTGTAAGTAGGAAGAAAATGTTATAATGGCATACTTGTAAAAAGACCAGCCAATAATGAGTGTTTTGACTCCATTATAAAGGATAAAGTGGTAAAACATAGTGAAGTGAAACATGGAAAAGTAAATTACCATTTACGATAAATCTATCATTAGAAAGCATGTTTTGAACGTGCCACATATACTAGTTTCATTATTTATAAGCACAACCAGGGGTCATACAATCCTACTTCATGTACATCATGATTAGAAAGTGCACCTTTTCACAAAATCTTAGAAAAATGGCCTCTCTCTTCAAAGAAAACAGACTCTTGGATAAATAAAGCAGAATTCAAATAGTGCTGACATTCCTCACATCTCTTTTGGAGTTTATTCTCTTAAAGTTCTACCTAACAAGGCCAGCTTTGGTGGGTTCATTTAAACTTTCCTTTTACAATGTCATCCACATGGCAGTCTTAAAGAGGAGGTTTGTGTGTTGGATAAAACTGGCTTTTCATAAATGGCATTCTTTCCCTGTATGAAATGTAATTGCCCTTCTTTCATTTCTGTTTCTATTTCACACTGGAGCCAGTTGTCTCATTATTGTTATCAGAAAAGCACAGGGCAGACTTAAATTTTGGTATTTTGTTCACTTTTCTCCTTCTGAAGACAAGCTGGCAAACAGAAGAATTGAAAAGCCACTATAATGACTAGACAGACAGTGTCCCGACCCAAAGTCAATTATATGCAGAGAGGCAGTCTAATTCAATCACTTTGTGTATGATTTCCTCTCTGTGCTGATTAGGAGTCTGGCTTACAACAACCTTGAGACGCTGCCCAAAGATGTCTTCAAGGGCATGGATGCTTTGACCAAAGTGTGAGTATAGTTTGTCTCATGTCTGGCTGAAACATCTAACAACCATTTAGTTGATCAGTTTCCTCTGCAGACATATTTGTGGATTTATGTAAGGTTATTTTTTATAGATAAACTACTATTTGAAGTAGAAAACGTTGTATCAAATGAAATGCCACACTTTATGGTACTACAGAGACTTTCATTGGGGAGGGGTTAGGAGGCATCTCTGTCTTTCTTTTTCTTTCCTAAAACTGTGATTAAATATATGAATAATTTTATAAGCGCATGGTGATTAAAAGGAAGGATGAGGGACATCAGATAAAGGAAATAAAAGAGGAAAAATGCGGAGATAAAAAGTATGAAAAGTTAGGGGAAAAAACAAGATTTTACAAGAAGCTATGTCCTGAAATGAAGACGGGGATAATAAGTGCGAGAATGTCTGAGTAAAATAGTGAATTACAGAGAAAATAAATAGATTCTGGCTTTAGACTGCAACAATCAGGCAGAATAATGCAGGCTACAGTGATTCTGTACACACAACCAAGGTCGACAGCAATTCAGACTGGGAGTAGGCGACAAGCACAGACTACTTAGGGGACAGGACACTTGTTGTGGCTTTTCTGGCTTCAACCCAAAGTGCAGCCAAAGGACAGGAGAGACAGATAATAGAACAGGAAGCAGACACAGAACAGGAAACAAAAAGCTTAAGACTCATGTTAGATATTAGTGTAATGATGTCTGAGCAAATGCATTGATCATGCACATAGGGATCTACGAGGCAATAACCTCATATGCGACTGCAAGCTGAAGTGGTTGGTGGAATGGATGCATAACACTAATGCCACCCTGGACCAGATCCACTGCAGCGGCCCACCCATCCACCAGGGGAAGCTGCTCAATGATCTGCTGCCACACTCTTTTGACTGCATCACATCAGGTATTTTCTTTCTGAGTCATAGAAGCATAATAGAAGATACAAAAGCTAAATCTATGAAATCTAATAAAGAAAGGGCTGCTTAAAGGTTATATTCCCATCTTTCTCACAGAAGACGTATCAATATAAAATCATTATTTAAGGATAAGTCAAAATTGACTATGATGTCATCTTTTTTCAGAGTTCGCCTCCTATCAGTCCCTGAAGTTTGAGTCCATTTCGGTGGAGGCCTTCACCTTCGGTATGGATCAGTTTGTTGTGTTTGCTCAACCGTTTGCTGGGACGTGCAGCTTCCTGGAATGGGATCATGTTGAGATGACCTTTAGAACCTATGACACCATTGAAAGTGAGTTCATGAAAAAGTAAGCAGCAGCTTTGTTGTTGTTGTGGAGAAGGCCGGCATAAATATGTTCCTCCTGAAATGCCACTGTGGAATTATTAATAGGGGCATGAATGAATGAACTGTATTGTGTCAGATGTGGTGAGGTGCTCTTTATGGTATACAAAAAGAAAGCTGGAAGACTATATCCAGACAAGTCTTTAGCACAACACAAGTTGTATTACTAGCTAAGACAAAAAGTAGTTTGAAAATGACAAATGTATTCTTAATTTCAGTTACTTAATTTTTAGATGTCAATGTGTCATTGAAAGAAAGTCTGTTATCCAAACAATACCAACACTATGACGTGTTTTCAATACAGCCCCCAATTCAAAGTGCTGATATTTATACTACCTAATTGTTGTGATGAGTCATACATTTGGTGACCTTAGTATTATAGACCACTTAAATAAACTGTTGAAAAGCTATCTGTAATTATTGAAAAGTGCACCTAAGTATATAACTATGTTGTCTGCATAAAGGTGTATTTTCCTAGTTTGAAAGTCCTTCCCAATGTTGTCTATTAAAAAATACATATTGATAATGATTGACTAACCCATGTTTATAACATGTCCTTGATTTTTTGCCTTCTCTTCTATCATGCAGGCACCTCCACTGTGGTCTGTAAGCCCATGGTGATTGACAACCACCTCTTTGTCATAGTGGCTCAGTTGTTTGGAGGCTCGCACATCTACAAACGCGACATCTCTGCCAACAAGTTCATCAAGATCCAGGACATTGACATCCTCAAGATTCGCAAACCCAACGACATTGAGACGTTCATAATCGATGGAGAGTCTTTCTTTGTCATTGCAGACAGCTCTAAGGTTGGCAAATCTTGCTTTACCAAAACTCAAAAGCATTGAATCAAAACATTCACACCAACATTTTTTATTATTGTCTGATTACAAGGATTGAACATGTCTTCAAATTGCTTATGATGACCAAACCGCACTCCTTTATCAGCGTACAATAGTCTATATTTCCTTGTAAGGCTACATTACAACACCATCTTTTCTAACTATATAATTGAACCACATAATGGATTATACAGTAGTTAGCTTGTGATGCTAAATTTGAGGCAGCTTGGCTATCAGCCAGCAAAGCAGAGTGAAACTGATTTTAAACAAGAAACTGCTTGTTTTTAATGACTGCGTCCACTTGATTTGGCAAAAGGAGAGCTTTGCGAATTTGTCTGTAAAAATAAATAATGGCCAGCACGACACGTAGATAAGAACAAGCTGCAGACCTAAATAAGCAAGCATCAGCTCGGCCCTGCAAAAAGAGCTTCAGAGAAATAAACAAAAAGCTTAAAAAAGGATTAATCTTAGCAGGATCTATTTGTTTTGTAGAGGAAGATGCCACTGCAGATCGTTCTATTCTTGCTGTTGCTCCTGCTCTGTAGAAGAACCTAAATACAGAGATGCAACTGACAATCTGCAGGTCAACAGCCCAAATCATTATCTCATAGGAGCAGCCCGACTGATCTCTTTATGTGGCGCATGTGTTTCTGTTATTGTATCCAGCCACTGTATACACACTGCTCCTCTAAACCACTCCTCCCACCATGTTAGCATTTTCTTCCCTCTGGTGTCTTTCTCTGCAGCATGTCAGTTTACAGCTGCTGATTACCCTGGCACTGCTAAATGTTCACATATGCTCTAACATATGCTCAGGGACACTCAGGCAAACATACAAGCACGCACACACTTGTACTAAATTTGCAATTTATTGGTCAATTACTTGTCAAATGTAATTCTTCTTCAGACTTTTTAGATCTTATTTATCAGTTGGTTGCAGTAAGACTTTATGTGCTTCCTCCTCTCATAGGCCGGCTCAACAACAGTGTACAAATGGAACGGTAACGGCTTCTACTCCCAGCAATCCCTCCACCCGTGGTACCGCGACACAGATGTAGAATATTTGGAGATCTCCAACAAAGCCCACCTGATCTTGTCCAGCAGCTCCCAGAGGCCTGTAGTCTACCAATGGAACAGGAGCCAGAAACAGTTTGATCCCAGGACGGACATACCCGACATGGAGGATGTCTTCGCCGTCAAACACTTCCAGGTCAAAGGTTAGGGCTGCAGCTGTACACACATTTTATATTTAAGACATTTCAGTATCAGATGTTTCGAAGAATTTGTCCCTGACATAGCATACAGTACATTTGCTGAAGACGAAGACCATTATTCATTGTTTGATGCAAAAATTCTTGGGTGTGCAGTTTGATTAACAGTGGACTTTGATCCATGGCCAAACATTCAGTTAATTTAATAAAAGGATTTATGACTCACGCTCTTTAACTTGCAGTTAATTTATTACACTTAAGCTCCTCGTTGCTCTGCATTTCAGAGGCATTTACTTTGAAGGTGGTAAGAGTAATTGTCACCGTTCACTGCCAAATAAACCTGCACATATTTTATTACTGTCAAATGTTCTTACCATTTTTTTCTTTCAAAACAGAAAGCTTATCTATTATGGAGCATTTTTGAAGTAGCAATTCATAACAAGATGTGAATTATTTTGGAGTTATGTAAACTGTTTTTTTTCCCCCCAGCTTTTCCTATTTAGATTCAGATTGAAGTAGCTGAATGTGAGAGCTAAACAGTCTCTTGAATCTTTTCAAAGGTGAGCTGTTTATATGCCTGACAAGATTCATCGGGGACTCCAAGGTGATGCGCTGGGACGGCGCCATGTTCAAAGAGGTCCAGACATTTCCTTCCCGCGGCTCCATGGTGTTCCAGCCTGTCTCCATCGGCAACTGGCAGTACGCCATCTTGGGTAGCGATTATTCACTGACGCAGGTCTACCAATGGGACAGCAAGAGGAGCCAGTTTGTCCCATCCCAGGAGCTGAATATCCAGGCGCCTCGGGCATTTTCTATGGTTTCCATTGACGACCGAGTGTTCCTGCTTGCGTCCAGCTTCAAGGGAAAAACTCAAATATACGAGCATCTCATGATTGATTTGAGTAATTAAACCCCTTATCAATTTGTAGGGATGGGTTAACGTTGCCATTCAAAAAAAAAAATTTTCTGTGATTTTGAATTGAACTCCAAAGTCACATTAGAAATGCACCAGCAATTCCCAACTAACTTTAAAATAAGGATGTTTCAAGGAAAAGGTATCATGAATACAATCTATACCCTTATTGGTTGGAATTCTTACATTGGTTATCATCATTGGGATTATTTTGTTGCCTTTGACTATTTTCACGCTACTGAATATATGTCCAACTACTTTATTTTGATAAATTTCTTTAATTTCATCTTTATTCTTTAAGATATGGGGGATTATTCTGCATTTGATAAACCCAATTCCACTCAGAGTGCGAACTGACTATCTTTAAGGACAACAAGCTATGAAACGTGTATTCACCCTGCAGGTGCCCTTGCAGTTACAACACATACTGTATATATCTCAGTACAGTGTTTTTATTTCTACTGTATAGTAATGATTCCATTTTGACTTTGGTAGTGGTAATAGGAACATTATAGTGTAGGAAAATAGGGTGAAAAATACTTCTGAATATAATAGGGCAAACTAACTGGATAGACTCTAGAAAAAAAAGTCCTGCAAGTCTTCTCTGATTTTAATAAGCACCTCAGGAAATTTGACTTCAGAGTGACATGCCATTGCAAGAGATAAGGATGGAATGGAACCATGGAACATGTGTAAAACTAATGGGATGGTCAATGAAGGAACGTCTTACTTTGTATTTATTATAGGGACCAAATTTGAACATTTACGCATTTTTGTCCCAGGTATCAAATCGGGCCAATTGTTTTGATACCTTAATCACGAACCACCTTACAAATGTCTTTTTAAATTAAAATACAATCAAACTTATGTGATATCAAAACAGCAGCAGTGCTGTGTGAACTTCAAACCAGGAGAGACAGAGCTACTTCTGGAGAATGATGTCCTCCTAAAGGGCACTTTGGCAGCAGTTTCACCTGTGTTCCATCAGTTATTATGATTACTTTTTCATTTCTTGAAAATGATGATCCTAGTGTATAAATTTAAGAAACAAAACACAAAAAGTTACACAAGAAAACGCCTCTATCCTTTCTACTCTATGGCCCATCGGTTGAGCAAGACTGCATGCATGACACTGACTCCACCAGTGTTGAATCCTGATGAAAGACCAGCTAGAAGCGTCCCACTGTGTCACCTTTTTCACTGCACTCTTGCCCCTTTTCTCCCTCATTGACAAAACCATTGTTGTCTTCACTCCACAACTAAAAAGCCAACCACTGTGCAGCACCTAGCATCTGTGCTTTTACACACACACACACACACACACTCCTCTTACTCTGACACAAAAGAGACACAGTTCTGATAACAACTAACACCTTCACTGACAACAATTTGCCAAATATAATGTTTACGTTTTTATGACACTGTGTAAAGTAATTTATATATCGCTTTTGTATGTAGATGGGACCACACTTGGTGTTTTATGTTTTGAAGACATAACGCTGTGTAGGTACAACAAAGACAATTAGAGATCACCTCTTTTGGGGTCGTAACATGCTACTATGGTTAATTAGTTTATGCTAACTTGTGTCAGTGTATTATAGTTAGGTAGTGATAGAGGTTTTTAGCTGTTTCTTTGTCATATTGGTAATTGTATTTTATGTACATTAATAAAATACTAAAATGCAACATCATATAGTTCCATTGTTGTTTCTGTTAAATTGGTGGTGACATTTTATTTTTAATACCATAAGGAAATAATCAAGATTTGTGTTGGAGATAGTTTTTAAAATGCAATTGTTTTTCTTGGCTTCATAAACTTTTTCTGTGCGAGTCATTATAAAAAGAAGACCGTATTTAAAGCTCAGTGCAGTAAGTGCATTTGGCGTATTGCTGGCATCCCACTTGTGCGGTTAGAAGTAGGCCAAGAATGAAAAATGAAATAGTAGAAAGTGAATTAATATGAGCCTAAAATCCAACAGTAAGAGCAAAAGAATAATTGCCTCCAGGAAATAATTTCACAAACAAATTCCAATATCATTCAGGCTATATTAAATGTATCCAAAACCATTATGGTCCATTAGTTTTTTTGCTTTTACAGACTTATATATTCATTTTTAATGGTTCAAATCCCCACTGCCTCCCCTCGAAATGGGCGTCGTGTTTTAACTATCCAGCAGGGTTAGTTTGGGATCAGTTCTGCCCCCCTGTGGGTGAAGTAACTACCGCATGGGGGGATTGTAATTCCGCTACCAAGGATAGACATTAACCTTGTCTTTTCTCAGTCACCCAGGGCACCAAAGAAGGCGGACTGTACTCTGTCCAAGGCATGCTGTCGCTCCGCCGTCACATCTTACTATGGGCGACTGTAACAACTGTACACACGAGCGGGCTTTAACCGTAGAGGACGACATTACTGTAGTGTTTCACAAAGTTGACAACCATGGCAGAAACGGCGGCGGCGACGACGACGACCACGGCGAGAGCGGCGATGACGAACGCACAACGGAGACGATTCACCTGCGAAGTAACTGTCGCGGTTACGACGACGATGATGCTGCTGCTGCTGAGGAGGAGAAGGAGGAGGAAGAAGAAGAGAGGGGAAGTGAAAATTCACAGGAAGGCAGCAAGAAGAAGAAACGATTATGCCCACCGGCTTTTTGCGTCAGAAACGAGCCCGCACCCCGAGAAGAAAGCGCACGTGAAGGTATAGGCTCGCACGCGCTTGTTTTCTTTAATTGCGTAATCAAACTGTGGACTAAAGTGTGGTAGTGGACTGTGACGAGAGGACAATTAGATATAACATGAGGTAATATTTACAATCTACGGTGCACCCAGAGAGCTTACTTCCTGCGTAGCTTTCACGTTATCTAACTGTGAAACGTCATTTATCACTAGAGCTGATATCACGTGTGTGCTATTAGCCTATTGCCAGTTTTATAGTCGAAGGAAATCCCAGTTAAAGGAACTTTACACCGAAGCTGGGGGCCTTTGGGTTATTTTCCCCTTTCAGAATAAAATCTTTGAGTATCTTTAAATATATACTTAATGTCTCACTATGATGAACTTTTCCCCCTTAACATTGTTTTGTATGCCTAATTGTAGCCTAGATATCAACAACACGGTTTTCTAACGAGCCTAAGTCTGTAGTCCAGGGGTGTCCAAAGTGCGACCCGAGGGCCATTTGCGGCCCTTGAGGGGATTTTTTGCGGTCCGTGACTTCGACGCCTCGTTTAAGATTGGCACATTTTCTTATTTTTCTATTTCATGTTAGCAAGGGCTGAGCAATATTCCTAAAATATGTTCATGACTATTTTGGCCCGCAAGAAAAAAAGTTTGGACACCACTGTAGCCCATAAAGATAAACTGCTGTAAGACAGCTTAACATTTGCATCACCCTTAAAGAGGATGGATGACTGTGCACTTTTAACTCACAGCCAAGGGCCACCTCAAAGTAGCATTTTTTGTAATTCTCAATCTTTTAAATTCAATCTAAACTTGTCCACTATAGCTTTAATGGTAATCTGTTTATATTTGCCCAACAACCCAGTTCAAGTAGCAGTTGCACAATAGCAAAAAAAAAAGTATTTATCCTTGGCTGTAACTGTTTTAGAAAAATAAGATGTTGTGGATTTGTTTTATTGTTAGTTTTTAATACCAGAGGCTTATAATAGAGATATTTTGTAGGGCACTGCTTAATAATGTTTGTACCTGGTGAAAAAAGGACCTGACCAACAGAGCTTGTGAAGAAGACAGACTGAAAACTGCAGTAGCCTATAGAGTAGAAATATTTCTTGTCACTCTTAAATGAATACTTTGATGCTGTTCAAGGATACTAACCCAAAACATACTTCTAATTTTAGTTGTCCAATAAAATGTGTGTTATATTAATACAGTAATATACAATCAAAATATAATCATCCTTTCTCCTAGGTCTTACATTTAAAGTAAGAATATAATAAAACACTAGAGGCAGAACTGAAATCTGAAAGTGTTCCTGCATTAAGAAAAAAACATAAAGGTAAGGTAAGGTCTTGTGCTTGGTGCAAGGCAAGGAAAACACATACTGTATGATAAAAAGGAAACCTCACATTGTGTACTATTACATAAGACAGACACCTGTGTGACCTCAGGTTGAAATCTAATCTACACAAATATATCAGTTTATTGCTCCACAGGCAGGGTTTGCAAACAATACGCTGCTCTCTTTTGCAGATCTTTTGTTTGTATATTTTTCAACAGAATATCTATTTCGGCCACACAGAGTTCAATAACAGACTCTCAGCCTCGGTGTTTCACCCTGTAGTCACTGTGTCAACATAAGCGCTACAAGATAAGCAACATGTTAAGAAATGACAGCCTTCCTTTGACCCTAATCTGTGATTCTCTCCTCCTTTTTTGTTTGCACAGGCTCAGAGAAACAAAAGAGATGTCCAGGTATTGGTTTGTTCTACGCTTTCCTGTCCACAGTTTTTTTCTCCATCATTGCCCTGTTGGTGAAAACCATCCAGGGAGTCCACGCCGTAGAGATCAGTGCCATACGCTGCTTCTTCCAGATGATCTTTACTATGCCGTTACTCATCTACAGCAAGTAAGCATCATGAAGACACTCCCAACATTTAGGTTTACATCGTTTAACAGTCAAACTTTAATCCCTGGTACAAATGTGATATAAACCATACATGATATAATTAAGGCTATGGTAATACATACAGTAATAATAAACAATGATTTATATGTTATGATTGGATTAACTAAAAAAAACAAAGCAAAGATCTGCAGATCCCTGCTAGTTTTTCTGCATTTGTGTTTGTGCCTCGTCACTCAATTCATAGGCAGTTATTTTGGCTTAACACAGAGTCGCTGCTCAAACAAGTTAAAGTTGTCAAAATACTGTAAGAGACATGTATCATTCCCTTTTGTCTTGTTGATGGCAAACATATGATACTGATTAAGTGTCGGCTGTTGGGAAGGTTTTTCTAAAGCTTCCTGTCAACCTGTCAAGTGCAAAAAAAACTGCTGTTCCTCCTGTCCCACTCCTACAAGAGTGAGAGTCAGAAGTCCCCTTAAAACCCGTGATAAAATGACATCAGAAATTAATGTGTTTACAGCCTGGTAACAAAAATGGTTTTGGCCCGAATAGTACATTTCTTTTTGGCACATAACCGTATACAGTATACTCTATAACTTGTGTGTTAAGATTTTATGAAGGATAAGGCATTTAGATAATTAGAGGTTTGGCTGATCTGACTCCACACAGGGGAGGGGCCGTGTACGACGGGGAGTTCAACCAGAAGCCTTTTTGCTTTGAGGTGACAGTGCTTACCACTGCACCAAAGTGCGGCCACATATGAAGTTTTCATCTGATTTTTTTAATCCAAGGGCACTAAAACTAAAAGATTAGGGAATTATTAGAAATAAACTAAAATGGTATCAGAAAAAACCAGCACATATCAACAATAAAACACAAAAAGACATTCAAAAGTTGCACCCAGTGATAAAATTTGCCTATTACAAAAGTCACTGGATACGCTAATATCGGCTGATAGTATCGGCTGATAGTATCGGCTGGCCAATTAATCGGTTGGGCTCTATTGCAATAACTTGCTCACCCTCAGAAAACAACAACAACAAAAAAACACATACCAGATGTGCTAAGGGAAGGAAGATATGATAAAATATTGCATCTTATACCAATTGTACTCAGTGCATTTATTGCGCTAGCTTGCTTTGATTCACTTCATCTTTGGAGATTAAAAACTACAAACGCTTTGTTTTTTGAACAGCGAAAACAAATTGACTTAAGAACCAAAATTTTATCTCAAGAATCAAAATAAACCTAACTCTCAAAGACTTCCCCAGTTCTTCTATTCATTTGTTTACCTATTCGTCCATACACCCATATGTCCTTTACATTCCTCCTCCTTTTTTTTTTTTTTTTTTTCATCAATTCATCACCGCCTCTCCTTTCAGCCCCAACATCACTTTCATCAATCCGTCACTGTCATCTTCACATGACCTAGATCTACCCATCTGTCTCTCCAGCCGTCCGATCATTTGTCTTCCTCCAGCTCACTCATTGATGCCAAATATTTCGGAGGAATTCCGTGTATAACTTCCTCTATCACTGAGTCCAATCATCCATCCATCCTGTCTTTCATTCATCCATCATCCTCGTATCTCCTCTCCTCCAGGACAGGTTTCCTCGGTCCAAGGGATAAACGTATATATCTGGTGCTTCGGGGTTTCATTGGATCCAACGCCATGATCTTGCTCTACTATGCAGTTCAGCAGATGCCGCTTGCAGATGCCACGGTCATCATGTTCAGGTGAGAGTGGGGAAGAATGTAATTGGTTGTGGATTAGCAGACATTAGAGTATCATTACAAATATGTTCTGTCCTGCCTGATTTCTACAACTTTCACCTTTTTCTGTTAATCTCCCTCTTGTTCTCTTTCTTTCCTCTCCCTTATCTCTGTTTCTTCATTACTCTCAATTATCGCTCCCCCCTCATATCCCGGCAGTAATTCATTAAAGATCTGCTGGAAGGGATTTTAATAGAGCGAGATATCTAATATGAGACAAATCCGATGAGATTAAACCTGTTGGCCCTCAAATTCCCTCTATTTATTTTTTTTAAAACATCATACTGTTGAGGAAATTATTAAGACTTGACTCCATACAATAAAACTCAGTTGACTCAGATGGCTTACGTTGATGAAAGTTTATACATAAAAAGAGTATGTATAAAGGGGGCATGTTTCAACATCACACTTCTGTACTCGTTTCTTGCTCCATCACAACTGCAGAACTTTTCGAAAGGCATCGCAAATATCCTAAAAGACATTACCTTTATCAGGGTCGTGTCACATTGACCCACCTAGACTAATCTGTGACGTCAATAACACTGGAGCAGACAACAAGTCTACCAAACATCCTTGCAGAACAGTTGACACTCTCTAAGCTGTACTTGGTGTTCTAATAACAGCTGAACTCTGTCAGGACTGACTGACACTAGAGAACAGTGAATAAACCTAATGACATCTGTACATTATAATCTAAATAACTACAGAAATTCCACCACACATACCTCCATTCATACCTTGCTTTCCTTGTTCCCTTTCGTTTCAGTAATCCAGTCTTCACCTCCCTCCTGGCCTGGATCTTCCTAAAGGAGCGGTGTACAATCTGGGACTGTGTCTTCACTCTATTTACCCTGACCGGAGTCATCCTCATCGCTCGACCGCCATTTATTTTTGGCGAGGATCCAAATGGAATTGAAGGAAACTACAGTAACCACCTCAAGGGGACCATTGCTGCATTTGCAGGTGAAAAAGATTCCTCTGTTCTATTTCATGAAGCGCTCAAAAAGCAGTGAAGTTTTGTTGACCATAACTTAAGTAATACAGAAAAGAAGTATCATGTTGATGATTTATAGCTTAACACAATCTGGCAGTAAGTAAGTGTCATTATCATCCCTAACAAGTATACTTAGCTGTAGCTGCTTTGATTTATCAAATAACCCAGGCAAAAACTGAATGCTGTTTCTGCAGAGCTAAGAGCTTCTTCATGACCAACCATAAGAAGATCCTGTGAGTCACGGATTAACTGATTGGATTTTTGTGGTCAAAGGTCAAGGTCATCCCTGATCTCTTTGCATCTGTCTTATTCTTGTCAAAGCTCAGCACTCCGTACTCCTCTGTAGTAAAAACATAAGGAGAAGACAGCTTGTTCCTTACTATAAGTTATTCATTGAACTCATTCAGTCAATAATAAATGATAACTTCCATTTTCACTCAAAACCACCAATACCAACACGTATCTCAAAGACCTTGCTACAGGCAGCTTCTAGCGCCCCCAAGGGTCTCCGAATGAAATGACAAATGAAATGGGAGTTCTCACTTTGTTGTTTTTTTGCAGTGCAATTTAAAAACTTAACCGAACAACACTACAACTGATAGGACTCACTGGAGTGATCTCCCAGCCCATTAAACCCTTGTGTTCCCCGCAGACATTAAAAATGCTGAATGCAACTTTGCATGAAAAGAAGCGCAAAAGATTCTCACGCCCGGAAGCTCCTGTTGAAAAGATTTATTAACAAGTGACGTAGAAGTCTTAGGAAAAGCGCGTTGGCTCGGAACATTCTCCTCCACTTAGGGATGTGCGTGTCTTTTCTGATTTTTCATCAGCTACAGAGACCAAAGCAGGGCGGGCAACACAAGTGTCTTAATTGCGTTTTGCCATTGACGAGAGGGATCATTTTGATGCTGCCACTTAAGAGAAATATTTAAGAATAATTATTTTATAAAGGTGCACTTTGGAGTTTAGGTGGTGAAATTTGAAAGTTGGAGAAGTGAAAAAATTCTATGCTATATTTTCTTAACCAAATACACAAACTTTACTCAAAGACAAAATGGGTCCGTTGAACACTGTTTGGAGCTTAAAGCTAACAGGGGAGTTATGGTTTCACTCTTGCAGGCCCGTCACCATAACTTCTTGCGTCACATTTTATCTTCAATCAGTGTTCCAGGGACCAAGTTTTCCTCTGAGGACAGTTTGTGTATAGAGGAAATGAACATATACGACAAAATCTGTACACTTCTCCAACTTTCACTAAAACTACATAGTGCAACTTTAAGAATAAACTCAAACCAACAAGAATTTTAATTAACTCAATGAATTGAAGTGTCAGACGTCTTTCTTATTGATCAATCCTGTTTGTAATATTCTTCTCCTCTCTGTACTCAGTTTAATCTATTTATTTTTTGACATTTTATTTATAGGAGCTATTGGAGCTGCTTTTACATTTGTTGTCCTTCGAAAGATCGGGAAGAGCGTCCATTACTACCTCTCTGTCTGGTACTACGCTGTCATCGGCTTCATCGAGTGCGTCATCACCGTAACCATCCTTGGGGAGTGGAAGATCCCGTTCTGTGGCCGTGATCGCTGGATCCTGGTGCTGATCGCCGTCCTGGGTATCGCCGGACAGATCTTCCTCACAAAGGCCCTGCAGATCGAGAAGGCTGCACCCGTGGCCCTGATGAGGACTTTCGATGTGGTGCTGTCATTCATCTTCCAGTTTATCTTCTTCAACCGCGCACCGACCTGGTGGAGCCTTGGCGGGGCGCTGTGCGTAGTCGCGAGCACTAGTGGAGTAGCACTTAAGAAGTGGTTCAGCAACTCTCGGAAGAGCTGAGGCAACGTAGAGTACTTTGGTATTACTATTTATTCTTCATTTTCTATCTTGTGTTCTTGATTTCTTCTGTATTTTACTCGTTATTTACACACAGAACTGTGAGAAAGTTTCAGATCTTTAACAGAAGAAATATAGAAGAATCGTCAGGTAGATGTTATCAGCGAGGCTTTCAATTCGTAACTGAATTGTGTACCTCTATACAAATTGATTCCTGAGAATCAAGCTGTGTATTTTATTATTATGCTTTTTTTTTGTCCCTGTGGAAACATCTTTGAAGGAAATAAGAGGAAAACCTTGCAGAACTATATCCTGCTCTGTTGAGCCTGTGTACCTAAATAACCACCTATAAAACGGAGATTTCCCTTTATCTCTTCTATGAATGACATGCTTTTACAGCAAAAATGCTGCTGAAGAATTTCCCATTTGCTTTAACTTTAAATAACCAAAGAGAGAGGTTTTCTGCATTGGGACCAAGTATACTGTGTCAAACTGTAAATCTTAAACTACAGATTTCATTTTAGAGTGCTAACTTCTAGGCACTTTTAAAGAGGTCAGAAGCAAATATATATATATATATATATATATATATATATACATATATATTAACGGTGCTGACAATAGTAGCCACATTGTTTTTTGTGTCATTTAAAAAACTGGAGTCAACAAAAAGAAATGTTGAAGTTGAATATGAAGTTCCTAAATGAAGTTTTACTTGAAAACATGCTGTATGATTCTCTCAGGGATCTCTTGCCTAACTGCTTTAGAATTCAATTCAATTCAACTTTTTTGGTATATCACATTTCATACAAATGTAAACTCAATGTGCTCTACATGAGACACAAACAAACACATTTAAAAAAGGACCCTGCCCCAACAACACATACCTGTTTCTATTAGAGCGCACACACTATTTACTAACCGTACATATGTACACACACACACACACACACACACACACACACACACACACACACACACAACAATAAACTAGCAGCCAAAGGCAGGAGAGAAAAGCAATATTTTTAGACTGCTCCTCAAAGAAATAAAAGTTTCTATAGACCTCAGGTCAGCAGGCAGTTTGTTCCACAAATCGCCACCACGGTGACTAAATGCACCTCCGCCAGATTTAGTAAGAAGTTTATATAAAATAACTCATGTACATACCCAAATTGTAAAAATATTCATTTGATATAAACTGAATTTTGATGTCATTGTTCTTCTGCCATCCCTCCTGTCTTTTAAATTAAACATAATGAGCTTGTATACATTATGGCCAATCATTTCACATAATCCTGAAGTGCCTTAAGTAGGGAACTTTCATTTCCAACTCCCCTTAGTTCTCAGTAACCAGCATCTCGCTCAGTTGCACATCTCAGGGGTGATGGTGCATATGAATATGAAGTAGGTTACGTTAAAGAAAAAACTCAAAGGAATGACTATAATTATCAAACATCAAACATCAAACATAAAGTCTTCTTTGTTTTTTATGAGGCACCTGCGACATGATACACCCCGTACCCCCCGCCAAGGCCACGCTGATATCTTCATCGCCTCGGGAGGCGTCAACTCTCTCATGTTGCCTAGCACTTCTTATCATCTCAGAGAAAAGTATCCTACAAGTGATTTTGGGAGTCTATAAATACCATGCTCAGAGGGTGGTGGGGGGGGGGTGTTGTTTGCACTTTGTCTTTGCTTGAGGGGAGAAAAGGCGTCAATGACCTGCCACTGTTATTCAACAAATGAACCTATCATCATACAAAAGCTGCACACAAAGAAAGCTTCAGGGATTGAAAGATGATAGCCCGCTCAATTAATGCAAGCACCCGAGGAAGAAAGACGAGTGGTGCAGCCTCATCAAAACTCTGCAGGATTTTGCAAAATGAACTCTGCAGCGCACAGATGAATAGTGATGTACCTGTCACACTTTGTGATCTAACTAGAAGGCTGAGATCGAGGTGTTAGCAGCAAAAAACAGTAGCATGGTTTTTGTGTTCGCGTCAGACGGGCATCTGTGATTCATGCATGAGTGGATCTGTGTTAACGGCTGTGTCTGATTGTCATGGTGGTGAAAACAGACATTTGGGCTTTGTGGATGAGTTAAACATTCAGCAAAAACAACAAAAAGAGAGACTAAATACGAGTCCTAAATAGCAAGCATTGTATAGAAGCCAAGAGTGGCCATGCTTGGCACAAGTATTTTCCTCTTTTTAATCACAGATCCGGAGTGTCATACAAGCATGGAAAGATGGCATCTTGAAAACTGTTCAAGGAGAAGATGTCAGAGAAGAAAGCCCAGATTATCAACACATAAAACTGTACTGAAACAAAGGTCTAAAGCACACTGTTCACGTGTGAAATCCCTGACAGTCATTAAAATGAAGGTTTAAACCATTTATTATCCCTAACTTTCGGGAACCTCGATAAATATCTTGCAGAAGAAAAAAGTTCTCCTTTGAAGTGATCCTCTTTTTTTCAGTGGAAAAAAAAAATGGCAACCAAGGTCACTCTTGGCTAGCATATTGTTGAAATACGTTTAGGCCAAAAGACATTGGATCTTGAGCTAAAAGCAATACTGTGTTTCACCCTTTAGGTACTATAAGGTAGCATGTCTACCTGTTTACTCTGCTGTAGTGTTATTACTCGTTGAAAACCCCCCCAAACATACCCTTGTTTCCACCCATGTTGCTTTCTAGCACAGCAGCCGGCTTGTTCTCTTCTGCTTTGTGTCTTGTAAAACTCGTGCAGTATTTTTTAACATTTACCATTGAGTTTCCTGCTGTCAAGACTGATGAAGTCTCATCACGGCTGTTGAAGAAATGTTTAGTTGGGTGCAATGTTGCTGAAAAAAAGAAAGGCAATTACTGCTGCGAGACTGAACAATTTAATATCCTGCGGTTTCTTCCCTTCTGTTCTTCACATGCCGCTGTTTCTGTTATTGATCCACCTGTTAAGAACTGTGTGGTTCCATCCTCAGACCCCTCCCCCCCCCCCGCCCCTCCAATTTGAGCTTTCTCTTTTATTAAGGGAAATCTATATCACCACAAACTGAACCCTGAGTTTGCACACACGTTTTTGTTTTATTTTACAGTCTCATGTGAAACCTTTTATTTACCACTCATTTTTGCTTGTATTCTTTATTTTTTGGATCATTTTAATCGTCTTTATGAAGGATACCTTAGACACTCTGAAGAACACCTTGATTGAAAATGGTCACAATGTGTGAGATATGAAAAGCAATGTTCCTTTCAGTGCTGGATAAGCTCTCTCTTATGAGAGTCTTTTTTTGTTGCAGTGGTTTAAACTGGTGCATTCATCACCAAACAAATGCTTAATATTTTACAAAAGCAGTATTTAATTTAAATTGGCATTTGGTTCTGCAGATTCTGATCACACCCACTGGATTTTAAAGGGTACAATAAATATGTAAAACACACCATGCAAGATTATGAATCTGAGAGATGTCAGATTTTGAAAATAGAAAACAATTGGCCTGATACATGTGATCCCTTTAGTGTAGAATTGATTTAAAGGCGCAGTGACTTTTTGCAACCATTGTTAAATAGTTCACGTCTTTGGAGGCTTATTTGATGTTCTCCTTGTTTGCTTTGCTTCGACATTTTTTTCTGATCAGAATTGTATTTAACGTAAGCACAATGTGATGTATTTCCTTCAGATTGTTAACATTTCTTTCAGGACCTCTAAGCCTTACAAACCTAATGAAGCTGTTATTTAGGGTTTTAAACTATGCTTAAATAGTATTTATTTGACTATTTCTGTACTGTATTACATCAGTATATTCTATAAGATGTATATATTTCTGCATAGTGATGAACTATATTTGGTATATTATGATTTGATAATAAATTCTATAAGAGTTTCTTGTCTTTCTTTGTCTGTGGCGCTACTTCAACAGTTTGTCATAACTGGGCTCAAGAGCTATGACTAATATGGGAAGTACACGATTTAATTCTTAAGTAATAATTATTATATAACTGCAAACATGGAGTGTGTCTGTCAGTAGAGTCAGTAGTGTGAATGTGGATGTTTGGGATGAGTCCAGGTGGAACGAGAGAAAGAGAGAGAGAGAGAGAGAGCCACACTGGGGGTTGGGCCCTGAGAGCACCAAACTCAGGTGCTGGGAATCTGGCTAGCTGATTCCTCTGAAGGAACAAGGGACACAGAACATTAGTAAAAGCCTAGGGTCTGTTGGGGGGGCCCCCCCAAAGCAGTTGCCTGCCTTGCCTGTTGACAAGCAGAGCCTCTGCGAGAAGCCTGACTATTAAAGGTATAGGGCAGCGACTGTCACAAGTTGTTTCCCCACTGTCTGTTTTATTTATTTTTTTATAAATCCTTGAGGAATCATTGTTTCTGTCTCACATGACTGAAACGTGTGGAACAAATCCCTGTGTAGAAGCATGTTTGTCCTCGGTCATGGGGTTACTCATGGTTCAATAGGTGACGATAGTACAAACAAGGCTCCATGTCCATAGAAGCACTGAGTCAGATAGCTGTTTAACACGAGTGCTCAGAATAGCACTTGGCTAAATGGGATTGAAACCATTGTTTGTTTGTGTGTGTGTGCATGCATGCATACAGGTTATTTGTCCTTTTGTTTATTTACCCTTTGTTTGTAAACAACACAGTATAAGAGGCATTGTACATCCGTGCAGAAAGGCTGCAGGTCATTGTGTTGCAATATCACCTATATCGTTCCAAACCAAAGGGCCTGTACCTTCCATGGAGGGCTTACTACATGCAGATAAACTTTACTTTGGATCAGGGCACGGCTGCTGGGTAATTCTTCAGCTGAGCAACTCAGCTCAATCAAGTGTGAAGAAGCTGAACGAGAACAAAGCAGTTCTTTGTAATAGAGCGGAACTTGAAGGTTGGGATATCTTGCACAAAAATGGAACACTTTCA
This sequence comes from Labrus bergylta, assembly GCF_963930695.1. Lineage (NCBI taxonomy): Eukaryota > Metazoa > Chordata > Actinopteri > Labriformes > Labridae > Labrus > Labrus bergylta. The sequence goes on along the minus strand of NC_089215.1, from coordinate 10,636,616 downwards.
GTTCTAAATTTTCCTTCTGATGTTTCAACTCCCAAAGAATTCAAATCCATTCTATATCTATACAGCATTATTATCTATACACACTATACTTTTATTGTTCAGGGTCATATTGTGCCAAGAAGAAACATTTACCAATAATAACAGTTTTATTGTTTACCTTGAGTATATTAAGTGACAGTATTATTGATTCTGTTGCTGTGATTGATTGTGTCATTACTATTTTTATTATTATTGTTGCATTGAAGACCAGATATCGATTGGTTTAGGAAATCTTAATGTCCTAAGAGGTGATTTGGTTTGCAACAGAAGTTCACACAGGCTAAACACATGATCAATACTACATTAAGACATAAATACATATAATTCATAACTCCTATCATAAATAATGATAAATGGTTAATGGACTTGAGCTAGTATAGTGCTTTTCTAGTCTTCTAGTGTTTTTACACAGCATGTCCCTTTAACACTAATTCACACACTGATGCCAGAAGTTTCTATGTAAAGTGACCATCAGGAGTAACTAATCTCATTTGAACACATTCATACGCCACCAACGAAGCAGCGGACGCCACTTGGGGTTAAGTGTCTTGCTGTAGCTGCAAGAGCTGGGGAATGAACCCCCCTCCTGTTAGGAGACGACCGACTCTACCGACTTAGCCACAGCCGCCCATACATACATATAATACATAATATATAACTAAATAGGATGGTGGCCAATTACTTATGCTGACTCCCTGTCAAGACTCACTGACTGGACACACTATGCCATTGATGAAAGTTAGTGCTGGTCAATAAGCATCTCATAAAAAGTGCAGTACAGACATAAAACTGCATGAGTATGAAAATGACTGTTAAAACCTGCACATACTGTAATACATGTTTACTGACAGCAGAGGGCACAATGCACAAAAAAATGAAGACTCGCTCTTCTTTCACCTGTAAAGTCACCTTTCCTGAAACTAGTTTTAAAAATAGCATGAAAAAAAGTAATAAAATAAAGGATAAGAAATATATATATTTATGAGAAAATATAGAATATGAGGACCAGATAGACGATTTAAATCACAAAAAAAGAAACAAACAAAAATGACTGATATACTCTATGGTCTCTGTTTAGTCACAGTTGACACACTTTTGTCACAGTCTAATTGTTCATTATCCATGGAGGTAAACACACCTGGTTTGATATGACTCACTGAAACACTGTGTGGCCTGAAATGCAACTTGTTTGAGTTTCTGCCAACAGACATGAATGCAACACATCTGCTTTAGCCTGTATTTATTACATTGCAACATGTGAGTGTAAGTTGTGATGTCTTTTTTTAAAAGGTACCTTTGGGCTATTTTATTGAAATGGCAGTAGAGAGAGAGAGAGAAACAGGAAATATTGGGAAGAGCGAGTGGGGCAAGACATGCAGATGATGTTTGTAGGTAAAAATGCTCGATAATACAGGAAAAAGCCAGCATCCCAGTCCCTGCTTTGAATCAGTAAACTGGGGATTCCCACAGGTTCTTCGAGCTCCTGGGTGGAGGAGAGTTGGAGGAATGAAAGGGTTGCACATTCCTCATGGATGGCATCAGACTTCCCATCAGAGGAGCGGGAGGGAATTGGAAAATCTATCCTTCATTTTCCAAGCTGAAATAAATGCATTTATAGGCTGTGAAGTGGAAAAGGGGACCTTTTTCAAGCACGTGCTTTTGCTGTCCCTGCCGGGGGCGGGGCAGAGGTGCGTTCAGGGTCAGAACGACTGGGACAGCCGCTACCTAGGCCTGATGTTATTATTATAGGCTAATACTCTCAGAATCAAATAAAAATGAAGTGAGCAAAGGAATTGTGAACTGTGAATTTATATGAATCCCAGGTGAACTCTGAAGTGAACTCCGTTGTGAATTGCTATAAAACATTAAGCAAGGGTCGGATTAAAAAACAACTATAATGCAGCCTATAGGACTCGCTGCATATGCCGGAGCGACTACGGTGCGAAATTGTAGCCAGACATTCCAATGTGGTGACACACACACACACACACACACACACACACACACACACACACACACACACATGCACACGAGAGAGAGAGAGAGAGAGCACGAACTCAGAGCCGCACTTATTGTCCTCCTGTCCAGAAGAGATGCTGCATTCAGGTACTGTTGAATTTCTGTTGCTGTGAGGCGGGAAACGATAATGCATGGATGAAAACCAGATTAAATACGTCCATGTTGCATGAGTAACATTCAATGTGTACATTGCATATCAACCGCATTACCTCCAAATTCACATTGGGAAAAAAAAAAAATCCCAAATTGGCGCTGCAGTTGAGCCCATGTAGTCTGCAAAAAACAAACAAAAAAACCCCCCAAAAACACACTTCTGTGTTTGACAACTCAATTGACAAAAAGAGACAGATTCTTGAGAACTTCGAGTCTTGATTTTGGGAATGGGGAGTATGGGAAGTACATTATTCCGAGGAGCACTTGAACGCACCAGAGAAGAGAGAGCGGGTTCCCACCGCAGCACGAGCTGCTGCCGCTGCTGCATCAACTGTCTCTCTCTGTCCGCGAGCTGCTGTGGAGCGAGACACTTTACGAAAACTTAAACAAAACAAGTGTTTAACTAGTCACTGTGCGCAGTTCTGACGGATGCTACCTTTGTTTCACAACACGAGTGGGTAAGTTTGTTTAATTTTCATCCCTAAGCTGTCACGTCAACACACCTTTACACGGGGGTTGTGTTGCACTAAGTCTCCTGGTCGGGACTGCGGTTTGTTTGTGAAGTTACCCAAACTGTCAACTGTTTGCTTTTCCACAAACCCCCCAAAGACAGGCCCACACAATCAACCGTAGAGATGTGTTATCGTTAATCCACTTGTTGTTATTGTTCCGTATTAGAAAGGACAAAGTATGGCAAACAAAAAAGTTTGTGCTTACTTACTTGCTGCGACCATAAAACCGAAAACCATCCCTGAAACTTGGAACAGAAAACGGGATTCCTACGAGTTTTGGGGGGGTATCATGGTTTGAAAAAGGGTTTGAAACTATTGCCAGCCTGCGTTTCCTGTCCTTGCTTAGAGCTCAGTATTTTTGCACCTAAGTCTGAAATCACGTGTGATTGTTTTGACTTCTTCATATTGAAATTGACCCCCTAAATCAACAAAACTGACTGGGATATATTGTTGGCCAATTTAGCTGTTTAGTCATTCACTTTCATATCGCTTGTGCACGAGCACTTGTTAGTTTTTAAGCGTGACAGGTCATGTTATTGTTTACATAAGCAGAGTCCCTAAGGCACCCCCCCCCCTGTGAGACCGTGTTACCTTTGACCCCCTTGTTTGTGACGTTCCAATGAATCCCTTATTATTGCTATAAATTGACTGATTAATCAGTTCAATTTCCCAATGTGTTTAAAATGAAAACACACGTCACATGAAGCTGATCAGGATCAGTAACTTGACACATGACGACTTGGAAGTTCAATACACAGGACATGACATAGGCCTACTATTTGATGGGTCAAGGTAAACAGGGAGATGTTTGCGGTGCAAAGTGAGAAGCTGGAGGGCTTACTTGCCTGTTAATCATTTTTTATATCCATTTTTTTGCTCAAAAATCATGAAACAAAGTGAGTCCATCCGTTAGAGAGAAGGTGTGGTGATGTTTTTGAGATAACTGACAAGGATGGGAGACTGGTTTAACTTGTTTTCAAATGTCCTGTTTATTTTTTTAATTCCTTGGCTCCCCTAATTTGTTCAGCTGTGGAACAAATTCAGACTTTGTCTTGATACCTAACAGTTTCTGCTGTTTCAGTGTGTTTACATGCAGCCACAGTCGACCTTTAATCCAAACATGTAATATGGAATTTATTGATTCTGCTGCTGTTTCCTATTGCCCCCGAGTGAAGTTGGGGTGAGCTGGTGCGATCATCGTGCATGTAATGAACATGCTTTGTATTCTTCTCTGCTTGCCAGCATGTTGTTTTCCATTTGTTCATTGATACTGTGGATACGTCCACGACGTGATATTGATATAAAGGCAAAAAACTGTGGCTTTCTAACGCCATCTCGGATTCTGCTCTCTAAAGAATCCCCTCCTCCTCAGGGAAAACGTTGCTCTGTGAGAGACAAGTGTGAATAAGCTACTCAGGAAGAATTCAGGGCTGTCATGAAATCTTCTAGCAATTCTCAGGAGTGAACGTGTCAAAACAGCTCAAGTGATTACTTATACAGCATAGGCAAGCAGAAAAAGGGTGGTGTGCCAAACCTTGTTAAATATTGTATTGACCATATGACATGCAGTTCGTAGAAACCGCCTCATTTGTGCATATTTGCTAAAGCTTCCAGTTTCTTTCTTTTCTTCCTTTTGCTGTTCTGCACGTTTCTGGGTTTTTCTCCATCCTCAGCCATTTTACAAGGTAACCTTAAGGTTATGATCTCGTAGTTATTCATTGGGCAGAATGCATTTGCCACATGTATCTGGGTTGCAATCTGACAGGTCTAATGTTTGCATGCAGAGTGTGAATGCATGGTGGTGTTTACAAAATGATGTTCCAATCATTGTGCCTCAGGCAGTCATTCGCCAAACATTTAACCTTTTCTTCATTTTGCAATAAAAAAAAAAAAAAAAAAAAAAAAGATTTACCCTGCAGCACTTTTTGCAATAATGAAATAATAATATCCATATGCATTTCATGGAAAAAAACAGAAAGAAGCAATTACTGTAGGTTCTCATAAACCAGAACCCGTGAAGCCGAGTTTTCTGGCTTTATAGAAAAAAAAAACATATTTTCCTTTAGCTCAAACTTGTCTCTGATATAAACTTAAATAAGCTGCTGAACAGGACAAACACTTGATAGGAAAATGTGTTTGTCCTGTGATTGCCATACGATCAAAATCGATAGTATGTCCTCGTTCAACGTGCTTAAAAAAACTGATTACACAAACAAGAGTGCCCTCTTCAGTTTGTTTGAGCTACAGGTGTTGTTAGTTATATGAAAAACCTTAAAGCGGTGGCGAAGAGTTGGCACTCATATCTGTCTGTGATGAAAGTTCAACACTGTCCCCTGCTTGACTCATCTTTCTCTCTCTTTGTTAATCAGTGCTTGCACGCATACAGACGCACACCATGCTCCCCATTCACACACTAATCCACCATGAAAATACAGCCACCCATTCTTGAGTCAGCCTCTCTCCCTCTGTAATGCTCGCACAAACATTTATACACACTCTCACACATAGAGCCCCTCTCTCCCTCTTTCTGTCTGTGCTGTTTCCACTGGAGTCTCTCTCCGCCCTGCCCTCTAATCAAAGCCATATGTTCTCCAGGTCCCTTGCATGAAAAGTCTGTTTGTAGGACTGTTTCAGCGTAACCAGCCTCTCACTTTATTGCTGGCAGGAGGAGACTGTTGAAAGTGAAAGCTGACCGATGAAGGATTGCAGGCTGTTGTTTCATCCTTTAAAAATTCTTCCTCCTTTTTCTTCTTTTTGATCTTTTTCTTTTTGGTGCACTTCATTATCATCTCCACTGTTATAACTTCATGGGGAAAGTAGTTGATTTGAAATAACTTACATCACTTGTATTGCCCTGTGACCTGTGTAGATGCTTCAGTATTTGGTGTCTGACAAAGTCTTCATGAATCAGAGATTATATGTCCTTAGCCTGGGTCCCTCCTTACAGATATTAATATATTTTTTTGTCATCTTTGGATGAATCAGTTTTCAGTCTAAATTATAAAAAAAAAAAAAAACAACAACATGTGAACCAGGAGGCCACATTGTCGCTACTCAGGCTTAATAACCTAACCAACTCTGCCAGTGTGGCCTCATTATGTGACCATGACTAATATCAACATAACCAGCACTCTTGTTATGTGGGGACCCGCCACAAACTGCCTTGTGTTGTGACTCATTATGGATCCCAACCCTAGAATGTAATACATCGCTCTTTTAATGAAGAATAATACAAGCTTTAAATTCTCTTAATAAGGCGGATGCCTCCCTTTGTGTCTGGTTAAAGATTGACCTTATATTCCATCCTGATTTCTCCACTGAACTGTGCAGATGGGCAGATGAAAGCAGTTTTCTTTCATTACTTCTTCTTCAACACTTGACCCATGATTCTCTGCCAAAACTAGACCCTCTCATTAGTGGTGAATAGCAGCTCTTTGAATTCACTCAGACTTGAGTTGGCCTGGATTGAAGGTACGCTTTGACAGTTCCTCTCAAGAAACGATAATTATTAATAGAAATAGAGTCATTAATTTATTGATAATTAATAGCTTACTTTTACCCTTTTAAGTCTGTTTTAGATGTCTGATTCTCGTGTAATTACAAACAAAAATGTACAGTCAATTTCATAATTCGTTTGAAAATAAGAGGTTTATTTTGATTAACTTGAATATAAATCAAGATTCAATGTGGCAGTGACTCATTAAATGCTGTAGCGGCTTGAATTGGGTGGGGATGAAACAGTTAACGTTCACCATATTGATCTGGGCTTACTCCAGTTTTCTCTGAGCTAGATTAAAATGCTGCTACTCCACTCCATTCAGACACAAATGCACAAATCCAAATAAAGACGTAACTGGAATACCGTGTGCTTGAATCAAAAATATTAACCTATTAAGTCCTTCAAAATATTTTTTTTAATCTCATTTCCCAGCTGTACCGATCCATCCATTTCATCCAGGTCTTTGCACCGCATTGGCAACATTTGTCAGTTTCTGCTCAACTGTGACCAGTTTAAGGAATGTGGTTCTATTGTAGTCATATGATGCTTCTTTTCTTCTTTGCCCCCCTGTGTTAAAGAGAGGGGGCTCCTTTGCATGAGGAGTGCATTTGTATGCAGCAGATTTAAAGGAAACTGAAGGATTTACTGTTACTGGTGGCAATATACTGTAATTTGATTGACTCACTAGAGTTTCTTGTGTAAAGGAAGTCTCTGTTGTGACTAATCTGATTGAAACCGGCGTATTCATTTTTCTTTGCAGTTGGATGACAGGTGGAGCAACACTCTTTCATGACATAGCATGTTGTTTTCCCCTACACAGCAGAAATGGGGATTCCTCCTCTCTGACCTCCTTATTCTGCTGCTGGAATACTAAAGAGCCAGCGCTGAACATAGTGTAAAGTATTTAGCTGAATATTTTGGCGGCTCAGGGGGATAAGTGGCAACTTAGTTTGAATCCAGCGCTGGTTTTACACTTTCTTTTTCTGTCCACTGACTGTAAAGTGTCAAAGTAAGCTTTATAATAATTATACATATGCAGGATAGAAGTCCTTGTCAGTACGGTTCTGCTTTCTGCCTCATTGATTTTTCTTTACTTGGGCCCCATGTGAGGTTGGTCCTAATCACATACCAGGCTGTGAGTCATCGTTGGGATGAGTTGTGAAATAATCCCTCATGAATGAACATTAGAAAAAGGCTATTATGTGAGCGTGGAGGCTCCCTGTTGAGGGGATAAGTGATCATTTAGGACAAGGGCTGAAAAACTGGTCTGTTCCTGTGACACAAACTCATGAACACAAATTGACCATCATTTTAATGAGAAAAAAAGGTTAGTATGGATGGATTCATTAGTGTTGAAATCCATTCTTTTAGAAGTAGTTGAATGTGTCAGCATATAAAATAAACAGTGGTGGTTTTAGACCTTTAATACTTCACCATGTTTTTTTTTTCTCCAAATACTTGGCTAAGGTGTGAACAATTTTTATACTTGGACATTCATTGAAATAAAGTGATATGGACGGTACTTTAGATTCCTCTTTTTTGCCCCAGGTTCCATTTAACTTCATTGTCTAGTATGGTTATCACCAAACCTTTGTAGCAAGGGATTGTGGCAATGCAGAGGACTGTCCTCCTTTAACAAAGGTTGTTAAAGGTGGTAATTATGTTTTTAAATGTGACAGTAAATCATATCTTTACTTCATGAATGTTAGATTCTAAGAACCTAAACTCACTAATACTTTACTGATGTTGGCCTGGCTCTAAAGGTTTCTGTGTTATTACTTGGTTCGACTGAGGAGTTCTGCTCAAAAATCAAATCTTTTTATATTTATGTGTCCTGCAGTTAAGAAATAACCTCTGAAGACAAATGAGGGAAAAACTGACACACACACACACACACACACACACACACACACACACACACACACACACACACACTCAAAGCAAAATATATACAGTCCTGTTGTTAGGCATCTGATTCTGATTATAGTTTCTTCAGGATCATCAGAAGTGCTGCTGAGATCATCCCCTTTAGCTTTCATCAACATGTGTTACACTTTACTGCAGCACCAGAGATGTTGGATCTGGTTGGAAAGAGTACCCAGCAGCAGCTTTAAATCAGAGTGGTCTGAGGACTGTCTGTGGTGCAGTTCGAAAAAGTTTTCTTTTGGTTTATATGCCCCGTTCGAAATGTTAATAACTTTAAAAAATGCTTGGTTTAAGTATATTGATTGATATAACATTTTGCTCATTCAGTTACCCTGGGTTGGTCTTAGATAATCGATAATGCATGAACAGTATTTAACTTGAATTACAATTGTAAGGGATGCTGTGCAATAATTTTGTTTACTGCAGATTAGCCTATTCTCTCTTTCTTCTGTCTTTATGCTGAGCCAATTTAGCTTTATAATTATGTTATTGTGTCAAAACATTGCGAAATGAGAGTGGTATCAACCTTATATTCTAACCTGCTGCAACAAAGCATGTTTTTTCACAAAGAAATCAGCGTATTGCGTAAATACTGCGGCGTAAACAGGATCGTGGAGGATGAGCTTTATTCAAAATAATTTGCGTGGCTGACCGGACTGACAGGCGGGTGTGGTGTAGCTGTTTGTCAGGAGACTTAAGACCTGCATCAGTTTCAGCTCTTCGTCTGTTGTGAGGTCGACTGAAAGTTAGGTCGAGACAGCATTTCCAGCATGGCGACAGCCATCGACGGGCTTCAAAAGCCCCCTTCAATAACCAATGGGGGACGTCACTCAGGCTTCGTCCATGTTACTTACAGTCTATGGATCTGATAAAGAGTAGGGTTATGCAGCAGATCAAATCTGGTGTTCTGATACATACAAAGAAAGCTGTCATGATTCAACAAACCATTATTTGGATATTGTAAGCAATGTAAGCAACATCTCAAATCTTATTCTTAACCCAACGTGACCAAAAGTATTTGGATGCTGAATTGCACAACTTGCAATTTTTGGTAATTAAAAAAAAAGAAAGAAAACTACCCAAAATGAAGTGTATTGTTGTTGCCGTGGCATCAAAACAAGTGTTAATTATGTTTTATACTACAATCGTATCGAGGTTTCGAATTCTGGTATCATGACAGCCCTAATCAGGACTGCTTCTGTGTTTTCCCTGACGTGTGGTTGAGATCCCCGCACCCGAGGCCGCGTGGCCCCTCGGTGCTGGCGGCTGATCGTCACTCAAAAAAACTCTCCCAGACTCCTGTTAACTAGGCGTGCGTTTTTTGTGTTTTATACTAGTTTTGGTTATGCTATCAACATGTGCTTCCTGTCTAAGTTCATGATCTTATATTGCTTTATAAAGCTCTTGGTTACACTAAAGCTTTGTTTCAACTATCAATTAAAATGGACAGGGTGTTTGATAATCCAAAAACCTAAAAAAAAAACAAAAAAAACAAAAAACAACCAAACAAGATTTCAGTGTGATGTTATTGTCTTACATCTCTTTGAATTTCTGTTATACAATCACAGAAATATTAACTCATTGCAAATATTTTTTCTCTGTTTTTCACTGCCAGTCGTGTGTTTACTGTTGTAACTGTCAGTCAGATGAGGTGAAGATCATCCCCCTTTCTGATGGCAGACTGACTGTGGAGGGCTCATGACAGTCTCTCCCTCTCTCCCTCCCTCTCTTCCGCCACTAGTTCTTTGCCGTCTCCTTGGTGTGTCAGGGCCTTAAATCACACACACACACACACACACACACAGGCAGACACCCAAACACACACTTTATTTCACTTTACCCCCCTAACTCTGTCATCAAGAGGCAAAGGAATGAGAACCTCTTCAAACTTTTTCCTATTTTCTTAAAATTATTGTGAATATTAGATTTTTCTGATATTTTCTAGTAAAAAAAGCCTGGTGTAGTGTGAGCCATGTTTTGGACAGTATTGTATATAATACAACAAGTGAAGTAGAAGCGATTAAAGGTTTTCTTGGTCAGTGCACTTGTCACACTGTGTGACCTGGTTTCTCAGTCTCTGGGTGTGTAAGTGCATGTGTGTGTATTTGTTCGTGTCTGTCTGCGTTTTTTGCCCAAGGCTGAGATTTAGCCTGAACAAGCCGTTTGCTTTCCCCTGCCAGGGTCACAGTTCAGCTGATAACAAGACTTACTTTGAACTGTGTTTGGCTTTTGATCATCATGGTTGTTTTTTGGTTTACCAGCTGCAAACGTTAATTTTTCCTTTTTGATATTAAGCAGTTTTCCTTTTGAAATGATTGCAAAGAAGGTATATAACGTTGTTGTGGCTTCTAATCAGCTTTTAGCATTGCCTACATTTTTAATCTACAAGAACTTAATACAAACATGCGGATAAACATTTACTGATCTTGTGTACCATGGCACTTATATGTTAAACTTCAACTTCACATTTTTAAATTAGCTTGACGGTTAGCACTACTGTGTTTCATACCTGCAGGCACATTGCTTCAGGAGTTAGAGCTAAAGTAGGGAACTCCTTGGCTTGGGCAACAAAAATGTTAAGCTAGGTCTGCCCTCATGACCCATAATTGGTCGGTTTCATTCCCTTACATATGTTATGTGTCAGTTTTTGACCTTAAGTAACACCAGACTTACCTTGACAGTTAATATCTGTGAAGTCACACATACTGATGATGAATAGACTTGTGTTGTTTTAATAGAATTGTAAGTTTATATAGTGTTTGTGCATGTTTTTATTGCACTACACTTTGATTTGCAAATTGCTCTCACAAATGAAAATGGCTGTTATGACTTGCCGTTGTGCTTTCTTGTAAAGGCATGTGCAAACAGGTTCACAGAAAGGGGGTGTATTTTTTAATTGATTTATTTTTTTTACTTTCAATTCAGAAATAATCCAAAACACTAAAGCAAAAACATTCCCCTTAATGACTCAATTCAAAGAGTTTACATGGATATGTTCAGTCAGTGTGAAACATTTAGCATGTTCTCTTCTGAAGTCTGGTTGGACCTGTTCGATAGCTGTGTCACATGCAGGTGAGAATGAGAGTCATAAACAAAGCACTCAAAAAATGTATTCAGACATGATTAATGGTATCTTGCTGATAAAATCATGGTTTTCTGAAAACCACCTTTATTTAAGAAGGTCAGTTTCTGAAACTTTTTTCAACAAACATTTACTATAAAGTTAAAAGTGTCCTTTAATTTATGTGAGATGTTGTTAAAAAAAAAAAAAAAAAAAAAGGTTGTTGCACAGAGCGGTCCTCCGTCAGTTATCACTGGGCTCCAGGGTCTGGACAAGCTGCTCCCATATGTTACACTTTCAGTCGGAGAATATTGAGCACTGGACAATCTGAAATCCATTGTTTACTTTGGATCTTACAGTAGATTATTATTTTTTAAGAAAGGCTACTGGGTTATTAAAGGTAAATATTAAGCCTATCCCATAACCACCAAACCAGTTCTCCTTGACTTCCTAAGTCTGTTTGATGAATGGCCATAAATTATGGCCATTGTCTAGGGATTTATGGAGGTGTGTTTTGTATTTAAAAGTTTCCTCTAGTTTGGTGCTGGTGGATACAGTTGGTTCATAGTTCCATTGTAGATGTGAGCTGCAAATTCTAGCACTAAACAAAATGTGAAAAAATGGGTCGGTAGCCAGTCTCTTCCGCAAAGCCGCACTTCAGCCCTGATTATTCACTTGTCTACAGTTTTTGGAAATTGCTTCTACAATCCTACAATTCATCAGTCACTTTTTTTCCAGTGTGAGGTAGGGCTGGCCAATTAATCAAGTTTCAATTTCAGTTGTGGTTCTGGCTTCCCACAATCATGAAAACAAGATAATAGAGATGAAACGATTACTGGGTGGCATGCTGTATTGCACCGGTTTTGTTCATTATCTTTGTTATGTGTGGTAAATGTTTCAAAGTGTTTGTTCTGATTTTTGACATAATTGAGCAGCCCCGATTGTGAGGTACATCTGAGAGTAATTACAACACAAGCAAGGATCTAGAAGGGAGATAATGATGTCAGTAATTGCCAGAGTAGTGCAAACAACTGAGGTAAATGTGGATATCCATTTTTGAAAGAGACCATTCCTGTCACATCACTTGTTAGGAATATTTTCTAGCATTACTCTGAGGATTGTTTCTAATGACATTTCTTGTGTTATGTGTCACCCAACATTTCTTGTTTGATATGTAAACCTCGACACCCTATAGAGATTGCCAAAGACGGACGGGTGATTACTCTGTAAACAGCTTTAGATTTCTGTGCTGGTCCCATAAGCAGGAGGAACTGCATGAAAGTTAATAGTTTCTCTGCTGAATAGAGCACTTGTCTGTTTCATCTCTTTAGCTGAATCCAGCATAGAGCCTTGAAAAATAGTCTGCAGACCTCAGACACCTTGATACAATAAGATGATCCATTACCTCCCAATTGTGTTACCCCATCTTTCTCTCTTCCTCCCTCTCACACACACTCTAAGTGTGTAGCTGGTCCTCCCTATCTGGGATGATCTCACATTCTTGCTGTAGCCCACACATTTTGGCAGCAACTTAAGGACTGTGGTCACTCTAATTATAAGGGTTTCAGGCAGTATAGTTCTTCTGATTTATTCATCACTGTTCAGGCCACCACTATAACACCAGGACCACACAATTAGCATGCCTGCATGTTGCGGTTGAGTGTTTCTGTTATGGATGTTTTCCTTGCAAGCAGGGTGCCTGACTAGTCTCTGATTTAGACACCAACCAGTGTTGAATAAAATCATTTTGACAGCATTTAAACTTTTTAACAGAATGTCCTTTCATGAAAGAAAGATTCTAGGACTGCTAGACAAAATCAAAAGTACAATAGGTTTTTTTCCATAATTGCAAACAAATGTCATGATTGATGATGAATTTTGAGTGGAAATGGAAAATGTTTGTATTCATTTGTATCATCAGCATGTTTTTAACTTAAACTGCACCGGATTTGGGATTTTGGTAGTGTTGATTCTGTTGGGCTTTAGTTAAACTGAATTTATACTCTTCAATTCATCCAAACAATTCCATCTTACAAGGCACCTACTGAAGACTAAATTATGACCTCTGAGAGTTGAAAGTCCCCAAAAAATCACTTTATAAACAAATGCATGGGAAAACAACGGATCCTATTTTGAGGGCTTTAGAGTGTTTTTAGTTCTGATGTTTCTAAAATAAGTTTCTCTCCTTTACCCTCGTTTTCTCTTCCTGCTAAAATTTTGCATTTGTTGTTTCAGTTGTGTTGGTCACAATAGCTTACAGTCTGTATGGTGATGTAGTTGAATAGTTTCAGATAAGAAAGCAGATGTGATGAAAGAGGGGGGCACAGAAGGACATGAGAGAAATATTTGAGTCGTTTTAAGTTTTATTAATTGTACTTCTCATGTGTCTTTCAGCCCTTTTTTTTTAAGTCCTAAAACTTTGTTCTTGTCTCGCCATATCTTTGAATATTCTTAAAGGCTTGGACTTAGATTTCTCTGAATTCTAAATTAAGTATTACTTTTTCTTGTCTCTTTTAGGACCTGCAGGTGATAACTATGCAACCAATGCCCGTCAGGACCAATCAGAGCAGTTGGACACCGGCACACACACAACATTGTAAACTTTGACTGTGGACCCTACTGTCAAGGAAATTCCTCAGTCCTCCAGGGTAACCTCTGTGGGTTTTTCTATCTGGTGGTTTGTACAGCTGCACAAGCTTCTGTTTCCACAACACACTTACAAAGCACACATAGCACACTGTGCTTTGGAGCTGAAGTCATTATTTGCTCAGGCCATTGACCATGATGGGAAACTGAAAGTGAGGAAGTTTGGGTCTGTTGTGTAGCATGACCTGAAGAGGATCCCTCTCATTGTCCAAGTAAGTATTTCTAAATGACCTAAATCACACACATTGTTTTAATGATGGTGTATTATTGATGGTTAAAGGTGCACTCGTATTATGAAAGCCTCTTCATCAGTAAGTCCACCACTTTAAGCTCACCTAGTTGGAAGATAGTAAACTTCTTTAAATATCTGGGAGACACTTGAGAATACTCTACTTCCAGGACAAACTATACTCAGTATCATTCAGAGTCACCTAACCCAGTTGTCTTATAAACATTACAGTGCTGTCAAATTACAAAATATATTGGTTTTGAAGTCTGCAAATCGCATTTCCTCTGCAAATTTAATTTCCTCTTTCTGCTCTTTGGAGCCACTAATTGAGATGGACATTGCTATTTGAACATTAGGTGTCAAGTGTTTCAGGGAAACATATTTATCTGTCTTGGATCAGAATTAGATAAAGAAATAAAGGTCTTGAGACGTTTTTGAAACAGTTTCCTGAGGGCTCTTAGGTTAATGTATGTTTAACATATTTTGATTTCCAAAGCTGCAGGAAAACAAAGGATAGAGCAGGACGCTCCAAGGAGATGTGATGGCTGCTGAAGAGAATCAGACACAGGTCAGTGCTGCTGTTCTGGCTCAGCGTGCTTCACCTCCATCCACCGGGAGCAGACCAGGCAGAGAGGCTGGAAATGTAAAGGACAGCCTGAACGGACGGAGATACTCTGACCAATCATGGAATTTCAAACCACGGAGTAGCCCATCCCTCCTGGTATATAGGAAGTTGTCATGTGACAGTGGGAAAGATACACTTTTGAACGAGGAATACAAGATTTTGGATTATGGATCAAAACTGTTGAGTAAAGAAGAGAAACTTTGTCCAGAGCAGCTGACTGGCAAGAGAACTGAAGGAATAACTTCCAATTTTCCTCCATTACCTGGAAAAGGTTTGGAGGGATCTTTGTGCCAGCTGGACACTTCTGCAGAGGGTGTGGATGCCTGCAGAAACAGAACTGGCAGCACGCACTGCTCCTGCAACATGTCGAGCCTGAAGAGGAGTCCACATATCTACTGTTATGACAGCCACAGATCCAGTCCGAGCCCCGGCTCCAGCCCTCTTCCCAGTCCTCATCTCAGCCCGTCTCGGCCAAGGCAACGGCACATCCGCCGCAGCAGCATGCCCGTGTCTATGCTGGCTTTCCACAAGGTAATAAAGGACAACAAGCAGTTTGCTGTTGCTAGTTATCTGCAAAAAAAAACATACATCAAGCTGCTTAAAGGATGTGTTATGTGTTCTCGTGCTCTTGAATATCTTTTTTTTTTTACCATTGAGAAAATCAAACATCTCAGATGCAACATTGAAGCTACTTCAGCTGTTAAAGAGCTCAAATAAACCTATTAAGTTTAAGCCAGAAGTTTACTAGTCCTCTCAGCTGTTAGATACTGATTTAAATATTTCCGTATTGTTTTAGGCCATCAGTAATATGCCTTTGTGGACAATGACTCTTTCCCCAGACTAACATGTAATTAATTATCAGGGGGGAGCCTAGAGTACTTTAATTTGCTCTGCTTTCTCCTTCTAGACATCAACCTGCCATTCTTCTCAGTGCAGTACATGCAGTGAGCCAAGCTCTTTGGCATCATCTCCCTGTGGTTCCCCTCTGGCCACCCACCGCCAGCATCACCAAAACGGACAAATCGAACGGCGTCATCCAAACGATGGCTACTCGAGTTTGGAGAGGCTCAATCGAAGGCCTCGAGTTAATAAATGCTCCCTGGAGAAACTTTTCCTCTTACGGGCATCTCTAGAAACAATGACATCCACCAGTAACAAAGAGAGGTTGTCCCCAGAGGTGATGAGGACCTGCAGCGGGGGAAGCAGCACTGATGAAGAGGATGGAAACAATGTCTGTGGTGACCCAGAGTTTGATAGAAATCGTATAGAGCGTTCCACCGTCCTGGTGAGGCGCTTCTTCAAGAATAATCAAAAGGTATTTACATGCAATATTCCTTTTCTCTTCTTTGTTTCATTTAGTTTTTATTGAAGTTTGAATTAAACAAAGAAAAAATAAACAACAGAAAAGACAGGGCTACAAAATAGTTGGAAATAATGAAAAAAAAAATCTATAAAAGATTAAGTAAAGCAGAATATATAAAATCATAAATTTATGTTCTTGACAGAACTTTGCTTTTTTCTTAAGGTGACCAAGACAGTGTGTACCGGAACCCGAGCGATTGTCAGGACGCTGCCGTCGGGATGCATCTCAGAGGAGGTCTGGGAGTTGATTTTCCATCGCAGGACTCGGAGTCCTAAGAAGACAGACTTATCGGCAATCTTACTGTGCAGCATGAGAGAAGACGTCCGATTCTGCAGAGGGATACTACGTTTTGTTGGAGATAAACTAAAGCAGGTAAGAAAATAAAAGCACAAACTTCCTGTTTACAGATTTGTTGTGTTTTAAAAAGAGCTCTCAAATGTGGTGTGAGAGTTAGATAAAGGACAGCAGTACCATGGAGCGTGCATCACAACAGCATTTCTTAAAAGTCTGCAGTCTTAATCTGCACAGTTAAACATGTTTTCAATCATCATCCCAAGCAGAGGTTACCAAGGCTGCACGTTTTACAGGTTTAGGCAGTGGGAACGTTTCAATCTTTATGGTGTTCATGGTCTTACATCACTGATGCATGGCCTCAAGCTATAGGGTGCTTATTCTTTAAGTGCTATAAAATAATGTGCTGTTTCCATTCATGATAAAGCATTGGGTTTAGTAGTTTCACTTTTTTTTAATCTCACTTTTTTTAGCTGCAAGAAAAAGTGCATGTCTTAACTAGCTGCAGTGGCACAAGAGTATTTATGAATTGATTTATTCTTGTTGCAATAGAGAAAAAAAATTCTTGGCTCGCACTTTCTGTTGTTTTGGTTGAAATGTGATGCATATTTTGCATGAAAGATGAATAATTTGTTCAAGGAATATGTTAATAGACCAACACAAAGTGCAGAAAAAACACACACACACTGGCTCTTTGTTCAGAGAAGGCCCCTGCTGTGGAAAAATGATTTATTCTCTGTGAGTTCTGCTCCCAGTGTTACTGACAGACAGACTGAGTGTGTGTGTGTGTGTGTGTGTGTGTGTGTGTGTGTGTGTGTGTGTGTGTGTGTGTGTGTGTGTGTGTGTGTGTGTGTGTGTGTGTGTGTGTGTGTGTGTGTGTGTGTGTGTGTGTGTGTGTGTGTGTGTGTGTGTGTGTGTGTCTAAATGGACCGAACAGAGTTGGCATCAGCATTAAAGTTACAGCCATGAAAATTGGAGAGGGAATTAATGAGCAGACTGAGTGAGAAAGTGACAGACAGAGGGAAAAAGACAGAGTGAGATAGAGACAGACACAGTACTTCTCTGTGTCGTTATCAAGTTTCCAAGCAAGAGACAGAGAGAGTGAGTGTTTTTACAAACCTCTCTCAGGAGCTGCACAACTTAAGGAGCCTCGGCCGCCACTGTTTAACCTTTTACCCGGGGGGCATTTAATCGGACAAAGTCGGGCTCTTCAGTCTGGGAGGTGAGAGTCTGAAGGTTTAGAGCCAGCAGCATCCCACCAGGATGCTCTGAAGTTGTTTTTGGTTATCTTATCCTGCCACTTCCTGTAGAACTCAAAACACATGGAGACAGAAAACCAGAAATTCTTGCGGACATATACAACCACCTTTGCAGATCAACACTACGTTCAGTTTAGGCCCGCTTAAGTCTCATAAAGACGAGAAGTTTCTATTTGCACACGTCACTGTGGACTTTTTATGTCTTGTCTATGACAGGATTCTGGCCTGTTTATAGCTTTACTGTAAATATGTCCGCATAATTTGCATGGATTTGTATTTGGGTATTTTATTTTTTTATGGGTTCTTGCATAACCACAACAGAGCCAAGTCCTGTCCAAAGGTTCTGACCAATGGAGATGGAGCTTTTACACTTAAAGCATAGAAATACACACATTGGTACTCATGTGCACGCTGCTGCTGCTGCTGCAGTGTGGTTTCTGACTTTGCCAAAGTGTTTTTATGACTCCTTTGTGGTCGTAGAAATACGGGCAGAGTTAAGTCCAAGCAGAGCAGCTTTAATAATGAGCCCATTGAAAAGTGTGGGGGTTGCCAGCACTTTCCTTTTCAAAACACCATCTGAGCTGCTCCTGTGAGGGGTCACCAGAGAAACTCAGAGAAACACTGTGCAGCAGTGAATAAGTCGAGCTGAAGAAGTTGTCATCAGGGTCATAAAAACTGTGAAATAGTGGGAACACGTCCTGCTACAAACCATTGGATGCATGCGTGAAAAACTTGGAGACCTAAACATATTCCCTTGTAATCTACATAAATGTTTTGTTAGAATTCATACAGCAAATAGAAACGTAACAGTGTAACAAAACAAAACAAATGATTGCATCATTGACACACAGTTTAAGGGTTTAGAAATTGTTCATGTTTGTGTTTCACTTGTAATGAATTCATGCACACATTCTGCAGGACGTTCTGAGTATCAGTGTTTTACAGATTCCACACATGGAATTGAAACAAACACCCACATGATACGTAATGGTACACAGACCCCCTACATGCGGCATGTTCGCCTGACTGCAGTAATCTTGCTGAGGAGTTTTCTGGAAGTGTCCTGTGGCCCTTCGTGTTTATTGCTACAACTAATGAAGCGAGCCAAAGAACACAGGATTATGTGAAGGAGGGACTGGAGCAGGGCAGGAGTGGGAGGGAGAGGGAAGGGTAACGTACTAGGAGAGAGAGCAAATTACATTTTAACAGTGGAAAAAGAAGTGAATCTACCATGGAAGAAAAGCGGGGAAACAAAAAAAAAAAAAAACACAAAGATGTCATGAACACAAGTTTGAAACTTGTTTAGAAGGTCAGAATGGAAAATCATAATGAAGGAAAATATATAAATGGGAAAGGAAAATACATCCACTTTACATTCTCACCAAAGTTTGGCAGTGTCCAAACTGTCCAAATCTCGGAACATCCCAAGTTTCAGGATAAAATAAGAGAATAGATTTTCTTTTTGAAAGTGAAGCAGTAGGTCTCTGTTTCTCCCTTTTCCTATCTACATGTTCCTTCCTTCTCAATCTAAGGCTCTGTAATGAAGTCATTTAGTTATCCAGGCAGATACTTAATCAGTAATTTGTACTTCAGCCCTTTTCTTCAATTTAATATTAATTTCAGCTCTACAAAAAGCTGAACTTAGCAGGAAATACATTTTAAATCAACCCACCTATGGCAGTTTTTAAAAAATTGTTCTACCAATGACTGTGAGGGAAGTTTAACACACAAAACAAGGAAGTGTTTCATTACTTTGTGCAAGTTTAACAGTGACAGGTTCACTTCAACTGATACACACACACACACACACACACACACACACACACACACCTGGCATTTGGATCAAACAGTCTATGGAGCCTGAAGCTTTTTATTGTTTGACTTTGTGGAGACTACCAATTAAAGCCCTGCTGAGTCCTTTCATTTAAACCAAATTGGTGTCAGGCTGAGTGGTAAGTAACCATGCACTCCATTACACACACACGCACACACACGCACGCACACACACACACACACACACACACACACACACACGACAAATATATCGTTTTCCCACTACCAGAGATCCAAAGTAGTCTTCACACAAAGCCAGAATTCTGCCCTTGAAAGTACAGTTATATCATGGGGAAGTTATTTACTTACAGATATGCTATTACAGTTTAGTGTCTAATTATTTCATCACAGACAGATTTCACACTGTTGCTTGTTTGAAATAGACAACATTATGATGCCTATTAAAGCTAGTAGCTTGTGTAGGTATAAGCAGTAAACCTCCACACTACGTCATGCAGTGGCTATGCGCTGAGCCCAGGAGGAGGGGCCCAGTTTGAATGCTCTCACTCTACGTTTAAGTAATAATACTTTGAACTAGATGTGTAAACCAGGAGTTCAATTACCACTCAACATACTATCGTATCAATGTTTTACAATGATATTTGCTAATTACTGATATCACAATTTTGCCATACTGCAAAAGAGATTCTTTCTGATAAATTGACCAGTGGTCAATATGAGAAAAAAATCCTTACTTTTCACTACTATCAATTAAATGTATAATTACTCACTAAAACAACTTTAATATAATTGAACAAACTCATAGGGCTTAATTCTGTGTGCATTGTCTTTGGTGTTAAGTAAAGCAAATGTAAATGAATGAGTTTCAATATGTTCATGTTCATGATCCATAAGACCCATTGATCCTTTTTCCAAAAAAAACCTTTCTTTATACTCCTTCTGAAACTACTTAAATCAGATAAGGTGACGTTTCCCCACCTTCAGTTTTCAATATAACTATTTCCTCAATATTTCTACTACTACGCTACTGTGGCTCACCAGGCAAAGTCAGTTCTGACATAGTGTGTACTGTAGTCAAGCACTTTTGCTTGACTCTGACCCTGCTGACCCTTAATAAAAATGTCTATCTATTTGCTTGAGTTAGTGACTCCCAGTTATTTATTTTTAAACTGATCTTCTAAACTGACTCTATCCCTGTCAAATAAACACATCAATAAATAAATGAACAGAGAATGATCAACATTCATGACTTAACTGTTTCATTGCCTGTTATTAGTGTCTAGCTTTGGCTCCAAGTTTTTATGGTCAGCAAACATCGGCCGGGCTGTCTAAGACAGTAATATTAAAATGCAGCCTGGGACACATAAGAGCTGTTGTTAAAGTCCTCCATGTTTGCGCTGTCGGATGTTATTTCCCAAAACAGCTGTTATCAATGCCTGTAAAAAGGGTCAATATATTTTTAAGACCAGTTTTTTATGAGTTCAGACAATAACTTTTGCAAACACATCCAAATCCTCGCTACCAATTAGTGCTTGTGTAGAATGGAGCATTCAAAGATAAAAGGTCCAGTAAATATCCGGCACCATGTTGTCATTAAATTCAGGACTTTCCAGGTAATTGTGCTCAGATGGTTTCGTTTACTTGTGAGGATCATCAGACAGACGGCATTAACAGTGTTCTTAAAGTGTTTAAGAGAGAAAGAAACAATGACACATGTGCATGCAATGTAAAGTACTATGATAAAACAGTTTGGAAGAAAATGGTAAGAGAAAACAGATGATGTTAAAGTATGCTGTGAAATGTGGCTGTGCTTGGAATGAACATCTTTGCCAAGTGAACAGGAGTCGGGAACATTGTTGCCTACATTGGCAACTGTCCTTCATTGTTAGGAGACCTTCTATTAATCAGCAAAGCATGCAAATGAACATTGTGATTCATTTTTAATAAATCCAGGTGTCAACTTTAGAAAGCAACTTTAAATTGCATCACTGTAGTAGTACAGAATGTGCCAGAGTATTTATAGTATTTGCTCATCAGGATGTTGGTCGGAGATTTTTTTTGGGTGACTACATGTACAAATATAAGATTATCATATCAAACATATTTGATCCAAAATGGTAACACCATCCAACCCATTCAGTTTTAAAGATTGAAGCCCAACAGTACAGGTAGGTTATGTTTGAATCTTTATGTCTTTAAATGGACTCTATGATTCTCCATAGGAGAATGTTAGTATTGGTAGTTGGTACAAGGGGAGGTTGTAAACAAAGATAAACGTTTTTAACACTTATTTTATTCCAACATGGTGAATCACCTTCCTTTTCTAAATCCTAAAATTCTCAATTTTCAATTGCCTGTGAAAAAAAAAGAAGACTAATCCATTCATAAACACACATCCATAAAACCACACACATTTCCCCTCCATCTATGTCACACCCATTTAACCTTGTGTCTATCACTCCTATGTTCTCTCGCTGTGTGTTGTGCCACTACAAAGGAATGTGCCGAGCAGCCACTCCACTAACCCAGCTGGGTGTTGCGGCTTAGCAAGAGATTAGTCAGCGTGTGTGTCTGTTTGTGTGTGTGTGTGCTAAACATACTCTTGTTTATTCAGATGTGCGCTAATACAAAACAGAGGTAGGACAGTAAATAATATATAGCATACCTGTATAAGGAGTTCTGTTTTCTCTGTGTATTATGTTTTACTGTGCATTCGTTTTTTTGTGCCCATACCTGTCAACAACTGTGTCTGATCAGACTTGAAGCTGTTTATTGGCTCTTATAGTGCGCTCACACTTGCACAAAACTCCAGGGTGAGCTGTATGTGTGAATGCAAACAGCCACATTTTCCTCCCTGTCTTTATCCAGAGTTTCTCCTGCAAGCCCCCATGTATTGTTTCTGTAGAAAGTCTTGAGTAAGCTGATGTGAGAACGCAACAAGATATAATCAGGAGAATTCAACATGAGCCGGTGGGAGGGGGTCATGACATTTTTTTTCCCTGCAATCTGTTGCCAACCATAGACTGTATGCAAGCCGACCGGTACGATCTCCAGGGACAGGCCTGAAATCCTCGAGAAATGTCCAGGAGTGTTTATGGGAAAATAGCTTGACTGACATTCTTTCCTCCTTTCTAGATCATTGCTTGTGTTCTTCTTAAGATGTACATATCCTTGGACAAAAGTGTGCTAAATGAAATTGTAGAAATGACAATATCTTGAACAATGTTGTTGTATAAGAAATGTGTTTACTCTGTTCACAACTCCAGCACTGTTGGTGTATCTGTAGGAGTCTGCTACACAGGAGCACTTGTGCATGTGCAGTTTTTTTTTTGAAACACATTCCATCTGTTTGTTTACTTGGGGTGACAGAAGGGTGTCAAAAATGCATGGGGGTGAGTTTTCGCCTCATGGGCCTCAGGCCCTTTCTAATCTCTGTGATGTTGTGGGAAAATTTGACTGCTCTAAAAACTGGGAAATTGTTCTTACAAAGATCCAGAGCTGAGGTCGTTAAACTACAGGTCAGGACCGACACACAAACAGAAAACAGTGGAGAAATTTGACCCCTTGAATGCAGTTTGCAAAGACACACATCCCTGAACATAGAATTACATGGCACTCTGTAGGCTTTAAGCCACATGCACAACACACACTTTGTTTATTTCCTATTAGGGGAATACATAAAGTTTAAAAATGTAAACAAACACACACACTTGAACTTCCAGTCATGGTGACTGACTCTCTAACCTTCCGTTCTTTTGACCTCTCCCAGTTTCATCACCCCCATGGGATGTCACATCCCTGCTCACAGTCCTCTGACTACACGGCTGGACACAGTTCTGCACTCCTCCTGTGATGTTAATGTGCTTCACTCTTAAGTCTCTAAGATAACCCGCAGATCCGCTGGTTTGATTAAAAAAGGCCATTTAGTAAGAAATTAAGCGACAATCCTCCTAAATTTGGATTACACAACAGCATGAAGCAGTTGTGGGTCCTGCTGTAATTGTTGCATCTGAAGAATAACACAATTGATGTAAAAAAAAACAACAAAAGCCTGCCACCTCCCCTTCCTTTGCCAACACTCATATCGTCTGGTCAAACAGAGGGGATTGAGCCAAATATAAACCCTTCAGCACACAGGATGCTCTGTAATAATTTTCTGTTTTTTGTAGAAACATTGAAATCCACTGACAAAGGCACTGTGAAGCACAATTTCTGACAGAGTAAGAAATCTTAAAGTAATAATCTTGCATCAAGGTCAGCTAAGCTTGAATTACTATCTACTAACGTTTGCATGTGTTTCTAAAGTGTTTAACTGAATGGAGAACTTGAAAATCACTTTGTATGCACTCACCCCTTCTTTTTCCACATAGACATGTATTATAAAAGGGCTGTTATCAAATTAAAGAGCAAATCAAAACTGGTGGAGTGAACAATGAAAAGTCGGCCTTTGGTGCCATCTAGTGGCAGAGATAATAATTTATGCCGCAGAAGTAGTAGTGGTATTTCAGAATATTTTTGGTATGTGAACACCTGATTCATGTTATGCGTTTCATGAGGAGTCAGAACAGTACTGACAGCATACTAACTCTACTTCCTGTTGCTTTCTGGCCAGCATGCTTGTGATTCTTGGTTGCGTTTAATGTCAGACTAGTCGTTCTTGTTAGTCATGTGTTGGAAACAGTTTTTTAATTCCCATTTTATATTTGATTACGTTTATTATTTGATTGGCAAAATAACTTTTGCAGCAATTGTAATGCCTGATAATAAATGAATATGCTTCAGCTTTTTCAATGTCATATTTTTCACTTATTAAGAGAAATAAACTATTAGTTTGTTAAATCAAGCAGATTAAAGCTGTCATCAAAGGTTCTTGAAAAATCTACAATTTTCCAACATTATATACGCTTAAGGAGTAGTAAAATATTGATACTATATATTATACTTGACAAATGTTGCGATTGAAATTAAACATGTTTAGTACCTTTTAAGCTTATCCACCAGAGGGCAGCACTCTTTTTTAAATAAACAGGACATCTGCTGTTACACCTGTACATTATGATCTCTTGAAAAGCTCAGAGCTTTAGAATGAGTCATCAGAGGTAGTCGAGGAAGATGTTGAGTAAATGCAATGTGTGCACTGTCACAGAACAAGCCAATATCACATCATACTGAATCTTTGTCTTAATTAATATCGATCGGGGGACTTTGTGCTCTCCAAAGGCAATTAATGTAACAAATGCAGTATAAAGCATGACTGTGACCCTGAGGAAGGAAGGCTGAGGAAGCCGGCCCTATTAGCTGAGTATTGATCAAAGAAATGCAAAGCAAAGACGGAGCGCAGGCCAGCTGTTTGCTTTGTTCTGAAAACTGCTTTGATGTTAATAGCCATGCATGAACCGATTATTTTTCTCCTCTTAATTATGCAGATTCAATAGAGCATGCTGTATTCATTTTGGCCTGTGACTGTAGTGATTAAGCGTGTTTATATGCGTTTGCTAACAAGGCAATAATTGATTAGAGGAGACATTACCAAGGCCCCTGAGTTAAACACAGTTACATGTCTTCTAGAACGCTACAAACTCATTGTCTTACTGTGAGGATGTGTCACAGGTTTATTTTGTACTGTTATATCTTTTACTCAATCTATTCTGGTTAACATATTCATCAACGTTCCATTATTGTCTTCTACTGGCAGGGTTTTCTGCTGCAAAACATTGCAATGTTATTGCAGTAGAAAATATATGTACTGGTAGTTCTTTTTTTTTTTTCTTCAATAAACGGTACTTACTGGGAGCTAACCTCAAGCGAGCTGGCTTTAACAGAGAAGCTGTTACAATGGTCTTTAATTAGAGGTTGGCATAGAAACAGCCACTAAAAATAAGGATCAAGTGGCTGTACCTCAGTCTCTATTGGTTTAAAAAGCCCCACAGGTTCACCTGGCTGCATGATGAGACAAGCTGGAACACGGTTATTGTTATTCCATGATGACACCTTAAAGGTGATAATTAGACTTTATCAGGCCCAGGAGGGAGCAGCATGGAGGGGCCTTTTTTTACTTTTTTTTTTTTCTGTAACCAGATTTCATTGTTTATAGCTACAATTTACAGAGACAACATGTGAGTACGTAAAATATCACACACATACAGGCAAGAGAAATATTGTAAATGCTAACAGTTTCTATTTCAGTGACGTCAAAGTGGACGTTGATCTTTTTCTACAGTCAAGGAATCGCATTCATTTGGTTCATATCCAGCTTTTGAATAATAGTTTGACTAGAAAATAGAAACTCAAATCCTGTTCACTAACCTTTTCCGGAGCTTTAAGTCACGTCAGCCAGTCTTCATCTTAACGTTTTCATCGAAGTATCACTGAAACTTAAAGTCATACTTCATTTCATGTAAGTGACAAATCATATGCGCTTGAAGAAATACACTTAACATTGTACTTTATCTTTATAAAGACCCACCATCATTTATTTAACTGTTTGAGATTTGTAAAGTATTGTCATTGATGCATTTTGACTTTACTTACATGGCACAGTTTGTATTGACTGTTTATTTTCACTGTGTAGCAGTCTGCTGCACTGTTTAATGAGGCCAATTGGGAAAAGGTTTAGCACCATTTCCGGACTTCTTACAGGAAGCAAAAGTGATCTGCTGCTTAAATAATGCAGCTGCTTTCTTTTGACAAAACAACCGTTTTCATGTCTTCTTCCCAACTTTGATTCACACTCACAGTGGATTGTCTTTAGTGGATCACTTTTGGATCATGCAGATTGGACTCGTGCAGGACTAATGTTGGTTTTAAGAAAGGGGGGGGGCTCAATGGTCGATTTTCCGGTTCTGTGTAATAGCCCCAAATCAAAACACGGAGGCTTTATTTGAGTTGTGTTAGACATTGTTTAGACAGATTCCTAGAGGAGGATCGATTGAAATCTTGTATACCAGTGTCTCCTCCGTCGTTGTGTGTTTAAATTGTGCTCACTGATAATATCTCATGTCTTGCTGCTTGGTCGTAATGGGCCGGTTGCCTCATAACCTAATATGGGGGTACCCTGATTCTCTGTGTTCTCCTCCACTCTTCTCTACCTTTTTTTTCGTTTTTTCCCTCTCTTTCTTCCTCTCTATCTCTCCACCATGTAGCAGACTCGCTCTAATGATGTAAATGTCTCTCTCACTTTCTCACACTCCCTCTCTCGCTCTCTCTCTCTCTCTCTCTCTCTCTCTCTCTTCTGCTCTCTTTCGCCTGAGCAGCCTCTCTCACTTTTGTAAGTGTACACTGTGACTGTGAGGGATTGGACCTGGGTGCTTTTTCTTCCTTTCTCTTCTATAAATCAGCCTTTTTCTCTGCTACAGTAAGTAAACTGTTTACTACAAGTTCTTGCTGTACTAAAGAGAGAGATTTCAAGCATCTTTTCATTCATTGTGGCATGTGGTCGAAGGGAATTACACTTTAAGATTCACATTTTAGCCTGGTCAGCTTTTCCAAAAGCTGCATGTAGAAAACAGGGAGAATACTCTGTCGTGTTGTGCTTTCAAAATAATCGTTTATTTAGCTGTTTTATAATTGTGTCAGGTGTAAAAAAAACGCAACCTGATGCTGTACACAAAAGCCAACATGACCCAGATGTTTGGTTATGTAAAATGAAATAAATGAAGTGGAGGAAAGAGACCTGGATTAGCTGTGTTAAAAAAAATCCTATATACATATATATATATATATATATATATATATATATATAAAAAAAAAATGACAATAGCAACAGCATTAATATAGAAGACATTACAGGTTAAGATAGGAAGAATCTATCCCACTTTATGTTTGTTAAACCTACACGGCTCAATGAAAACATTCATACAGAAACACCAAATCTCTCAGACTGTATTTGTCTGTGTGTAGCACCAGCATCATTTAAAAAAAATAAAATAAAAAGTGAAAAACATTCATCAGGCTTATCTCCGCCTGCCTGACCAGGACTGTTATGTGTACTGTTATGTAGGGAGAGTGTACTGTAATATGACATCATGAGAACTGTAAGCGAGGGAGTGTGGTGCTGCAGAGGGGTCCCACTGGGTGCTCTGAGTAATGGGTTCCAGGTTGTTTTGGCCCTTGACATGACCCCTCTTTTTTTTTCCCTTTGCAACTTTTCCTTTCTGTTATACTCCCTCTTCTATCTGCATGTAATTCATTTTATCATAGAGCTCATAGAGCTTTAAGCTGAATTACATATTTTGCAGATAAAGACAAACATCCTACTTCAATCGATTTCTCCGTCGTCTTAGCTGAGATGTATTACTGTGCACAATATCCTACGTCATAGAGGTCTGCATGCTGCCATCACTTTAGGGAATATTATGAAAAGATATTCCTGCATACACCAGACATAAAAGTGCATGAAGTGAATGTTTATAACATACTCTTTGCTGTTTCTTCACCTTAAGTTTGACTCACTTTTAAAGCCTTTGAAAATGTGATGTTACTTAACTTATCCATCTGCATGTATTATCCTCTGAATTGTTGTGGTGCAGGCTGTGAGCAACAACTATGACAGCTATGACCATAAGATCAAGGCACAATAAAGCCAAATGTAGTAACACTGTATATCTAATATTAATAACTAACTTTTCAAATTAGTGACATCTTTAGAGTTTTAGCAAGGGCTTACTTGTCGTTCCCTTTCTACTCTCTTATCACTCCTGTAGTCAGGTCTTTTCTGCTGTACTTTCTTTCTAGTTCTTCTCCGTAGTTTTTCTCCCTTTTCAGGCCCTGAAAAAGGTCCATGCCATGCATATAACATTTACACTTCTTCATCTTTTTTGTTTTGCTGCCAGTCCCAGCTGCAGTACGTTCAATTTAAACTTCCGTGCTTGTTGCTTATAAATTGCATGTTTTCCACTGCTGTCATATTCAGTGTTGCGCATGCACGCATAAAAGTTCACACAGTAGTGCCCTAAGCTTGTTCAAAGGTGTGAGGCGGAACGCTGGAGGTGGGCCCAGCTCTTGGATCTTTGGTGAAACGGCTCCTTGTGAAATTTAACAGGGGATTATGATCCAAGTCACCCTTGGCCTCGATCTCCATTTCCTCTGTTGCATTCCCCTGAGTTTCTCTCTGTTCACCTTCTTCCCCCCCCCCCTGCCACACGGCCCCTTTTCTCTTCCTCCTCTCTCTCTCATCCTTCAACATCTTTTTGTCCTCTCTTTTTTCATCTTCTGTTTCTGTTGAAGCTCTCTTCCTGTTATGAACCGTCTTCATACCTTGTCGATCTTTTTATTACAGTTTCCTGTCGCTTATCCTCATTACTACTCCTTCCCCTCCCCCTTATTTTTCTCCTTTTCCATTCTTCCTCTCCATCTCCAGCAAACGTGAAACAGTGATTTGAGGATCCACTGATCCTTTGTGAAAGAAAAAGGGCCTAAGCCTAGAATGCAGCTGGTTCTTATGCATGTTTTTAGACCCAACTTTTTAACACCAGCAAACAGAATGTTGTATGAAAGTCTTAAATCTGTGGCCTTACCTAAAGCAACATTTTCTTAATTTAAGTTAAAAGAATGATGCACACTTGTTAGACTAATACTTTAGGCCCCTTAGAATATGGAACCTGCCGTGTTGCGGCATGAGTCCAGAAATGTCAGCATCATAATCCTCTGAGCCACAGAGATGTGAGTCACACAAGAGGGGTTTACTTTTTGACATAAACTGTTAAACAAACTCATCTGCGTGTGTGTGTGTGTGTGATAACAAACCCCCCCCAATCATTTCCTTTTCCTGTTACGTATATTTCTCTTACATTAAGGTGTGCAGGGATGACTTCTATTTGTTTGCCTTCTTCGCCTCCACGTGTCCTTTGGAGGAGAATCTGCTGTAGGTCTTGTGCTTGTCGTGTGTGTTGATGTACTGTAAACACCTCTTGTCTCCAGTTCCATCTTTTAATGTGGTTGACTGTGCTGCATCTCCCACAAAGACAAAGTTTCATAACACAGGCCAGTGCACAACAAAGAGCTTTTCTGATGGTGGTGTTTTTTATGTGCGTGCGACTTTGACACTGTGCGGTTTGTGCTTGTCTTTTAAAGTGCTTGATTTCATATTTTGGTTGATTTATAAGTATTCATATTTAATAACCTAATTTGATTTGGATTATGATCTTAATTTGCTTTAATGTCTACGTGTATTTCATCCAATATGCACTCTTAAGTGCTTATTGAAAACAGACACTCAAGCTACAGGCTCTTCTAGTCTAAGCTGCGCTCTTTCAAAGAAGGATTACTGAACTAGAAGTGCATAGACCACCTACACACATAATAATTTTGAAAATGATAATAATAATAATAATAATGATAATAATGAATTCATTTACACAGCAACGTGGGTTTACAAAGTGCTTTGACCTACAGCAAATGCATAAAAAGAACGAAGCAGAAGTATCCAACCACAGAAGAAAAAACAACAAAATAACATCCAAACAGCAAAAGAACCCATATAACAAATATCCAACAACATCTTTAACCCAACCATCATGAGACCCACCATAACAACCATCATAAGATCATAAGAACCCAACAACATGAGCTGAGACTTAGAGGACCAGAAATTTGAATAATGTAAGAAACTAAAAATGATAGAAATTAGAAACAATACAAAGTGTTAGAAGCAAGAAAAAAACAACAGATAACAGAAATTAAAGGTCAAACAAGAGGTGAGAGCAATAAAAACAAGTTAAGAAATAAAGTAATAAAGGTAAATAATTAAAGGTTATAAGATAAAGCATTGCTAAATGATAGAATAAAAACAATTAGAGCAATTAAAGGAGATAAAGGAATTGATTAAGTGACTAAAAGGAAGTTAAGGATAAAGTTAGTCAAATAAAATAAAAGAATAAGATAACATTTAGACACACAAAAAAAGACACTATTTTAAAAGACAGCAAGAAGGCCATATCACATAAAATCAAATCTATAAATCAAAATCTAAGTGAGTTTTAAGAAGAAGAGATTTAAAAGAAGTAATGACACATATACAGTATATTCACAAAAACGTGTTCAAATGTACAGAAAAACCAAAACTTACGGTCAATACCTACAGCCCGCATGCATAGAAAAACACGCATGTAGTTAGTATCTGAGTATTTAAAACTGGAGAGAGGCCTTTTATGAATGATGAGCGCGTGCAGGGATAATGAGCAGAGCACTGAGACAGTCCAGACTGCGGGAAAGCAAACATTACCTTGTGGAGACAGAAACAGCAGAAAAGGTCAGAGCAGAACAGGACAGAGCAGCGAGGTTGTCTGTTTTTTTAGGTGATGCAAACCAGGTTTTGAAGTCGCTCGGATAAAGAGACTGGTGTGCTGTGTGGAGACACACTCACACACACACACACACACACCAGTGATTGCGGAACACATTTGAAGCACCTTTTTAGATGTTGATGTCTGCCTGTTCGTCATGTTTGGGTGTGCTTAATGTTTGCCTTTTGGTTTGGTTTTCTCTGTTTAGGATGGCGGGGGGGGGGGGGGGTTAAGTTATTTGCATACCAGCGCCGCTGAACATGCCGGGCTCTTTAATTTTCAAACAGTCTAACTTCTGTCGATTCAAACGTGTTCATCATGTTCTGAAGATAGGGTGCACGTTTTCTTCCTTTCTCCCAGAAAGCTTTGTGAGGTTTTTGAGCTCCACTCTTAACACACCGTTCAACAGGTATTAAGGGTTTTAGGAATATGGGGCTTTCTCGGATCAAATTCTTCAAGTCATTTGCCGAAGATCAAGAATGAGCCAAGCAGTGAGGTTTATCGAGTTCATTTTATTTGTTTATTTTGATTTGAACTATGGCAACACAATAAATGATAAAAAAAAAAAAAAAAAAGAGCAGGACACAAGAACATTTTCTAGTAAAAGATTAAGCAAAATGATTCTACTTGCATTTATCTACACTGGTATGAACATCTATTTAGCCTTTTTATCCTTTATGTTAAATGTCTCTCATAGTTAAACCAGCTTAATTGGGTGATTTTCTGATATTACTTGTAAGCAATTGAGAATATAATTTTGCTGTAACCCACCTGGGGGGTACACCCTGGACTGATGCCAGTCGATCACAGGGCTGACAGAAAGAGACTGACAATTAGGCAATTTACAGGCAATTTTAGAATCTCCAACTTCCCTAGCAGGCATGTCTTTAGACTGTCCGCCAAATCCTGTTTGTTTTCCATCTCTCTCTGAACCCTTTTTATTTGTGCTGTATAATTCACTACTTAATACTATTTTAGTTTAATGTATCGTGACATTTGATTTATTCCAGCAAGGAAGTTTTATCTCAGTCTTACATTGATCATCTTATTAAGTATTCTGGATGAATAATTTTGGAGCAAAGCACACTGATGTATGCACAAAAATCAACTTTCACAGTAAAGCAAGGGTTAAGTCTGACGTCTCTGCAATGACCTCTGATCAGAGACCACAGACCAGAATAACAGAGTTCTTTTAACAGTGACCCCCCCCCCCCCGGTGACCTGGGCTAACCTCGACCCTCCATGATGCTTCTAAAAGTAGAATTTCGTTGAAGCGATGTGTTTCAGTCCTTGCATTTTGGCTTCGTGGGAGAGAATGTTGTGGGTGGCAGTGATTTGTCAAATCCCACGTGAGTTTCTGGTGTTTATTTGCGTTTAATCCTTACCAAGTAAAACTTTTTGGTCCTTTGTGTGTTGCCATAGTCGGAAGCAGGCTGCATTGTATAGACACACACACACACACACACACACACACCATTGCAACATTTCACAGACAGCTGGGCAACTATGTAGCGTGAGACGCTGGCCTTTAAATTCTGGAGAATATTCCGCTTAATTGAACAGCAGTGTGTATGTGAATGATACACAGAGAGTGTTAGTATGCAGAGATGGTGTCAGTGTAGGAGAGAGTGTGTGTGTGTGTCTGTGGGCCGCAGATATCAAAGGAGAGGGGTCGAGGAGTTTGGAGGTTGGATTTCAGGGAACCAGCCTCAGCATCTCCAGTGTCCTGCAAACATACTGTATGCGTCTTTTGTGAAATGCATAACAGCATGAGTCACAGTGTGTTTGTATGTCTGGATTTTAGTGTGTGTCTGTGTGTGTGTGTGTGTGTGTGTTTTGGATCCGTGCATTCCAGCTCAAAGTTCAGTAGATCTGCACCATGCCCTGCAATGCTACTTGCTAATCCCTTCCCAGAATGGCTGTTGCCAGGCAGAGAAATTACCCAACGGGGTAATGGGACTCAAAGGAAACTCATTTATAACTGTTGATGACATAGACTGACAGTCAGTCATATGCAATTCATAGCTTGCATATGATTGATTAAATTTTTTTTTTTTTATGATTGGTGTGTATCTTTATAAGTATTTAAATGATTTTAATTTATGAGCTTTGTATCCAGTGTGACATGTTTGTGTTGGGAAAAAATAAATCCCTGAACTCCTCAGGAACCAGCGGACTAAGAAAAAGCCGAAGTCTTGTAATACTTGGTTTGAAGAAGAAAAATGGCAGCAAAATATTTGCAGCCTTGAGAATAGTCATACTCAGATAAACTTCTGTCCCCCGCGGGTATTACGCACATCTAAGATAAGATAAGATATTCCTTTATTCATTCCACAACGGAGAAAAATCTGGGTAATAAATTGGGATTGTCTTTGTTTTAACATTCTGTTGAATGCTGTAGAAAATGTTGGTATCACACAGCCAAACGTCACAAAAAAAAGAAGACCTCCAAATCCTAAATCCCAAACTAAAACGACATTAAAGACCATGGCACTGGTCAAGGAAAGCCTTGATTCAGTTGGCTGAAAAAAAAAAAATATGCAAGTCATGTTGAAAGGCTGAGTAACAACCCACATGTAAGAACAGCCTTTTAACTGCATGTTTCAAACTATCACTGCTGGACACGCTTAACATGTGTCCAGCAGTGAGGAAAGACGAACGAGTTGGTTTGTAAATCAGAAATTAAAGCATCTTCATGGAACAATTGTGTTTGCACATAGGGAGCACACATTAGTGCAATGGGAAAAAATATAGAAAACATTGAAATGTGATCACGTAGCTAGTTGATATAACACACTTTATAATGCTTACTTACACATTCATTGCGGAAAAATCTGTTAGAGGTATTTCTGCTTACCATGTTGAGTAAGTGTTTAGCTCTATTTATGGCCTCTAACAACTCCGAAGATATTAAGCTGCAAAAAAAGTACATTATGTTCATCATCTAGTGTCTTACAATGTCTCTTCGCTTCTGGTGCTGAGCAGGTTGTGTGCAGTAGGTTGTGTAGCTGTGAAACGAGTATAGTGAAGTACAACAAACAAACCAAATAAGATTCACATTCTGAATGTCTTGAAATGATTAAGATACAATTCTCACTCTGAAGGAAATCCTTTTTGATTTTGTACTTTACTGTGATTTCTAATATGGACATTGTGCTCCGCATAAAATTGTAAATTTGTACTGCACCACAAATATTAGTGAAAGAGTGAGTGGTAAACTGAGGAGATATTGTATGGGAAGTTACTGTAACTTACAGTTAATCAGTGCAGCTGCCTCTAGCAGTTCTGACTTACCTCCACTGGGCTTAAGCCATTAGCTGTTCCTGCATACACACACACACACACACACACACACACACACACACACACACACACACACACACACACACACACACACACACACACACACACACCAGTTGTTTTGAAACTAACTAGACAGAAGTGGACTAATGGTGTGATTGAGCTAAAATAAAGTAATTGCCCCCATGCCTGATGTGCTTGATGCTATTTAACTCATAGGAGTTATATTTTATCTGAATGCTTGCTAGACAACTTAACATTCACAATTTTCTATCTTAAACAAAATGAAAGTGTGTGTGTATATATATATATATATATATATATGTGTCTTTGATTTGTTTTTTTAATTCCCTACCCAACAGCAGTACATATCCTCTCTGTCCTTAATGGGTTGTCTTGGGACATCTGTGAAACCTGAGAATCAGATGTATCAGATGCTCAGAGACAAACTTTCTCCTCTTACATGAACCCTCAGAAACATCTCCACTCTTTTATGTTTGTAGATATTTAAGATCATTCGTTTTTGATGAACATTTATATCTAAAGTATATAAAGAGATGCTGCTGTGCTGAATTCTTGTGATCGTGAAGAAGAGTTTTTATCTGTACCTTCATATGTGTGCCTGAAATTTGAAGATGAGTTTGTGTGTGTGTGTGTGTATGTGTGTATGAAGACAGCTGCTACGTGTCCATCAAAAGCAGCACCACATTCCCTGCTTTGAAGTCACTGTCACACACTTAAGCAAACATACTGACACGCAGCTTTTTCTGCCTCATTGGTCATCTCTTTTAGACTTTTCATCAGAATGTTGAGGAAGAATCAGCATTGTTTGTAATCTCTAAAGTCATCATTGACTATTTATGTTTGCTAATGCACTTCAAAACGTTGTCGCTTCATTAGTTTAGATTGCATTCTGACACCTTTAATGGAAATTAGAGAACAGATGTTTGGTTGTTACTTGTTTTCAACAGAAGTCATGATGCATTGAAACAGCAGAAAATTTCAACTATAACTGGTTGAAGTTGTCAATGCTTCTCAGTTAGCTCTTTTGGAGCTTCATTCACAAAACAATACAATACAGGGCATGATACACTAACTAAAATATCAAGATACAACAATTCTGTGATAATTGATAAACGGAAATCATATAATGATACATCACAATATCTGATTAGCTGAAGAATACAAAAGGCCCCTTAAAAGGTAAAGTCCAGGGTTGATTTTTTTATTTATTAGACTTTGATGTCACTTTCCCCTCTTGTCATGCCTCACCCATTAACTTCTTTCACCTTTGTGTGACATCATCCCGCTGCTTCTTCTTTAAAATTTACAATTTTAACTTCCATCCAAATTCCATATTTTGCAATATTTGAGCAGCATTAAAGTGCATAGAAACTCATTTTCAAATGATTTGTGTGGGTATTATGTATTTATAGCATCAGAAAAAAACCCCTTTAACTAAAGGGTAATCTTTCCAGCCTAGTATTGAGTAACAAATAGAGGAATGAGTGATACAGTATGTATGACACAGTCAAGTCACATTATTTTACTGTTAACTTTGTTTTTGAGAGGAAAAAAACCCACTGTGAATGTAAGCACACTTTGTGTCTCTGCAGTGGACATGAGAAGGATAAATTATGAGTCAATGTGAGTGAATGTTCTAGATAAAGAAAAGGGGGGGAGGGAAATATCAGAGGCGCTATTAGTCTGCACTCAGTCACAGTTTATTAACTGTCATGAAGGCGTCCAAAGTGTCAGCTTTTAGTAATACATTTCTTTTGCTGGAATGCAGGTCAATCCAATGTGTCTGACTTTATCACTCAAAAAGAAGGAGTGTGTGCATGTTTGTGTGTTCATTTTTGTGTCTCACCCTTTCTCTGTTCGACTTTCTCTCGCTCTCTGAATGTGCTGCCTGGTATGTCTCCTTTCCCCCCGGGATGGGCTCCGATCTGACAACAGCGAGGCCTACACCCCGCTCAGGAAACCCATCCCACTGAGACAACTAGCTGGCCATGCACTCTGTGCGTTTATGCCATGTTCCTGCCAACCAGCTCTTAATACAAACAAGACATTTGTTGGTGAAAGGGCACACTGATTCACATGCATTTAATTCAAACTTTGCACAGACTTCAGGATCGACAGCTTCTAACTACCTCCTTCCTGGCACTGTAAAGGACAAACGTGCAATGTATTTTATTTATTGTCAACAGTATTGATTTTGTCCTATTCTGCAAAATTCTCAACCAAGCTTAAAAGCATTAGTGCCCACTTACGGTGCCGCAAAATGTTTCCGTAATGGCTTTTCTCTGAAATTCCTGCCAGAGCAGCTCATAGCAGGTTCACCCAAGGACGCTGGTGTAGTCGATCGTTTTTGAGAAGTATTTACTTTTACATGAGACCCATTTCCAAGAAGAAGAATGTGACAGAAAGAGGAGGAGGCTTTTCTTTAAGGTCAAAACATAAAACTCTTTTGTGACGTCTCTTCCTTCTCTCCAGCACGTTGTTATTATTCTCCTTCTCTATAAAGATAGATAGAGAGTATCTCTCTGTCTCACTCTGATGCTTTCTGTCTTGACCCCTTTACCATCTTCCTGTCTGTTATGTTCCTCGGTGGTGGTTTTCTATAGTCATTCTTTTTTGTCAAACTTTATATTCTGGTGCGTCAGAAGGAAATTGCCTCCTATAATAACCACAGTAGAGGAGCCAATGACCTCTGATTCAAAAGCTGTTAAACAATATGAGGGATGAAAACCAGCACCGGATGAAGAATTTAACCAGAAAGTTTTGTGTCAGTAATTCTGTGAAAGAATAATGGGAGGATGAGAGGCTATAGTTGGCTTTAGTCCTTGAAACTGCAGTCACTGTGTAAACTCTATAACTGTAACTCTGAAAGTGAAACCTTGGAATCTCTTAAGAGTTTAAGTAAAGTCTGTAAATAAGTGATCCTCTGTTGATGACTTCCTCAACAGGTAACCCACTATGTGCGGGACAGAGAGGAACCAAACCTGATCCATCCCGCCAAAAAGCTCCTGCAGCCTCGCCCTGTATGTGTGTGTCTCAGAGAGTCATCGCACACTTGCAACGCCATTCAAGCCGGACTAGATCGGAACCTCTCCACTGATGCCCGGAGGTCTCCTTATCCTCTGAGGTTTGTAGCATTTTAAGTGTTATGTCTTTTGTTTAATCATGTTCATTACAGCACCATTTTTGTGAGATAACAAAACAAAAGAGTAAAGAAGGGAGGCTAACAGTTGATTAGATGTGGGAAAAATGCTTCTGTAACTTACTCTAAACAGGTCCTGTATGTTGTGTATGTATGTATGTTGTGAAGTAACAGAGAGACGCTCTGTATTTAGCTCAGATGATAATCTGAACATATTGGACTCTTGGGTCCACCAACACATGCTAATATTTTTAATCATGTTGGCTTTAGAATAATAGGACAAAGTTGTAGACACTTCCAAATATATTTTGTTACACTCAACAGACCAAACCTAACTTAAAAAGGTCCAAATTCATTCAAGCTAAAGGATAAAGTTAAAGCATATTTATTCACTCTAGACTCCTCTAATCATCAAGATAAGAATTAATTCTCTGAATTTTAGGTTTGGCAAATGACAAATACAATGTCACCTACGATTACTGACCATACTGCATGTATGATAAAGTGTACTTACATCACACTAAATACAAATACTATATGTAAACACTAATGTTAAATGACATTTAATGATCAGAGTAGAGTCACAGGTTAACTTTTGTTGAAGGGTTGGTTTTCACCAACTCTCTGCATTATATCGCCACCATTTTTCCAATTACTCATTTTTTTGTAATGCTACTGGACCATAAATCATTCACTTCTCTTGCAGTGTTTCATTTTGTTATTTGTTCTTAGAGTTTCAATCAAGTGTTTATGATTAAAAAAAAAAAAAAAAAAACACGAATTGAATGCACACGTAACACTTGTTTTTTTTTTTTTTTTGTTATGAATTTCCAGGCTTTATCGTGCTTGTGACCAGAGGACATCCGTGTGTTCCCTGCTGACAGGATCTCTACTGGAGGCCACAGCCGCTCTCGGTGCCCGTTCCACTCTAACTTACCCGATGCCACAAGGCCCCAACGGCCACGCCGTGCTGAAAGGTAGGTGCTCTACTGCAT
Organism: Labrus bergylta; assembly: GCF_963930695.1. Taxonomy (NCBI): domain Eukaryota; kingdom Metazoa; phylum Chordata; class Actinopteri; order Labriformes; family Labridae; genus Labrus; species Labrus bergylta. The sequence goes on along the minus strand of NC_089215.1, from coordinate 10,598,460 downwards.
TGTGGACGTGTTTTGTTTGTCTGAAGCTTTGAGTTTTTTTAAAAAGCTTGTATTCTTGTGAACATTGTATTCAGTGCCTCGTTGTGAAAACTTGTGTTTCAAAAATAGCAGCACAAATCAAACTGTGGGGCGCTGGTGGCGCAGTGGTGCGAGCACCCCATGTATGGAGGCCTCCAGGCGGGCGGCCCAGGCTCAATCCCACCTGTGGCTTTTTTCCCGCATGTCATTCCCTACTCTCTCTCCCTGATTTCCGACTCTATCCACTGTCGTAACACAGCAATGAAACACACTCAAACACGCATTCACCGGGTTATGTCTTAACATCTGAAAAGAGGTCAAATGCACTTCAATCATGGCTGCCCTCCTTTTGTGTAAGCTAAGCAGTGTTAGCCTGATATCCGGATTTACTTGGGTGTTTTATACATAATATGCATGCACATGTCCACAGCTTATTTGTCCATGCAGTAAGAAAAACTTTAAATGTTTTACAACAATTTTTAAAAATAAGATAAGAAATTAGAGAGTGAGTGTAACCTCTCGTGTGCTCTCTGTATGACTTCATTATCCAACCAGTCGGGCAGTCGTTCATTCGCTCAGCTGGTAACTGTCTGTCCACCTTCTCCACAATGATGTTACGTATGACTTCAATGTAAGCTGATCCTGACATTCATTTCCACAGGCAGTGGGCCAGGGGACAGGCTGTCTCTGGCAAGATCAAAGAGACACACACACACACACACACACACACACACACACACACACACTCAACTATTTGCAGACAATCAAACTATATTTCTCTATTTGTTTCTCTCTGTCTTTTCAGTTCAGGCAAGTCGTAGTTTTTGAAACTAAATTTTTTTTATGACTAGCTTAAGAGGCAAAAAAAAAAAAAAGTCTAACACACACTCAGAGCAAATATCTTTAACATGACACCTTGTTCTGTCCTAATGGGTGTTGCAGGAAACAGAATAGAGCCAGACACGCGCACACATAGCAGCTTAGAAGTCTTGGCAGGACTTGGGTTTCATAGTCACACAAACACACACACTCTGACTCAAACACATACACGAACATGAGAGACTCCCTGTCTAACCCTCTCTGTCTCTCTAACCGAGTGCCAAAACTACCCAGATATTACACAAGAGCATTAATAACTTAGACCCCCACCCCAATCATTTCTTGTCTTTTTAAGAAGTGCTCTGTTTCCCCTCATCCTATCACCTCTGCCTTCCACGCGCACTTAAACCACAAGTTTGCGTTTGACTGATTTGACATTTAAGTGTACCAGATTAAGTGTCATTTCTCTACAAATGACATCAGAGACGTACACTGTAGTTTCAGCTGTTTGTAAAGTTTGGTCCGCTTGTTAGTCCAAAACAAAGAAATGTAGTCCTGATTGAAAGGAAAGACTAAATTTGAAAATTGTATTGTGCGATTTTAGGAAAAGTTGTTTCTAGCTGATGGCACTCTTTCTTACAGAATATTGGCATGAATTTGACACATGACGCTTTGTTTGAAATCGACATGAAAATTCAGAAACAATGAAAACACTTGGTGTGAAAACATGTAAATCTGTGCAAATTGCTATATCTGTCACTCCTTGTTTGTAACAGATTGTTACGGTCATTTCCATGTCCATTACAAAAGCCAAAATGTACCTGCTGCACCAGTCTGTGCATGCATTGTCTTAAAACACAGTATGGTCATTTGTGTTGTTGTTCTCAATTCTGTCTTGAGGCAGCATAGAGGATTGGCATACTTGAACACTTAAAACTCTCTCTTAAGTAATCAGAAAAGTATTTCTCATCATTGAACTGGAGCCTTATTCATAAAGTAACATGCTTGGACTCTTTTACATACACAAATCTTTTACATTCACAAAGAAGCCCAGCAATGCTCCTATTCTTCAATTAAAGGTCTTAAATATTGTTTTTCGGGTGATTCCAAAAGAGGAGGACATGCACATGGCTCACTCTAATGCTAACCTTTTCACACAAATCAGACACACATCCACACTCACATATGCACCTAAATTTCCTTAAGCCTACTGTAACTACCAGTACCAAGGATAACCATGCCAACATATATGTATACACAGTATAAACTGTCCAGAGAGAAGTTAGATGAGCATGCCTGAGTCATGTCTAAATACTAAAAATAGCTACATCTGCGATATAAACAGTACTGCACAAAAAAACACCAATTGGACTCTGTTGGTTTGATTAGTTACCTCCAAAACTCACCTATTATTTTTAGAGAGTCTCAATACAACCCCTATTCCCTGTCTTTACGTCATATATGCACCTTTAAACTAGAGAAGGAGGCTTTAACTCATCCTAATAGCACATGCACACCATGCTACTTGAACATGCACTGTTGATCTTTACAAGTGGTCTACCTCCTCCAGAAAATCAAAGGGTTTTCCCTCACTGGTGAGGGTCATCTTTCTGTGATCTCCGTAGAAAAGCCATTGTGTTCTCTCTCCATACATTTCCTCTTCTGCTTTCATTTAGCCTTCATCCTGTTCTCGAAGTTCAAATGCACCTGTCTTGTAAAGGAAAATCTATTGTTCCTAACATTGTTTTTAAATCTGTTTCTTTGGAGGTTGTACTTCTATTTTCCTTTTTTTATTGTTTTGCTTCATTAGTTGTAAGTAACATTGGATCCGAATAATCCTTTATTCCCTAGGCAAACTATGTGATTTGGTTTGTTGACCTTTAAAGCTAAGATCTGGATGGATTAGTATTCAATATTTCAAATATTGAGTAACCAGTAGCAACATGAAGTGTTACATTTGACAAAAAGTGGATATTCTTTCTTAGTGTCAGTGTACTGCATATTTTCAGGGAATTACATTTTTTTTTACAGATACTCCGAAAGACCCCTTGGTTACAACATACAGATTCAATAATTATCAGGTTTTAATGTGTGTGTACAAGAATCACCTTTGATCTTCTTTTCCCTTGTGAAAACTTAGTGCTTGTGGTTATCCTACTGTTCCTCTCCTC